>NC_072797.1:65800681-66103712 GCF_028583425.1 Eublepharis macularius | reverse complement strand
TCTATCTATATAGAATTTTCTTCTGTTTCAGTTTTTCAGTTAAAATACACAGTCTCTTCATTTCTTCAAGATTCTGAGTGGTATCTCCTTTAAAATAAGAACTCCAACTTCTTGTATTCTCAATTTCTTCTCATAATGTTGTTGTAGAACTCGATCTCTTACCAACTTTTTGACAAAATGTACTAGGATATTTTTCAGTAGCTTGTTCTGTGTTGCATACCTGGTGGAGACTCTGTATATCCAATTCCATGTCAATTCCTGGGATGTCCCACTGCAGAAATTCTGCCAAGGCCTCTACCACCCTATGTCGAATATCTTCATCTTGTGTCTCCCTAACTCCTTGTAGTCTCAGAGCATATTCTTTCTCCCTTAGTTCCAATAAGGCTGTTACCTGGATGTTTCTCCAGCTCTCTATCAAACATGGCTGTTCTGCTGTTCAAGATCTCCACTTGATTGTTTAACCTCTTTACCTCTTCAGAGGTTTTTTTTAATAGCTCCTTCAATATTTTTAATTTGCTCAGTTAAATCTGTTTTAAATTTCATAAAATTGTCTTCTGTTCTCTTTTCAAATGCATCTTATCACTTAGTTGATGAAAGAGTTTTTGCATCAAATCTGTTGATGTAGGAATGTCTATAGAGGTATATCTTTTTCTTGTACCTTGAGACATTTTCTGCTACATGGCTCTGTTTCTCTATGAATAATCTATGAAGCCTTTTTACAGATAGTGCTGTTTACCAGCAATTTTGTTTACATTCCAGTCCCGAGTTTCAAGGCCATTGCTTCAATCTTAGCTTCTTTCATGCAGTTTTATTTTAACCCGTCTGACCAAAACATTTTATCCCAATACAAATTCACAAATTACAGAGAAAAACAAACAATAAGCTTTTTGGTTCCCCTTAGTCCATTAACTCTTTCCTTCTCATATGTAGTTTAAGAGCTTTCTGCTAATGATGTATTATTATTCTTCTAATCTGTTAAAAAGAGAGAGAAAAAGAGAAAGCCCAGGAAAGCAGAATATTATCTCACCACACAGTAAATAACTGTGTCATATTGATAGATTTAAGAATTGAGGGAAGGCTTGCCTTTGAACTGCAATAATAACTGAGAGTAGCTGTTTTCTCCCTGTCTCCAGAATCCCTAAATTTCCTACCACCACCCAGGACAAACCTGGGCAGTAAGACCTTCAGCAGAACTGTCAAATGGAGCACAAGTGGGTAAACTCATGATCCTTCCTTATTAAGAGTGATTTGTCAGCTGGAGTTGCATCTCCAGCCATTAATCAAAGCTACGTTGTCTCTCCCAGCATGAAAAGCTTCAGGCAGCCATTTCCTCCCATCACATGCCCTGTTGCAGCCTTCTCACGAGATTGGACATTGCCAGAACAAGGTCTGAACAGACCATTGGATTCTTACTGTGAAGGGTTATTTTCTCTAAGGAAAGGAGGACATCTTGGTGGGTGATTCCCACTCACTGTTCAGGGAGGCAGGAACATTTCCACTTCCTTCCTTCTTGGTGGGAGTCACCCATAGCCTTAGTTCTGGCAACTCTGCAGTTAACAACATTCTAAACTATGAAACTCAACACTCTAGAAAACAATGAGAAAAATTAGTAACAGCAAGTTCAAAAAACAAAAGGACAGGAAGTGACCCTGTTGAACATAAGAGTGGATAATGATGACGACTTCGGGAGGGGCAAATGTCCTCTTTTCCTCAGAGGAGAAGGACCCTTCATGGTAAGTATCCAATGGTCCATTCTCCCTATGAGACGGAGGATATCTTGGTGGGAACTCCCAAAGCAGTGTCTCCATTTTCTGGGTGGGTCATCATCTTCTGATAGTAATATATGTTGTAACATTATTCTGCTGAATGCTGCATTAGCTGAGTTGCCCATGTTCATCTTGTAGTGTCTAATGAATGCGGATATTGACAACCAGCTGAGCGCCTTCCAGGCCAACTGTAGTGTGTCTTTTGAAGACTGTATTGGTTGAAGTACTTGGAATTGAGTGGATAGTCACCCCTGCCAGTGTCTAATTTTGAACTTTGTAAGCATTGATAATGCGAGCTTTAAGGGTACTGCTCATAAGCTTAGAAAGGAAAAAGAAAAGAGACTTATTCGGTGCTTGTATGATGATACAAAGAGAGAAAAGATGCGAAAAGATGAAATAAAAAAGGTGGTGGAGACATTTTATAAACAATTATATAGAAAAGAGTAAATTTCAGTAGAAACCCCAAAGTAGTGCCTACAAAATCAAGAGCTACCTAAATTATCAGAGCAGAAAAGAAAATGGCTGAATGATCTGTTCACAGCAATGGAAATAGTGGAGGCAATACAGAAACAAAATAATGGGAAAACCCCTGGACCAGATGGACTCCCAGCAGAATACTATAAAACATAAGAAGATGTCATTATCTTACCATACAAAAGTATGATTACCACAGCACTAGAGGAAACAGCTTTGCTTGAATCATGGATGGAGGCAACGATCTCTTTAATACACAAGGAAGGAACAGATGCGAAGGAGATCAAGAATTACAGACCTATCTCTCTGCAGGGCAGGGTAAGAGCAGACAGTACAGTATATAATTTTCATGCTGGAAATCTGGGTGTTTGTATTGGATCTTTTAGAGTGGTACCTTTGATAAAATAACATATATGGGGTGTCAATATAGATTCATTCCCTGAAATCATGGTATACCATCATCAGAGCTGCGACCTGTTGTCTTAATGTAGAAGACCTGAGCCCACTAGCAAGGTCATCTTGCAAAAGGGACAGAATAGATTTGATCTCAAATTTCAAGGGTTTGACACCTTTTCTTCTGCTCCACCTGACTTCCTTGAAGTGTTGTATATTCTGTTAGTAGAGAGTTTTGTAGAGGCTAGTAAGGTGTCAGACACTTTACTGGAATAGCTTAGTTGTAAAAAGTTGTTCTGCTCAAATTTCCAGGTGGGGTTGAGCTGAGTAATCCTGTAAGAGTTTCCCAGGGTGTGGAATGCTAATGGCGGGAGGCTTCACTGTATCCTGAGGAGGTTCTTTTGCAGTGAAGCCTCCCGCCATTAGCATTCCACACCCTGGGAAACTCTTACAGGATGACTCATCTCAACCCCACCCCTCTTGAGTAGATATAAATGACCTGCCAACATCTTTTCCACACTGTGACACTGAGAGATCTCTGTCTTTTGGTGCTACACCTCTGAAGATGCCAGCCACAGCTGCTGGCAAAACGTCAGCAACTACAATGCCAATACCACTGCAATACAGCCCGGAAAACCCACAACAACCATCGTTCTCCGGCCGTGAAAGTCTTCGACAATACAATACAGGGAAAAACAAATGAATGATGTTTAGGTACAAAGGTGCAGATGATAAACCGGTTGGCAACTGGTTGGCACCAGTTTGGTGTAGTGGTTAAGAGCACGGGACTCTAATCTGGAAAGCCGGGTTTGATTCCCCACTCCTCCACAAAGCCAGCTGGGTGACCTTGGGCGAGTCACAGTTCTCTTGAGCTCTCTTAGCCCCACCCACCTCACAGGGTGATTGTTGTGGGGTAATAATAACACTTTGTAAACCGCTCTGAGTGGGCATTAAGTTGTCCTGAAGGGCGGTATATAAATCGAATGTTGTTGTTGTTGTTTAAATATATTTACAATTTTTGTCCACACTGCCACCTTACAATACTGCAGCTTCTGGGAATGGCTGGATATGTTAAAATTGCCAACATACCCCAAAAAAATGCTTACTGTGAGAGCTTCTGCTGGAAAACTGCTGGAAAACTGAATTCTTCAAAACTTTTTTTTCCCAAGTAATTCAAGAAGCTGTATTTCTTTTACTTTCTGGAGGGTATAATGAAAAAACTCTGAACTTCGTATCTATTTAGGGACAACTATTCCTAGGAAAGCACCAATTCTTATTTATATAGAACAGCGGTACTCACATGTTGCTCTTTCACATGCTAACTCTGGCTCCTCTTCTAATTTTGGTTTATGGTGATTTGCCCTATATGGAACCAATAAGCTAGTTGGATTTAGTTCTGTTGCACTGAAAATTATGATTATTTATATTTAATATTAATGGGTGTGTGTGTTTGGTGGAATAATACACAAGCATAAAGCAGTCATGTAACTCTTTTGATTGATGGTAATTGCGAATGTGTCTCTTTGTAACCCATGAGGTGAATATCACTGATATTGAACCTCAATCTATATAGCACTTCGCAGAATACATGATTTTTTTTTCAAAATTTTTTATTGGATTAGATTATAATATTATCCAAAACATACATTACCCCCTTATAGATCTTTTTCTAACCCCCTCCCTTTCCTCCCCCCTTTTTGTTGACTTCCAACAGTTTTCCAACCCTAAGTCTATCTTATTATTTAATTTATTATTTACAATATATTTAATTTATTATTTACAATATATAGTTTAAGTAAAGTGTATGTAAGAGATATTTGAATATAACAATTACCTTATAGATTTAAAAGAAGCTTAGAACAAAAATAGTAAAAGATGGATGAGTAATAGAGTATTAGAGTCTAAGCTAATATTAGAGTTAGGATGATGGTGGAAAGCAAAGAACATAGGTGATTGGAAAGTAAAATTAATACAATGTTATATCTTTTAATATCTTGATTGCTAATATATATTATTATGCCAGTATTATTTTATGTAGGATATGTGGTTTAATTGAGGCATCCAAAGGGAAATTTATATTATAGAGTATTTTTAGTAGAGATTAAATAAGCTTAGAGAAAAGAGTATTAAATGTGTGTATAATAGGATATATGAGATATTACGTAATTCGCAGAATACATGATGACAGGTTCCTTCTCCAAGAAGCATGCAATCTAAACCAGAGTAAAGGAAGACAGCAAAAGGAGGAGGGAGAGGAGAAGGGAGGAATGAACAGAAGAACATGGTTTGTTGCACCTGCATAGGCTGAGCTGCAGTACGGGGCAGGGCCTAAGGAGTTCCTCCTAAGGCTTCACAAAAAAAAGTAGGTTCTGAGGAAGGACTTGAATACATTGTGCTTTCAAAGCAGATTTGCACCTGGTACACAAGAGACAGGATTTGCTGCTGATATATCTAGCTAGGTGGATGACTATTCTTAAGTGTCTTAAGGGCAAATAGAATTTCAAGGCATTAAAGAAGTAGAGTGCTTTGCATGAATGACTTTTCTAGCCTAATGCAGGCAAGGAGACAATAGATTAGTCTCTCTAATGTGACAAACTTCTATACATCAACCACAAAGTATATAAAACTATTATAACACAAGAATGACATGGCAGCAACATATGATCACAACTACTTCTCTTGGCCTTACAAAATCAATCTCTATTCTTGTCATCTTCCTGCTACAAGTCAAAGCACTTACAGTTACTCTCACCCCAGCTTATCTGAGCTCTTGGATTCAGTGAAGGTGGCACTAGGGGAAGTCAGTCAGAGTAACTGTCTTTTCACTACAGTTGGAGGTTCAGCTCAGTGATTAACAGCACACTTGCCTGGGCTCCTGGTTGCAGGGGAGATTCACTATGGAATGGCTCTGTGGAAACAGTGCAGAACCAATGACCACTCCCTTTCCCAGCTCCCTCATCTGGCTTTATGGTGAAAAAGGTAGCAGAAAACTAGGGCCAGGAGATGCATGAAGTAAGAGCCCAGGAAATGGGGCAGAGAAGAAGAGATCAGCCAAATGTATTGTCTGCCTAGCAGAATTTATGAAATTAATAAAACAGTAATTTTGGATCATGTGTTGGTTTATTACATTACACTGCAGACACTTTTCATGTTAGAACATCCATTAGTTCATAGCATGAAAATAGAATACAGGATTGCTGAGCAGTTGCATGCTTTATCCTTAGAGTTGGATAAGAAAGCAAAGAAGGCATATTATTTGAATTCCAGAGGGCTAGGCATGTTTGTCTGCTGAAGCCAAAATTAGAGTCTCAAGGCATCTTACTAATTTATTATGGCATAGGTTTTGTGAACCAGCACTCACCTGGTCAGAGAATATTATTAAAAGACCTTTTGATAGTATTCTTTCTAAGAAAATTCACTGATGCATTTGTGTCAACACATAATTATGGGATATTTATGTTATGATATGAAAAACGTTATTTGTTCTTTTTTTCAATCCACATTTAATACAAGAAATGATAAAACCGTACAGTACAAGAATTACAACCCAAACCCAAGAATTACAATAAACAAGCATTTAAACTTTGTTGCATTGGGGGAGTTACTTCTTTGGCATTTAAAACATCTAAAATTGGTTTCCATATTTCATCGTATTTAAATAAAGGGACTGCCATATGCAAGTTCCCAAAAAACGGATTATGCATAATCCTACCCATCAAATATTGCTCCCATATTTTCTGATACCATTTTTTATCAATGGGCCTTTGAGGGATTTCCAATTCCCAGCAATGACCAGACGAGCAGAGGCAACTAATATCGAGACAAGAGATCTGGTATTCCTATCTAACACAGAGTTGGGCCAAAAATCCAATAGGAAAAATTCTGGGGAGTATGGCAACGAAAGACCCATCATGTTGAATATATCTTTGTGAACCACTCTCCAAAATTCCTGAACAAAATGGCATTCCCACCACATATGTAGGGTCGTGCCTTCCTGCTTGCAAGATCTCCAACACAGAGGGCTCAACAACCTGTTCATCTGATTCAATTTATGTGGTGTTAAATACCAATTGGACAGCAGCTTGTAAAATTGGAGTTTAATATTGCAACAACTAGATTTGTTGGAAGGGGAATTCCATGTTTCCAATCAGATTCCGAGGTAACCCGTTTTAAAGAATCAGACCATTTTTTTTGGTATGGCAGAGGGTCTTTATGTATCACCATTAATAATAATTTGTAAAGGGTTGAAATCCTACCCTGTTTACCATCTTCCCCATTCCAAATCATTTCCTCAAAAGGAGTTAGGGGCCGAAGCAAATCCTTGGACCTGATCAGCTTGGTGAACAGATGTTTCAGCTGAAGATATCTAAACCAAGATATCCTAATTCTGAACCTTTCTTCCACTATAGATTTTTCCAGAATTGTCCCATTTTCAATCCAGTTAGTAATCAACAATATCCCAGAGTCTTTCCATTCCCTAAACTCACTTAAATCCTTTCCTGGGGGGAACCACTCTTGGTTAATGAAAGAGGTTAGGGGAGAGATACCTGGAGCTAAGATTTTCCTATATTTATCCCAAGTTTTCAGCATGTTGTCTAATAGGGAGTTGGAAGAAGTCATAACTGGCCTGTTTTTAGCTGAGGACAAGATGGTTACTGGTAAGGAAAGTGGTGAATAAAAGAAACTTTCTACAGAGATCCAGGCTTCTGCTGGGTTCAGTCTTAAAGCCTGAACCAATGGAGCCAAAGAAGAGGCAGCATGATATAAAGACAGGTCTAGGACATTCAGATCACCTAAACCTGAGGGCTGACGTAATGTCCGGAACCCAACTCTTGATTTGTGACCAGACCAAATAAACTCATTGAGAGCCCTTTGCCAAAGCTGTATTTTCCTTGGATGTATTTTAACTGGGAGGGATCGGAACAGAAACAGAAACTTAGGGAGAATAAGAGATTTAACCAATGAGATCCTATCAAACCATGAGTAACTTTGTTTTTTCCATTTAGAAAAAAAACCCAAAAACGTTATTTGTTCTGATCAACCATGATCTGGAAGAATTTAGGGGCATAAGAAGGTAATTTATATTGCTAAGTGCCGAGTAAAAGACTCAGTATTAGTTCATATTACACCTTTAACAGTTTCATTTCTGTGATATGAATTAACACTTAATTGTCTATCCATCAACAAATGGAATTGTTCCATAACTAAATTAATAAATTTTTATGATTTGTAGTAAAAAGTTATAGCAATTCATCTTCATAAGAAACAAGCCAAATAAATACTTTAAACCTAAGCATATTGCACATCTTCAGCCCTTCTAGTTTGTATCTCTAGCTGTGTTACTTCTTTACTTCCTTGTAAAAAAAAGTTTTAGTACTGCTATCTTGTTACATTTATTTAGGATACATGTTGTGAAACTATCATCCACAGTATAACAACAAACAGGAAGAATTTGAAATAGTCTACTTATATAGAATAAGAAACTATGTCAGTTTTGAATACAACTGAATAGCAGGAAATTAATGAGATCTTCCACAAACTGAATTCAGTGTTCTCTGTTTCATTGTTGCTGATATTGTTACTTGCAATATGGAGATATAAAATATTCAGAAAACCACAGATTCACATCAGTTGCTCTAAGAAGAAAAAAATAATGAACTGGTCAGCCTCTGTTCTATGGTTACATCAGCCGAACTATCTTATAAAGGCTACTGTATTGTGGGGATAATAACACTAACTTGTTCACCACTCTGGGTAAGGCATGTATCTACCTAGAAGAGCAGTATATAAGTGCAGTAGCTGTTGCTGTTGTTGTATTACACACCTTTAATGAGAACTGACCTTTAATGTTGTGCCATTTGGATATCATTAAAAACATGGTTAAACTAAATTTTTCAGTTGGTTACCTCCAGCTTTTAGAAAAATGTAGTTGGTTAACTAAGTCAAGTCAAGTTAGCCTTTATTGGCATATAGCAGCAATTCAAGTTATCCACTTACAAAAGGAAAGAACAAAGTTAAAAGATTGCTGTATTAAAAATACAAAAATACATTTAGAGCTTAACTCCGTGATATCCTTTGACGCAACTTCAAGGCAGAATGGAGAAACTCAGCCACCTTCTCGGTTACATCATGAAGGGAATCGTTCAACAGTCTATAGACTTTGAGCGAGTCAGAACAATCCATCATACTAGTTAAGACAGCTTTTAAGTATGTTTGACGTATACCAGCATACAAATGACAGTGCAAAAGGACATGAGTAACTGACTCAACACATTTTTGTTCACATAGACAGCATCTAGCTGAATAGTCTATCCTGTTAAATCTGCCATGTAGAATAGCCGAAGGCATAGCATTGCACCTGGCCAAAGAAAAAGCTCTACGAAGTTGGGGCTAGTTGGTTAACTAATTGCAAGCAAATATTATACCATGGCTCAACAAATCCCAGGAGCCAGGTCACCATAATGCCTAAAAATTTCACTGTGGTGTCTATTTTCACGAATGATTTTATTTCATGTCTCTTGATGATCATCAGATACAAATCTTATTTATGAAGGGCTGACGCAGACTGCAGCTCAAGTGAGGCTCCCCTGAGCCAGTGAGCCAAAATTACTCCTCACTCTCACTTTTAGCCTGAGGACAAGTGGGATCCATCTTTTACAACGCTGTTTCCTTGTCTTTGCCTTGTGCATGTGGATGGGTACTTGCTTGGTTCTGTTCGGTGGTGTTTTCTAAATGGCTCTGCGGTCTGCCTGGCTGCTGTGAATGACACTGGTTCTGTTGGGTTAAGTTGCAGCAGCATCCTTTGCTTCAGTTTGATTTGGGTGGAATGGATGTGATTCTCTGGTCTGATGTTGGTCCCCATGCTTCACTTTGGTTCTTGAGGGATTCCATTTCCTTGCCTCAGTTTGGTTCTGTTGTGCTTTCCCAGGGATGAGCATGCTTTGCGAGTGTGCTTCTGCAACTGGCATCCTTGCCCTTGTGTGTTTGCATCCTGAAAACCAACTTGGAAACTTCTTGTATTTGGGAAGAATGGAGAGTGGCTGGGCAGCTTGATCAGGGGGCACTTGGGTTTTGGGAGGGGCATTAGCTTGTTATTGTTGGGTTTTCTGTATGTGTAACTTTGATTTGCGAGTGTGCCTTAGCCATGGCGGCTTTGTCCCAGTGTGTTTCTGCAGGGGGAGTCAGCTTTGGCCTTTTCCTCATAATAGGAACAAATGGGAGTAGTCCCCAGATTGATTTCCCCAGAGGGAATAATGGCAGAATTAACCCAAATTTCTCTGATCTAACGAAACTGAATCAGATAATTGGCCCTGAATCTTGGGAATTGTGAATTTTTCTGGGACCCCTGAATCCTGATTTCCCAGATTATCATCATCACCATCATCATCATCACCACCACCACCACACACTCCTAGTAGCAATAACCAGAGATGTGAGGGAAATGACTGAGGAAATGGGGGGGAGCACAGTTTTTACCACTTTTTTCCTAGGACTTTTTTTTTTAAAAAAATCTGATGGAAAAAATTGGGAAATGTTGGGGAGTACTGAAACAAAACTCATGGATTTTCCCCCTTTGTAATGATATTTATGACATGGTTTTACTTGCTCAAAATGCAGAGCATGAAAAAGTTTGAGGACTGGGAAAAATATTTTCTTTACTTTTGGAATGAGTGAAATGCTTTGAAGACAAGCTTTACTAGAGGTGGGCATGAACCATGAAAAAAACAAACCGTGCGGTTCGTGGTTCATGCGTTTTCACGAACGATGAACTTCTACAACTGGTGCAAGTTTGTGAACCAGTTCGTGGTTTGTAGTTCGTGGGGTTTAAATACTCCCCTTTCTGTGCCACTTTGCAGCGGCATGGAAAGAAGCATTTAAACCCACCCGACATCCCCGACAAGCAGCTGATCATTTAAACAGCGGGGCTTAGCTGCAGGGAAATGGCTATTTAAATTGCAAGTGGGACTTGGCTGGCCGGCCAGGAACTTCTGGTCAGGCAGCCACTTCTTACTTGCCTCCTCTCCAGGAAAAACATACCCTGCTCTTTCAACCTTTCCTCAGAGGACTTAGTCTCCAGACCCCTCACAATCTTTTAGCCCTCCTTTGGATGCATTCCAGCTTGTCAACATCCTTCTTAAACCATGTGCCAAAAACTAAACACAATAAATCAAATGAGGTCTAACCAGAACAAAGTAAAGTGATACCATCACTTCACATGATCTGGATACTATATTTCTGTCAATATAGCCTAAAATTGCATTTGCCCTTTTAACTACTGCATCACACTGCTGACTCACATTTAGTGTATGATCTATTAAGACCCCTAGATCCTTTTCACATGTACTACTGCCAAGACAAGCCACCTCCAATAACTAAGACTTTGATATTTTTCTACATAAATGCAGAAAAACAGGGTTTCTCACCTGTAACTGTTGATCGTCGAGTCTCTTCTGTGCAGACACACATTGGGACTGCGCAGGCGCAGACCAGCCGCGGAAAAGATTTTTCTAGCTTTTAGAGATGTGAAGGGGACGTTCGGATCCACCGCGCATGCGCGCCGGTGTTCCCGCCAATTTTGAATGCATATATATCCGAGCGTCCCCGGCATTCCCTCAGTTCACCTGAGCCGCCGGAGAAAAACCTCAGTGAACCAAGCACTCACAGCGGGGTAGGTGGGAGGGAATGTGTGTCTGCACAGAAGAGACTCGACGATCAACAGTTACAGGTTGAGAAACCCTGTTTATCGTCTTCGTCCTTCTGTGCAGCCCCACATTGGGAGAATAACTAGCATCTCACCAATGGGGGCGGGTGTGAGTGTCTACTTGAACAAAGAATGCAGGACAGCCGTGCCAACAGCTGATTCACGCCGTGCATTCACGTCCACCGAATAGTGTTTGATGAAAGTGTCTGCGGTGGACCAGGTCGCAGCTTGGCAGACGTCCCGGAGCGGCATTCCTCGCAGGAAGGCAGCAGAAGCAGCTTGCGCTCTAGTGGAATGTGCAGTAACCAACAAAGGGCATCGGATTCCAGCTTGCTGATAACAAAGTTTAATCGTAGACACAATCCAGCGAGAGATGGACTGGGCAGAGGCCGGAGAGCCCTTGCGAGGGCCAGAGTAACATAAAAACAGGGCAGGAGACTTCCTGAAACATTTGGTGCGATGTAAATAAAACAATAAAGCACGCTTTACATCCAATGTGTGTAATGCCCGTTCCCCCGGAGACGAGGGTGAGGGAAAGAAGGAAGGGAGGAACACCTTTTGCTGCAGGTGAAATTTGGAAACCACCTTGGGTAGAAACTCCATGCTAGTGTGCAGCATGACCGTACCAGGGAAAAACTGCAGGAAGGGAGGGTCACACCACAGGGCAGACAGCTCCCCAACACGCCTGGAGGACGTGATTGCCACCAGGAAAGCCACCTTCTGTGTGAGTAAAGGCAGGGGACAAGAGGACAAAGGCTCAAAGGGCCTGAGCATTAGTTGGGAGAGAACCAGGGACAGGCTCCATTGAGGAATGGGAGGGGCCTTAGGAGGGAAGGTCTTGAAGAGCCCCTTCAGGAACTGCTTGGAAAGCCAGTGGGTAAAAACGGTCTTTCCATCAATCTGCTCATGAAAGGCAGAGATTGCAGCCATGTGGACCTTAATGCTCGAGAAGGCTAAACCCTGCGAGCACAAAAACAGGAGGTAGTCCAGAATGATAGGTAAGGGGCAATCAAAGGGAGAAATCCCTTTCGGGGCCAACCACCGGGAAAAACGTGACCACTTCCTCTGGTAGGACAGCCTGGTAGACGGCTTCCGGGCATTTAGAATGATATTAAGAACCCCTGAGGAGAGGCCTACTCTGGAGCGCACAGGAGCCAGGCAGCCAGATTCAGGACCGCCACATTGTGGTGCCTGACCCCGTCCCTGCTTAGCAGGTCCGGGGCAGGTGGTAGCGCTAGGCACCGACCCTGTGAAAGGGAGAGTAAGAGAGGGAACCAATCCTGGCGAGGCCACTGTGGGGCAATCAGGATACAGTGGGTGCCGAAGGCCCTGACCCTGGAGAGGACCTTGTGCATGAGCGGGAAGGGCGGGAAGGCATAAAAGAGCCCTGGGGACCAAGGTATTTGGAAGGCATCCCCTAGGGAGTGACGGCCAATACCGGCCCGGGAGCAGAACAGCGGGGCCTGCTTGTTGCGGGCTGTGGCGAAGAGGTCGATCACCGGTGTACCCCATTCGTTGAAAACCCGGTTGAGGTAAGCCCTGTTTAGGGACCACTCGTGCTGAGGCAGAAGCACCCTGCTCAATGTGTCTGCCGAGGTGTTGAGCTCCCCGGCAATGTGCACGGCTCTGGGAAGGACGTTGTTGACCATGGCCCATTTCCAGAGAGTCGTTGCCTCCCTGCAGAGCTTGAGCGAGACCGTTCCTCCCTGCTTGTTGAGGTAGTAGCAGGCTGTGGTATTGTCCGACAGGACCTGAACCCTCCTGTTCCGGATGGCATCTGCAAAAGAAGCAAGGGAGTAACGGATCGCTCTAAGCTCCAAAAGGTTAATGTGCATGGATGCTTCAGACGGGGACCAGACACCTTGGGCCGAAAGCTGCCCACAACGCCCTCCCCATCCCAAGTTAGAGGCGTCAGTAAAGACGGCGACCTCCGCCAGGAAAGGGCCAAAAGGACAACCTTCGGACAGGTTCTCAGGGACAGTCCACCAGGCCAGGGAGCGCTGCACCACCCTGGGAATGGAGAACTTCTGATGCTGGCCCATAGTGAGGGGGTTGTACCTCCGGACGAACCAGTTTTGCAGAGGCCTCATATGCAGGCGTGCAAAGAAAACCACCCCTGTGGAGGAGGCCATAAGGCCCAATAACGTTTGTATCAAAAGGGCAGTTTGGAAACGGTTATGCAGGAAATGACGGGCTAAGGAAGAAAGCCTGGTCAGGCGATCTGGGGGCAGGTAGGCTCTGCCCCGTGGCGAGTCGAGATGAACCCCAATAAACCTAATGGCTGTGCCCGGAGTAAGGATGGACTTATCCCCATTAACCACCAAGCCCAACTTAGCCAGTACAGACAAAGTGAGGGCAATATGGTCCCGGAGAGAGTCAGCTGAGGGTCCCACTAGGAGCCAATCATCCAGGTACGGGTAGATAAAGCATCCCCTGGACCGTAGGTATGCCACCACAGTGGCCATGCACTTCGTAAAGACCCTGGGTGCAGAGGCCAGCCCAAAAGGCAACACCGTATATTCATATACAGAATCCCCATAGACAAACTGCAGATACTTCCTGTGGCCCTCAAAGATGGAGATGTGGAAGTAGGCGTCTTTCAAGTCTAGGATAGCTAACCAGACGCCCACCTCTAGGAGCTCCATGACCTGTGCCAGGGTCAGCATCCGAAATTTCTCAACCTTTAAATAGCTGTTGAGGCCCCTAAGGTCCAAAATGGGCCGGGAACCTCCATCCTTCTTATCCACAAGGAAGTACCTCGAGTAAAATCCCCACGGGGAAGTAGCGACATTGACCACCCGGACAGCACCTTTGTTAACCAACTCTATAACATTATTGTGCAACACAACATCACTACATGGAGAACAACGGGGAGGGAGAGAGAGAGGAGGTGCATCTGTAAACATCAATCTGTAACCATGGGCCACAATGGACAGGACCCAAGTGTCAGAAGTAACAAGGTGCCAACAGGGCAAAAAAGGCCGAAGCCTGTCCAAAAACCGGGCAGAAGAGGGAGCGTCCTCAGAGGCCAACTGGGGAGCGTTCAGGGTTAGTCAGAAGACCGAGGGCTTCTGCACGGAGGTCGAAGGCTTGGGCGAAGAGGGCTGTTGCCTGCCCTTGGACCGGCCGGAACGCCTGGAAGAGTGACGCTGCTGGGCAGAGTAGGACCGCTGGCCATAGGACTGGCCCGAGAAGAAACGACCTTGACACTGCTGGTAAGGCTGGTAAGGGGTCTGGTAGGATCGGAACCGACCGTAACGATACCTCGGACCCGACGGCTGAGCTGAGGGGGCGACTCCCAGGGACTTGGCCGTTTGCTGATTTTTCTTCATCAGGGAGAGGGATTCATCCGTCTTCTCCGAGAAGAGCTGGGGCCCCTCGAATAGGAAATCCTCCACTTTCGCCTTCTTCTCTGGCGGCAGGGCCGTGGATCGAAGCCATGCGTGCCGACGCAGGACCACCGAAGTCGCCATCGAGCGCGCCGCGGAGTCGGCAGCGTCCTTGCCCGCTGTCATCTGCTGTTTTGACAGCCTTATGGCCTCTGCCTGAAGGGCCTTCACCAAGTGGCGGCGATCCTCAGGGAGATCGGAAAGGTAAGAGGACAGCCGTTTCCAGAGGAACAGATTGTAGGACTCCATTATGGCCTGGAAGTTGGCAATACGGAATCTCAAGGACGCGGACGAGTAGAGTTTCCTGCCCATGCCATCCAGCTTTCTGCCTTCTCGGTCTGCCGGGGCCGACGAGGAACCGGAACGGAACCGAGCCTGACCCTCCTCAGCCACGATGGAAGAGGGCTTAGGGTGATTGAAGAGGTACGGGCAGTCGTCGTGTTTCAGACGGTAGTACCTCTCAACCTTTTTTGCCGTCGCCGGCAGGGACGCCGGAGTCTGCCAGATCGCAAGAGCGTTGTCTTCGAAATCCTCCACGGGGGGAAACGCCACCGATGCGGGGGACCCGGAATACAGCGCCTCCAGCAGCTTGCTTTTGGGCTTGGAGGTCGTGGAGGAGACGTCTATCTCCAGCGCGGCAGCCATCCTCACCATTTGCTCGGAGAACAGCCTGTAGTCGTCGTTTGGGGATGATGAACGGGGCCCACCCACGGTGTCATCCGGGGAAGGGTCAGAAGCCACATCCGAAGAGCACTCTGACGGGGAAGCCAGACCCTCATCATCCTCGGAATCCGAAAATTCCGGCGAGGTTTGCGTCGGAACCGAAGACCGGCGTGGCGTCGGGGCTGATGGACGAGTCGCAGGAACTGACGGGTGGAGAAGCATGCCAGTTGTCGGAGGAGCGGACGCTGGGTGCCCGATCGGCTGAGCCGGAACGGAAGGCTGCGGAACCGAAGGGTGTTGCAGGAAGGGCACGGAGTGCTGGAACCAGGCCACGAAATCCTGCCAGGAGATCATGTTCCCAATCCCCGCGACAGGCTGACAAGGAGGCAGAGGAGCAGGCATTGGGGCAGGCCAGCGAAAAGGCGGCGGAACCGACGAGGTAGACGGCAGCGGAACGGAGGCCTCCGAAGGCGCCGGGGCGGACGGCAGGGAACGTTCAAAAGATTGGAACGGTTCCGGGAAAGGCGGAAACTGCATGAATTCCTCAGGAACCGATGGAGGAGGCGTGTAAGGAGGAGACGGGGTGTGGAGACTCACCACATCGTCAGGGATCAGGACCGGTCCAGATGGAGTACCGGGTTGCACAGTCGGAGCCGGGGATAAAGTACGGCCCTTGGCCCTCGATTTCGTCTTGGCCTTCTTGGGCGGGGGCTCCGAAGTAGCCTCTGCGGCCGAAGGCTTGGAGGAGGACTTCGGCTTGGATACGGAACGCTTCTTGGCCTTCCGGCCGGAAGAATGATCCCCGGAACCGGAGTCAGATCGGGCCTCCGGAACGGGTTGCCCCGTCGGTTCTGAGGGGAGCGGCTCTGGCGACTTACGAGACGGCGCCGGCGACGGAGCGGCGGAGCGGGGCCTATCTCCCGAAGAGCCCGATGGCTTGGGGGGGAGAAGGTTGGCATCCCACAAGAAGGCACGGAGCCTGGCCTTCCGATCACTCCTTGCCTTTGGAGTGAAGGACATACAGATAGAGCAACGCTCGACAACATGCCCCTCGCCCAGGCAGATGAGGCAGAGCTCATGGCCGTCCGAGTGCGTCATTTTAGTGCCGCACTTAAGACACTTCTTAAACAAAGAAGTTTGCGACATAACGAACGGTATCTCCCGCAGATGACAAGGGGAAAAATACCGACCAGCAGAAGAACGATCCAAAACTCCGAAGAGACGCTGAGAGAACGAACGCTAGACAATAGAACCTTTTCGTACGGCGGCGAAAAAGGAACTGAGGGAATGCCGGGGACGTTCGGATATATATGCATTCAAAATTGGCGGGAACACCGGCGCGCATGCGCGGTGGATCCGAACGTCCCCTTCACATCTCTAAAAGCTAGAAAAATCTTTTCCGCGGCTGGCCTGCGCCTGCGCAGTCCCAATGTGGGGCTGCAGAGAAGGACGAAGACGATCTTTATATTTATTTCTGCTGAATTTCATTTTGTTGGTTTTAGCCTGTTGATTTCCAGCCTGTCAAGATCATCTTGAATCTTGATTGTCTTCTGCTGAATTTGCAACCCTGCCCAATTTAGTATCATCTGCAAATTTAATGAGCATTGCCTCTATTCCTTCATCCAAGTCATTTATAAAGATGGGTGAACAACAGAGGGCTGAGAAGAGAACTCTGACACACTTTATTTTGTTTACTACAGAATTTGTTTTCTACCTTTACCATTTACTTTTCCAACAGCTCAGATGGAAAAACCTAAGATAAATATGCTAAGATAGCATAGGGTGTAGCAGTTTGACGCTTTCTCTCAGTATCAGAAATTTACTTGTACACAAGGCACTTTAAATTCCATAAATATAACAAATAAAACCTATATAAATATAAATTATGCATTTCTGTTGTTAAAGTAGTAAAATAAGTTCAGGCTTGACAGGAAAGTAAATATTGAACATATTTTGATTTTTACCCCCAAAGGGAAAAAAGCTCTCATCCGTAGCTTGAAAATGTTCAGAAAATGTACATCTCTGGTAATAAATAGAAATTACAGTCATTAAAATGAAGCCTGAAAAATGAGTCTGGCTTCTATCTAGAGTCAATGAAAATTTGTCAAGTCCTGTATCTTAATATGTAATATTTTGAATGAATACGTACATAAATGAAGATTTTTGTGGGTCTTGTTCGAGTTATACATCAAAGCCAGGGTCGCAACCTCATTATTGCATTATAAAATTTGCATATTTAAAGGGAAATAGTTGCCTGTTCAGAACAAGGAAATCAACTGCAATTCTAACTAGATCACAAAAATTATTAAATTATTGTGTAAAAGAAAACAGAATAATATAGTAATCAGTGTCATACTTCAAATAAATCTTTCCCCTAATCAAACATATTTAGTTACAATTGTGTCTACCAATGAATGAAAACTAGTAAAAACACAAAACAAAAATGCATAAAGTCCTTTTCAGTCCTCTCCCAGACAATACAAAATTGAACATCAAAAAGAATTCTATGCATAACATTTTAAGTATATAGAATCTTCCAAGAAACTGATTCTAAACTAACGTTTGAAATGTAATATTTAATAATTTAATTTTAAAATAAATTAAAATATTTAATTAAGATTTAAGAATGAATACTAACTTGTGACTTTCAGCAAAATTATAATGGCATCAATTTAATAAAACAGCAACACATAGTGTTATCAGTCCTTAAAACAAATGACAGTGCGAACAGATTGAAAACTAATTTCTTCTCATCTTTTTCTTGAATTCCAAGTTTCAACAAAGCAATGATAAACTTTCTCTTGTACTGTTTCAAAACAAATGGAACTTTACCGCCTTAATAAGAATATCAAAAGTAATGCAACTTGGTTTTGTAATTTAGGACAAACTCAACAGCTGCCTACAAAAGTATAAAACAAATGCCTATGCATATTTAACTCTATTGGATATTCTAATCTAGCACTCCCAAATCTTTACTAGATCCTTCAACATAATGACAACAGCTGTATCACTAAGTACCCCATAAAGACTGAAATAAATGGGAAACCCAACACATGCCATAACTTCAGCAGTCTTGAATAAATTGGTTATCAGACTCTGAAAAACATGGTGCAGTGAATGCCCTGCGAAGATCTGTACAGCTGTGTTTATTAACAATTTAAAAGTAAGATTCTGGAATGTGTTATTTCAACTTCTGCAAGGCTGCCTGATAACTCTTGAGTTTTTCTCTTCATTCTTGGTATGGGAGACACTGCTGAAGTTACATCAATATTTGAATCAACTGTGTTATTCAGAACTGCAAATTCTGTAGTTAGCAACATGTATCGAGGTGGGAAAGCAACCATCACTCTTACCTGCACTTGTTTCAAGGTGACCTACCTAGCAACATTATACACAAGGGATACATTCCATGTTTAAAATATAAAAAGTTCACTTAAATAGAGACTCCTGCACGTAGCTTTGCCCCAAAATTCTGTAGAGGGTTCCAGGAAAGTGTACCCATACAAACCAAAATGAGTTTGTATAATTCACAACAAATGAAACTGCCTTGATTATGCATTATCAAAAGAAAAATGTCATGGTCCATCCAGAAAGTTTGAGAGAATCACAGGTAATGCATACCCACTCTTTTGGGAGCCCCATTCATACAGTGGGGGCTACATAGATGAGACAGTGCACCATAAAAAGAAGATCCCAGAATAAAGTACTTAGAAACCAATGGGGCAAAACTACCATCTATATGATATGAAAAAGTGTTAAATCACCATCACCACTAGGATATCACAATACCATAAGGGGTAACCTTCCTTTAAGTATTAAACTCTATCAATTGGAACGAGGCAGATTTCTGTAACGTAACCAACAGTCCCAACTACTCCATATCCAATCCCAAGAATAATATATTCAACCTTTTGTAAATGAAAAAAACCTGATTCAACGACGCTTCCCATTTTCCTAAAAACACTTTCCATGTTACATTATGCTGGAAGCTTAGTATAGCTTAACATCCTGACAAATGGTACAATGATCAACGGAACTTTTCTCTGCCTAGCTGTAACAGATAGCCCTGTTTTTTGAAACAATTGATGTGCTAAAAATGCTCAAGAGTCCTTTTTTCCTGTTCTGCCTGACCAGAAGCTTTCTTTGACAGAGCATGAAACAATCTCAACTCTCTCAGCAGGATTACACATTTCTTTTCAGACAAGAATGTGAAATTCTGTTACTCTCTAATCTGCTAGTGATACATTAGTGATTTAATAACACACTGGAGGGGGGAAAGACATGGGGAATAGTACCTAGTTAATACAGACATGATAAATGTTGCATTTTAGCTCCATCTGATTAGAGTGCCACAAGACTTTGCAACTGATACTTTCACCACCAGATCCTATGGCAATATCTTTTCTAGGAAACATATAAATCAATGTGTGTAACAGCCAGAACCATTTATCTGTCAGAATGATATCTATATTCTATCTCCCCAGCCAAATATATCAGAAATTCCCTTAATAGGCTTTTGGCACAACTTGTAAGAAATGGCACCCAATGGAACATCTCTTTTGACATGATTCTGTGAACTATGACTCAAGACAGAAATAGGAAATTGAATCAACATCTGGATTGCTGAATTTATTCCTAATGTAATCTTCAAACTGGAAATCTCACTCTTGGGAGAAAAAGACACACACATCCTTCCAAATCTCTCAGTATTAACTCACTCTATTTAACTGAAATATTAACTTTTTATGAGGATAAGAATCCAGGAAAAAACTGTCATACTAAAGTTTTCTTGTGCTTCACCACTCAGCAGGTAAACAAAGATACCTTCTATGACTTTAGAGAATAAAGCCTGAAATCAGTGTGCGTGTGTGAGCCAGAAAGATATCAGTCCATTAGCTTCTCTATCTAGAGAGCTGGATAGTCACTAATCAATTTCCACTGCAGGCAGCAGAGAGAGAATACACAGAGAACAAAGGCTGCTGGGGAATTGTGTCATACCAACAACCTACACTTCCTGCTGCTCTGCTCTCACTGATCCATAGAATAAACAAGAATGCCACTAAAATGCAATAGAAATAATATTATTTCAGAAATCTAGCAGAGTAGGAATGTTTTCCCCATCTGTGTATTGACAGCTCCCTCCCCACTAAGCCATGTAAACTTGATGGTTCAAGAATTACCAAGCAGTTTCAAGCAACCTAATACTGTTATTCTGCAACAAGGATCTTTCTTTAAAATAAACCTGGATCTTGGGAACTCTTTACAGACTCCTGCTAAGGATGTTCACATAAATAATTCTTAACAAGGATGCCTCAAGGACTTGTGGGAGGCATCTAATTTAACACACCCCTATACTAGTTCCTCTTTCCCTTCCCTGAAAGCCCCCACACCCTCTCCCCTTTTCCTGCTTTCTTCTCCTCTTCCCACCCACCAGCCAAATCACCTTTATCCATCCTCCTGTCTTCAGCTTTCCCTCTGGCTGAGCCAGGCCCAGTTGCATAGTGTGGAACCCACAAGGATTTGTGGGAGGCACCCCGCATTCTCCTGTATTCCCCATCTTCACACTATTTTTTCTTTCTCTCCTCTTGGCAACCTCCACGTCTTCACATTTCCCTGCTTACTTCTCTCCTTAACCACTCACACAACCTTTTATCTTCACCTATATTTGTTATTTTCTCCATTTATATTCTTCTTTTCTCCACAAAGCACCCTACATCATTTTCTTCTCCTCCATTTTATCCTCACAAGGTAAGTTAGGCACAGAATATGTGACTAGCTCAAATTCACCAGCTGAGATTTCATGGCAGATTGGGGATTTGAACCTGGGTGTCCCAGATCCTAGTCTGCATCTCTAAGCCCTACAACATAGTGGCTTTCATGGGGTAGTGGCTGTTGAGCAGTAGCGAGCACCCTGGCCTGTGAGAGTCATGCAAGTCAGGTGACAGCCAGTTGTCCAGGGGCTGCTGCCTGGCCTAGGTCCATTGAGTCTTTCAAAGACCATAACAGCCTTAAAAGTGCACTGCCCCCTCCTCCCCTTGCTTCCCCGCCCCCGACATAAACCAAGACTTGAAGACTATTGTGGTTGCCTGGCAATGGCCACTGAGGGCACCTCTTTCTTAAAGCTATAGATGCTCCTTTTATTATTTTGTGGGGTGTTAACCCCCTATGTATGCACTTATAGATAGACAGATAGACCATTTTTTTCAGCCAACTTGGGGCTTTTCTCAGATTTGTAGAAGATATGCAAAGGGTCATAGTGAAAGTCGAGAAAATTAAACCAGCCTGTGGGATAGATTTGCTGGGAGAGGCAGCTCCACTGACACTGGGATGGCAGATCCCCCCATTGTTCTTCAAGGTTTCTCTGGCAGCTTTCTCTCCTGGACAGAAAACCCCTTTGTTTTTAAAGAGATGCCAAGTGCTTAGAATTCCAGTCAGCACCTGATACATGTTTACTTGGAAGTAAGTCCCGCTGAAGTCAATGGACCTAAACGTGTATTATCAAATGTAAGTTTAAGAACACATCCGAACTCCCTCAATGGAAGTGAGAAGGAACATTCTTTCTTGCTTTTCTTCCTCCTTAACCACTAATCCTTATTTATTTGCAGGGGTCATTTCATAGAAAAAGAACTGTAGGAACTCATTAGCATAACTCATTAGCCTATGCCACACCCCCGCCATCACCAGAAGTGTGTCATTGGCATAACTGATTTGCATATGCCACACCCCCTGACATCAATGGGGGAGGCTTTATCACCCTCCAGAGTACCCTTTTTCTCCCTCCAGAGGAATACAGATATGTATTCCTAGGGCCCTTCTGGAAGATGACAATCAACAGATAACAATCAAAAGATGACAAAAAATAACCTCAGAGGAAAAAAGTCACTACACAGTGTAGTACACACTAAGGAAAAAACCCGTCCTTGCAGTGGCAAAGATCAAACTGAGGGAAAGGTCCCTTCAACAGGCTTAGACAGCAGTAACTTTGCTTAAAATTGCACTGTAAGTCACTTAACGCTACAATCCTTTCTAAGTGGCCACCTTGTGCACTTGCTAGGCAAGCACAGAGTTTTCTAACACAGTTCAGACCTGCATCTCCTGGGCAACTCAAGAAGGAAAATGGTGTCCGGGGTCTGAGCCCCAGCCCCCAGACTTGACAAGAGGGAACAGCAGGTCAACCGGGCTGACGGGCAAACAGAGGGGGCAGCCAGCAGCCAGCAGGTCAACCGGTCAGCCAGCAGGCAGTAGGTCAACCGGTCTGACTGGCAAGCAGAGGGGGCAGCCTGGGAACAGCAGGTCATCCCCTCCCACGGGCAAATGGAGCCAGAACCTGCCAGCGCCAGGGGCAAGAGGCAAAGGCCCAGGGCCTCAGGAGTCAGGGGGAGACAGAGAGAAGCCAGCGAATCCCACTCCCCTGGGGAAGGAAAGGGGACTAGGCAAGGCAGAAGGGGGCAAGGGCAGAGGGATTGGGGGCCCAGCAGTCACCCACCCAAAGACCTTACCTAAGGAGGAGAAGCAGCAGCAGCCCCAACAGCCCAAAGCCACGCCCCAGCTAGAAAATAGTAGCCTGGCCCAGGAGTTGCCAGAAGCCAAGCCACTCCAGGTGGGGCTATTGGAGGCACTCTGCGGGAAGCCCTGGGCAACCAGCCAAGGAGCCACAGCTGGACCCACCTTCAGCCATCAGCTCAGCCAGGGAGGCCGAGCTGCTAGCCAGGGAACTGCAGCTGGACAGGCCTTCAGCAATCAGCCAAGGCAGGGAGGCTGGGCAGCCAGGGAACAAGGCACAGCTGGTGCTGGTCAGTGGGGCCAGATCAGCTACCCCAGCTGCAACTGCTTGGTGCAGCCCAAGACTGGGCTGGAAGAGGGGTGGGGCAGTAGAAGGAAGCCCTATAAAAGCTGGCTGGGAAGAGCCCTGTGGTGGTGGATGTGAGTAAGGAGGGATAATGTGGAGTGAGAGCGGTGCAATGCAAGAGTGGAGGTTTGGAGGAGAGTTCTGGAAGGAGGGGATGAAGAAGGACACAGGGGGCAAGCAGGCCAGGTTGAGCAGGCCAGTGAGTGGACTGAGAGGGAGTCTGGGTGAGGTATACCGCCCCTCCTTTCACAGAGCAGGGTCCTGCAGCATCCCTGGCCCCCCTATGATGTCAGGAGCAGACCGCCCAATGCCACGCCCAGCGGCAGCGGTGGCAAGCCCTGACAAGTTGGTGGCCCGTACGGGGAAAGCCGTTCCGACGCAGGCGCCAGTCGAAGGGATGTATCCCAATGCCGTAGCCCCAGCAGACCTCAGACTGTGGCTGGAGGAATGCTTGGACAGGATGTGGAGGAAGTTGGAGGCGGCCTTCCAAACAGCTCAGGCAGAGCTAATGCAGGCCGTGGAGCAGCGGATGCAAGCCTGCACACCCACAGCCTCCTCGCCAGTGGTATGTGCGTTGGCTTGGGAAAGTAACCCACCACCTGGCAAGCAGGTGCTGAGTCTATGCGCCACCGTGAGGATAGGCCAGCTGATCCTACAAGCCCTGTTGGACTCCGGGAGTGCAGTCTCAGCAATTCGGCCCCAACTCCTCCCAGCTGCCACCCCAGTGCACCGCTGGATCCCGGTGACGGATGTGATGGGCCGCACCCAGCCGTACCCTACGGCCCTAATCACGGTAGAGTACCTAGGGGTCTGCCACCAAATGGAAGTTGCCCAGGTAGCTCACCTACCCGTGCCAATGCTGCTGGGAAGAGATGCCCTGGGGTTCTTCAGGCTCCTCCAGCAGGCAGCGAAGAAATCGGGAAGAGACGCCCCAGGGATCGCCAGGCCTCGGCGGGAGGCAGCACGGGAATTGACAGACCCACAAGTTGCCACCACTCTGCAAGTGGAGGAGGCCGATGACCCGGGAGAGGGTCCCTCCACCAGACCAGGGGCAGAACCACGGACTGAAGACCCAGCTGGACCCCCAGCAGATCGCCCATTCTGTGATGCCCAAGGGGCAGATGAGTCCTTGCAGCGCTTGCGAGAGACAGCCGCTCGTGAGGAGGAGCAGGTCCGGGATGAACGGAGGTCCCAACGGCTCCCTCGCATTGAGAAGCAAGGAGGGGTTTGGGTTCGCATAGCTCGTGCCCCGAATGGCCAGGGAGAGGTCCGCCAACTACTTGTGCCAGCAGGCTATCGGCCGGAGGTCCTCCGCACCGCCCATGAGCACGCTTGGGCCGGGCACCTGGGGCACCACAAGACCCTGAGGAAGATCCTCGAGCGTTTCTTCTGGCCCTCGGTGAATGCGGACGTGGAGGCATACTGCCGCTCATGCCCCACCTGCCAGAGGGTGGCAGCGAGACGCCCGCCAAAGGCCCCTCTTTCCCCGCTGCCAGTGATGGGGGTGCCCTTCCAGCGGATAGCGATGGACTTTATCGGCCCACTGCCACGCACACCCCGGGGCTACCGTTTTGCCCTGGTGATCGTGGACTACGCCACACGTTTCCCGGAGGTCATTCCTTTGAAAACTATGCAGACCCCGGGGGTGGTCCGGGCGTTGTCCAAGCTGTTCGCAATGGTGGGGCTGCCCAGCGAAATCTTGACAGACCGGGGAGGGCCCTTCCGAGCAAAGGCCATGCGTCAGCTCTGTCAGAACTTGGGGATCCGGCAGGTGTTCACCTCTGCCTACCACCCCCAAACAGATGGATTGGCAGAGCGCCTGAATCAGACTGTTAAGGAGGCCCTGAAAAAGATGACGCATGACAAACCTCACCAGTGGGACCTGTATATCGACCCCCTGATGTTTGCCCTCCGAGAGACCCCCCAGGCCTCCACTGGCTTTAGCCCATTTGAACTGCTGTATGGGCGAAAGCCACGAGGAATGCTCTCCCGCCTGGTGGAGCAATGGGGCCCCCAAGCCAGCCCCCCAGCCCCCCCAGTCCAGGAGTACGTGAGGCAACTCCGCGAGCGGGTGCAGCAGTTCCAAGCAGAAGCAGGCCAACGGCTGGCCCACGCCCAGACACACCAGAAGGCCGCGTACGACCGGGGTACGCGACAGAGAACCTTCCAGCTGGGGGAGAAGGTCCTCGTCCACCGCACAGTTTTTCCCAGGGAGGAGGGGGACCCCTGGCGAGGCCCCTATGTGGTGACAAAGGTACTAGGACCTACCACCTATGAGGTCCAGTGTGGGCCTCGTCGACGCCAGAGGAAGACGCTCCACGTGAACCTGCTGAAGAGGTGGTATGAGCGGGACAGCGAGGAGTGCCAGCTGGCGGAGGACCCCCTGGAACTCCCGTCCAGTGAGCTGCCGTGGACCACAGAAGGCCCAGAATTCGAGGAGCCCAAGGTGGACCCCCAGCTCAACCCAACTCAGCGGGCCCAGCTACAGGCTCTATGGGCCCGGGTACCAGGCGTCTTCTCCCGCAGACCAGGTAGCACCAGCCTGATACAGCATGCCATCCCAACCGAGCCAGGGCAGGCGGCTCGGGCTACGTGGCGACCCATCCCTAGAAAGCGGTGGGAGGCGGTGGAAAAGGAGACGGACGAGATGCTCCAGCTGGGGGTGATTGAGCCCTCACAGAGTGCCTGGAGGAGTCCAATAGTCTTGGTGCCCAAGCCGGACGGGACCACCCGCTTCTGCGTCGATTACCGAGAGCTGAATAAGGTGGCCAAGTTCGACGCCTATCCCATGCCCCGAGCAGATGTGCTGGTGGATCACCTGGGGTCCGCTCGCTACCTGTCAGCTCTCGATTTAACCAAGGGGTACTGGCAGGTGCCCGTGCGACCTGAAGATCGGGAGAAAACAGCCTTCGCCACTCCCCAAGGTCTTTTTCAATTTAAGAAAATGCCTTTCGGGCTCCATGGTGCAGCAGCCACGTTCCAGCGACTAGTGGACCAGGTGCTGGGCAAGTGCCGGGCATACACTATGGCCTACATTGACGACATCATTGTCTTTAGCCCGGACTGGCCCACCCATCTCCAGCACCTGGAGTCAGTCTTGAGAGCCCTTCAACAGGCCGGACTGCGGGCCAACCCAAAGAAAAGCCACCTGGGGTTCCGGGAACTCCAATACCTGGGCTTTGTGGTCGGGGGAGGACGAGTCAGGCCACCACCGGACAAGGTGGCCTCAATAGCCGACGCCCCACAGCCCAAGACCAAGAAGCAGGTTCGGCGATTCCTAGGACTGCTGGGGTATTACGGGCGGTTCATCCCCCACTTTGCCTCCCGAGCGGCGCCCCTGACAGACAGCTTGAGGAAGGGGCTGCCCAACCAAGTCCGGTGGACCCCAGAACTAGAGGCAGCTTTTAAGGACCTGCGGTCAGCCCTCTCCAATGCCACTGCCCTATGGAACCCAGACTTTGACCGGCCCTTCACACTGGCCACGGACGCCTCGGACACCGGCCTCGGGGCCGTGCTGACCCAGGAGCGGGATGGCGTGGATGTCCCAATTCTATTCCTAAGCCGGAAGCTCCAGCCCGCCGAGAAGCGCTACACCACGGTGGAGCGGGAGGCCCTAGCGGTCAAGTGGGCGGTTGGGGCCCTGCAGTACTACCTGGCCAACAACCCCTTTGTACTGCTGACAGACCATGCACCCCTGCAGTGGCTCCATCGCATGAAGGCGCACAACCCCAGGGTGCTGCGGTGGTACCTCTCCCTCCTACCCTTCCAATTCACCGTCAAATACCGCCAGGGGGCACGGCATGTGGACGCGGACTTCATGTCCCGCATGTTCGAGGCTGAACCGGACCCCCACAACTCAAAGCCAAGCGGGGAGGTGTGTCCGGGGTCTGAGCCCCAGCCCCCAGACTTGACAAGAGGGAACAGCAGGTCAACCGGGCTGACGGGCAAACAGAGGGGGCAGCCAGCAGCCAGCAGGTCAACCGGTCAGCCAGCAGGCAGTAGGTCAACCGGTCTGACTGGCAAGCAGAGGGGGCAGCCTGGGAACAGCAGGTCATCCCCTCCCACGGGCAAATGGAGCCAGAACCTGCCAGCGCCAGGGGCAAGAGGCAAAGGCCCAGGGCCTCAGGAGTCAGGGGGAGACAGAGAGAAGCCAGCGAATCCCACTCCCCTGGGGAAGGAAAGGGGACTAGGCAAGGCAGAAGGGGGCAAGGGCAGAGGGATTGGGGGCCCAGCAGTCACCCACCCAAAGACCTTACCTAAGGAGGAGAAGCAGCAGCAGCCCCAACAGCCCAAAGCCACGCCCCAGCTAGAAAATAGTAGCCTGGCCCAGGAGTTGCCAGAAGCCAAGCCACTCCAGGTGGGGCTATTGGAGGCACTCTGCAGGAAGCCCTGGGCAACCAGCCAAGGAGCCACAGCTGGACCCACCTTCAGCCATCAGCTCAGCCAGGGAGGCCGAGCTGCTAGCCAGGGAACTGCAGCTGGACAGGCCTTCAGCAATCAGCCAAGGCAGGGAGGCTGGGCAGCCAGGGAACAAGGCACAGCTGGTGCTGGTCAGTGGGGCCAGATCAGCTACCCCAGCTGCAACTGCTTGGTGCAGCCCAAGACTGGGCTGGAAGAGGGGTGGGGCAGTAGAAGGAAGCCCTATAAAAGCTGGCTGGGAAGAGCCCTGTGGTGGTGGATGTGAGTAAGGAGGGATAATGTGGAGTGAGAGCGGTGCAATGCAAGAGTGGAGGTTTGGAGGAGAGTTCTGGAAGGAGGGGATGAAGAAGGACACAGGGGGCAAGCAGGCCAGGTTGAGCAGGCCAGTGAGTGGACTGAGAGGGAGTCTGGGTGAGGTATACCGCCCCTCCTTTCACAGAGCAGGGTCCTGCAGCATCCCTGGCCCCCCTATGATGTCAGGAGCAGACCGCCCAATGCCACGCCCAGCGGCAGCGGCAGCAAGCCCTGACAAATGGCACGCTAGGCAGATAACCGAAACAGTAGAGCTGAGCCTCAGATGAAATTCGAATAATGAATAGGGCATGGTTTCCAGTCCTGAAAAACACCAGGCTAACAAAACACTCTATACCCGACAATAGCCCTGCAGAGAAGATTAGCATATCAAGCACCAATCCATACTGCAATGTTTTCAGACTCTGGTAAAGAGTCTGAAACTTTATTTGACTGTGACTGGAATTCCAAATGTGCTGTTTGGTCTTAAAAAGCAGCCATGAGGAAGAGGCCAGTATGGATTGTGGCCATACTGGATTCTCAGCTGGATACACATGCACATATTGTTGCCCGGGGGGGGGGGGGCGTTGTAAACAGTAGGATTATGTGAAATATGCAAATAGTACATTTGACAACAATTTCTATTGTGCTTTTCTTGATTATATTTGCGTTTTCAACAGTTGTCAAAAGCTGTTCTTGCACTTCATGGCCTTTTGCGAGGTAGCACACTCATACTAGGTAGCCTTAGGCAAATCATTCTCTCTTAGTCCCCATCTAATATATTTGATAGTCAGTGTTATGCTAGGGTGTTGCTGGGAATCCCAGGGGCGAATCGACATTCAGCCATGAAAGTTGCTTGGTGACAATGAGCCAGCTCTCAGCCTAAACCACAATGTTGCTATGAGAATGAGGGAGGCGAGAACCATGCTTACTGCCCTAAACTACTTGTAGACAGATTGAGATAAAAAATCCCACGTTGGCTACTGCCCAAAATAAACAGCCACCCCTGCCACTGCTGTGTATCTTGTAATTATGACCTTTGACCTCCTAGGCTCCATCCTTAAACCTGATATATATAGAAATATATAAAGGGGCCATTCTGTAGCCCCCCCTTGGGATGTTTTTTGCTTTCCCGATCTGGCCCTGAATGATGCACTGTTTGGGGCTAATGGACATATAAACCGTGTAACACTCATATTCTTTCACATACCTTTTGAGTATGTGAAATGTACTAGAAATCATCCATATGGAAAATAAAAGGAAGGTCTAAGTTAAGTTGCAAGCCTTTAAGCCAATTTCTATCAGCACATGAAGACTTTTTTTTGCTTTGTCTGGGGTTCCCTCAGTGATCCCTCTTTCCTCTCTGTTTTTAATTGTTTTTATGTAATGTGTATTTTATTGTATTCTATGTGTATTTTAACTTAGTTTTCATTGTCAGAATGATGTATATTTGTTTGATTTAAATGGTTTTAAAGATGTGTTTTTGTTATGTGTATTTTTAAATCTGTTAGCTGCCTTGGTGGTCCTGATGAAGGCAGAAAGGCAGGGTATAAATTTTGTAAATATGTAAGTAATAATATGATGCCATATTTTGCCCTCATCCTTTCTCTATTTATTGTATTATCACAGCAAGAAGCAAAATCCAAGAAATGGTTGATAATGGAATCCATGAAGACTGTGGCTCTTGGTATGCAGTTCACTTCATCCAATGCTTTCTCAAATTAGAACCTGAACTTAGAATTAGAACTCATGGAAATTCTTGAGCCATAAGGGCAAAACAAAAAAGTCCATAAACTTGCAGACATCTGTCCTAAGAACCTTTTGCTTTTCCATCAATTAGAAGTGTATTTTGAAGACTTCTAATGAGTTTCAGGCTGGGAGTGGTGGTCAAGAAATAAGTCTACAAAAAAGTTTGGTGTAGTGGTTAAGAGCGCAGGAGTCTAATCTGGAGAACTGGGTTTGATTCCTCACTCCTCCACTTGAAGCCAGCTAGGTGACCTTGGGTCACTCACAGCTTCTAGGAGCTCTCTCAAACCCACCTACCTCACAGGGTGTTCATTGTTGTGGGGATAATAATGACATACTTAGACAGCCTTTCAAATATTTAAAGAGAGCAATCATGTCCCCCCTCAATCTCCTCTTCTCCAAACTAAACATTCCCAAGGCCCTCAGCCTTTCCTCGCAGGGTTCAGTCTCCAGACCCCTGATCATCCTCGTCGCTCTCCTCTGCAAATTGATATTACTTACATGTTTATGGTTGCATATTTATTTGAATGTTATTGTGACAAGTGACATATATAAGAGGATTATAACTTTGTGAATTGGTTGTAACTATTACTGTAAACTATATTGAAATGTGATGTTTATTAACTTGTTTGCATTGTGCAATAAGAGCACAGAGCACTTTACATTAAATAGTTTATAAAGTAAAAACCCACATGAGACATTACAACACATTATGGAACATCTTGCGAGTTTCAGAAATTTTTCAGGGTTTAAAGTTAATAGGAAAAAAACTAAAATAATCCCTAAATTTTTAACTAGGCAAGAAGAAAACAAAATTGAAGAACTATCGGGATGTGAAATTGCAGCAAACTCAGTGAAATATTTGGGCATAAATATAACAGCTCAAAAGGAAACATTATTTAAAGATAATTATGAAGTGTTATGGAAGAAGATTCAAAGACTTTGAAAGGTAGTCAAAGTTAAAACCTTCTTGAATAGGAATCAATAAAAATGAACATTTTACCAAAAATCAATTTTTTATTTCAAACACTACCAATCAGTATAAAAGACAAGAAACTTCAAAGCTGGCAAAGACAGATAAATCTATTTATTTGGAATGGCAAAAAGCCATGAGTAAGATTTAAGACACTACAAGATGGCAAAAGAAGAGGAGGACTGGCAATGCTGAATATCTTTATACTTTACAGCAGCCAGCCTCATTTGGATCATAGCTTGAATTAAAAACCCAAAGGACAGATTAATGCAATTGGAAGTGGCTAATTTACCAGAAGGGTTACATAATTATCTTTGGGTGAAGAGAAGAACAAGGACATTACATAAAAGTCATGTGATAAGAGAAAGCTTGATTCAAATCTGGGACTTGGTAAGAATGAGGATAAGCCCTCCAACATCACCAATGTCTCCAAAATGCCTTCTGTGATAAGAATCAGAGGAAACTGAATGACTTTATAACTGATCAAGATATGATTAACTCTCAAGGAAAGATAAAATCATGGCAATTTGTGACAAAGGAAAGAAAATACAATGGCTGATACATCTTCAGACAATCTACAGATTAAAGGAAGCTCTCAAGGATTACAGAAACCAATTGAGGGATCTTACTGATTTTGAGAGGACAGTTACACGGAATAAGAATCACATATTGGGCCAAATTGATAAACTTTTACTTCAATATGACACAGAAATAGAACAAGTTAAAACCTGTATGATAAAACAGATGCAAAAGTTTGCAGAAGGAATAACATTTAAACAGTGGGAAAACTTATGGACCAAGGGCATAAAATTCACAGCAAGTCAATACTAAGAGAAAACTGGTACAAGATGTTCTTTCGATGGTATATTACACCAAAAGACATTGAAAAAATGGATAAGAAATATGTAGGGTTATGTTGGAAGTGTAAGGATGTAGATGGTTCCTTTCGTCATATGTGGTGGACATGTAAAAAAGTAAAAAATTCTGGAAAGGCATACATATGGAGATTCAGAAGATTTTGAAAATTAATTTTTTTATGAAACTTCAGACTATGTTGTTGGAAATAATACCAGATAATATTGATAGAAAACTACATGAACTATTCCGGTATCTGTTGACAGTAGCAAGGGTGGTAATGGCGAGCAAATGGAAAGAAGGAGAATGTCCAACCAGAGAATTGGAAGGACAAAATGTCAGAATACGCAGTGATGGCAAAATTGATGATAGGCCTTCTACATAAATAGAAGGCCTATTAAAGAATTTGAAGAGAAATGGGGGAAATATTTTGATTATAATGGATAAAACTTATAAGATATTTTAGTCCTGTAAATCTGAAAATGACTGCATATTGACACATTTTATAATTTGATTATAAGAGAATTAGTTATATAAAGATATTTGGTAGAATAGACTGTATAATATTGAAATATTGGTAAAAAGTTAATATTGTTATGTTAAATATAAGTAAAAGGTAACGATAAACAGTGGGGAAATAAGGATTTTTCTTTTCTCATCTTTTAAGATAAGGAGTAGAAATAGGTTACAATCTTTAATAGTATTTTATACCAATATTATTAAATTAGTTGCAATTAGTGTGACAATTAGTTATATTAAGTAATAAGCATTGTTGTTAATAACTGTCATTGTTAAAAAATTGGAAAGGATAAGTCAAAGTAATAACGAATAATGAAATGAGTTTTTTATTATCAAAATAATGAGCAGAAATAGGTTTGAACTTTGTATGTGTAGTATATGTGGGGAAAATATACTAATAAGACTTAATTGTTATTTTTATTATTATCTTGATATCGTCAAAGGTTATGATTTTTATACTCTGTATTTGAATAATTCTTGTAGCACATAGCTTTATATTTGTCTTGTATGTCCCCTTCCCCTTCTTTTTTTCCTGTACTTCCTTTTTGTTTTAATAAAAATAAAAAAAAATTAAAAAGAAAGTTTTATATACTTTAAGAAGATGTTTCAAATATGGATAACCTTGTCTGGCATTTGAAGTTATAAGATATTTAGCCAAGAACGTGTGCCCTTTGAAGCAGGACAGTGGGTTGTTGTTAGGAGATGGTTTTAAAACCCCATAAGCATGATGCAGAATTGAACAGGAGCTTCTTCGTAGAAGGGGCTCCTTGACTGTGACCTGCTTATCTTTGGATATCTTTCTGGACTTATGTAATTGCTCTCCTTTAATGATCTATGTAGCTGGTATAACAGATGGTATGATTTTTTGTTGATTGAGCCAATATTAAGAATGCTGAATAATCATGTTTTATTAATGAAGGCATAGAATGAAAGCAGTGATTCTGTGATAGAATTAGTTGCGTACTATACCCAGTAATGAACCTAAAACATTATTTGTGATGTACCTCTTGCCAGGGCTTAAATTATTTGATATAGGAAAGCTAACTAGACACTTAGGGTTTCTTAAGTGCATGCCTATATCTGAATCAGACCTAACCAGAGTCATCCAGAACAATACCTGAAGTTCTGTATGTGTGGAAATAAAAGCAGTATTAGTTCTGACTAGAGCTCTCCTGAGGTAAAAGTTTGAGATAATGTAAGGAGAAGCTGAATTAAAGGTCCAAAGGTTAAAAACAAACAAAAAAGAAAACCATCAGAATTATCAATAGACTGACAGTAAATAGGATTCTAAGGGAAGAGGGGGCAAGTAAGTGTGTTCCTGTGAATGTCAAAAAAGGTTGAAGGCACCTTCCCTCTTCTAACTTGCAAAGCTTCTAAGGGGAAAAAGTATCTCCACAAAGAGAAACACAGCAGTAGAACCTGTGAGCTATTTGTAAGAAGATGTACATGAGAGGTAAAGATGATTTCTTGAAGAGCATTGCTAGATCTTGATGCTGGGTTTAATTAGGTGAAATACTGAGCAGAACTATTGGTAAAAGAACTCCAGCATAAGCAGATGGGACGTGTACAGACATAAGAATGTCTAAATTTAACGTAAACATTTCTACAATTTTTTTCAGACTTCTATTTTTCTTCCTCACAGCAGAAATAATTTGTATTAAACTACAATAATTTTGGTTTTGTGTAATAAAAGAGCACTTCCATTGAAGTATTTTTTAGCCAGTCTGTTCTCAAAAGAAAAATAGATATTAGTAAAATCTAATAGCCTAGCCATAACTAAATGATAAAAATATCACTCTGGTTTCTTCTGTACTCTGCTAACATACTTTGTAGTTATGTAAAGCGCAAATTAAAAGGCCCCATATTTCATATTATTAAAGTATCTTCAATGTGATAAGTGGTCAGCTTACATTCTCCCATTCTCGTTTGTTTTGGAATATTAGGCACCAAATGAAACATTAGACCAACCAAATGTAAAGCATTATGCTATGCCATTTTGAAGTATCCAAAAATGCCTAATGCTGTATCAGCAGTAATTTGAAAGTTAAAATCGAAAGGAGTAAGCTTTGAAATATTAAGGCCATAAAAAGCACACAGGCATAAATTTTATTACTATATGCTGACATAAAAAAACAAGCTAGTGATTTAGTAGGGATTTATGGATAATAAGGATTTAGCAATTCATATTAACATTACAAAAACCGTACATATTTAAAAGCAATAAATTAAGAACTATAGTGTGTCATTTGTTCCTAATCATAAGCAAAGAAATAGCTTAAAAATATAGGTTCTTAAATAATGCAGTAAGAAGACCCCTACTATTCCAATCGCGCTTCCCTAGCCTCTGTAGAAAAAAAATGTCTTTTTTACTTATGACAGATATAATATTTTGAGCACATCATAATATAGGAAAAAACACTCTAAATTGTTGTGTGAATCCCTCCAACTCACATGGCTCCCTCTTCAGTATTATACTACCATTTATACTAACTTAGCCTGTTGAGTCATGTTTGCCAGGCCTAATGATAAGCAAAACTTGATGCTTATACTTCCCTCCCTTAAGGGCTGAAAATAACGAAAGATAACTCTGCTTATAGCTGTAAGTGGTAGACTTAGGCTGCTTCCACACACGTTGGATAATCCACTTTCAATACTCTTTAGTGAACATTTGAAACGATTTCCATGTGTGGAACAAAAAATCCACTTCAAAAGGATTGCAAAAGTGCATTGGAAGTGCATTACTCAACGTTTGTGGAAATGGCCTTAATCAACCCAATGCAATTAGTAAACACCTTCCCAGGGCCAGAAAAGCACCCACCTAACAACACCATTCCTGGGCCGTCTCAAGATACTGGCATGTTTATACTACAGATGGCCATTACAGCACCTGTAGTGAAACAGCAGAGTATGTATTACGGGCAGAAGACACAATGTTGTTCCACCACTCAACCCACATTTATGGTAGCAGCAGAGAGAACTGTATTTGTTTAACAGATGATTTCTGGTTCACACAGCTAGCCAATCCTCTATCAGCTTTTAGCCTGCATGTGTCTAACAACTGTTCTTTTAAGCTTGGGTTTTTTTCTCTGCAGGTTGAGGGAACAATGCTGAACTTGGTGACTTTAAATAAATGTTTAACAAGAACAGTTTGCCAGTTTGGTGTAGTGGTCAAGAGTGGCAGGACTCTAATCTGGAGAACCGGGTTTGATTCCTCACTCCTCCTCTTGAAGCCAGCTGGGTGACCTTGGGTCAGTCACAGCTTCTCAGAGCTCTTTCAGCCCCATCAACCTCACAGGGTGATTGTCGTGAGGATAACAACAACACACTTTGTAAGCCTCTCTGAGTGTGGTATTAAGTAGTCCTGAAGGGTGGTGTGTGTGTGTGTTTAAGTGTAGTTGTATGAAGGCTATGTTGCACATAAGCATGACATTCATACTGTTCACATTATATGGAATTTAAGATAGCAGCTCTTACTTACAATTTCTATGTTTGTGAAGTATGAGTGACCTCATAAGTATTCAGAGTTCTTTTAGTTCATAGAATATGAGAATTGAAGCAACTCATGAATATAAAATCATAATTAATAGTTGGCATTTATATCACTTACATAATTATACACTGTAAATTATTCACAAGAAGATATATTATGTAATCATTTATTTTATTTTTATTTATTTACATAATTTACGCCCTTCTTTTCTCCCCAATGGGGACACAAAGTGGTTTACATCATTCTCCTCTTCTCCATTTTATCCTCACAACAACCCTGTGAGGTAAGTTAGGCTGAGAGTGTGTGATTGGTCCAAGGTCACCTAGTGAGCTTCTGTGGCAGAGCAGGGATTCAAACCTGAGTTTTCCAGATCAGATACACTGGCACTGGCTCTCTCATCCTTACAACCAGAGTGTCAATTTTATGCCCATATTGGGGCTGAGAATGAGAGAGTAGTTTGACTAATGCTACCTAGAAAGGTCATGGTAGCAGGGCAATTTGAATGAGAGACGTTCTGGATTACATCTCATTCTTTTAGCCACTATGCTACATCTGCTCCGGTACTGAGATAAACAGGTTTTACTTACCATAACTGTTGTTCATCTAGGTCTTCCGTGCAGGCACACATGGGACTGCGCACGCGCAGGCCTGCCGATACCGGAGATTTTTATAGCTCTAAACCACTAGGGGGCGCTCCAGCCTCCAATCGCGCATGCGCGGCCGCTTTCCCGCCGAAACGGCTCCTAGGAGGCGGAGCGCCCCTCACATACCCTCAGTTCCTCTTTCGCCGCCCCCTGCAAGGTAAGTACCAAGAGAGTTAGCGGGGAAGGAGGGAGGGCATGTGTGCCTGCACGGAAGACCTAGATGAACAACAGTTATGGTAAGTAAAACCTGTTTTTCATCTACGGTCTTCCTGTGCAGTCCCACATGGGAAGATTACAAAGCTTAATACCTGGGTGGAGGTGACGCCAAAGCATCACACAAAGATGGAATGGAGAACCGCTGTGCCCACCGCTGTCTCCTTTCTATCCAGGATGTCCAGCGCATAATGTTTCACGAAGGTATCCGCCGAGGCCCACGTTGCCGCTCTACAGATGTCGTGAAGAGGAACACCTCTGAGAAGAGCCGCAGACGACGCCTGGGACCTGGTGGAATGGGCACGCACCTCCAAGGGGCAAGGTAAGTTAGCAGTAGAATAACAAGTCAAAATAGTCTGGACCACCCATCTCGAGATGGTCTGGGACGTAGCCCGTTTCCCCTTATTCTGCCCCGCAAAACAAACAAATAAGTTAGAATCAAGCCTAAAAGACTTAACCCTATCTAAATAAAACAGGATAGCTCTGCGGACGTCCAAAGAATGAAGAGCTTTCTCTGCCTCCGAGTTCTGAACTGGAAAGAAAACTGGCAGTATCAGCTCCTGGGACAGATGAAAACGAGACACCACCTTAGGTAAGAACTCTACTTTGGTACGAAGAACAACCTTCTCAGGGTGTAACTTTAGATAAGGCGGTTCGCAAGATAAAGCCGCCAACTCCCCCACTCTTCTGGCCGAGGTGGCTGCAACTAAAAAGGCTACTTTCATGGATAAAAAACGTAACGGGCACGAGGCCAACGGCTCGAACGGTTTGGACATTAGGCGAGCCAAAACTAAAGGCAATGACCATTGTGGGATCAGAGCCCGAATGGGGGGAAACAAATTATTCAACCCTCGTAAAAACAAACGTGCAGAGTAGTGGGAGAACACAGATTTCTTATCAATAGGAGGATGGAAAGCCGAAATAGCTGCTAAATAAACCTTAACTGAACTATTAGACAGGCCTTTCTGTTTAACTTCCCACAAAAACTCCAATATGTCAGAGAGAGGAGCCAAAAAAGGGTCCAAGGCTCGCTGTCGACACCAGGCTGAAAATTTGTCCCACTTCAAAGCATAGGACTGTCTCGTAGACAGACGTCTAGCGTTAAGCAAGACGTGCTTTACTGCTGAAGAAAAGGAACCCCCGGCCTGATCAGCCACGCTGTCAGTCTGAGTTTCCCGATGTTGTGGTGAAACACCCCCTCGCAGGACAGAAGGTCTGGAACTACTGGGAGACTGATGGACTGAGTCTGCAAACTCAGGAGGGAGTGAAACCAGGGTTGCCTCGGCCAAAACGGGGCCACCAGGATGACTGTCGCCCCGTCCCTCTGGATCTTGCTGAGCACCCTGGCTAGCAGCGGGAATGGGGGGAAGGCATAACACAGGGGACCTGACCAACTTAGTTGAAATGCGTCCCCACGTGACCCTAGGCCTACGCCTCCCCTGGAGCAAAAACATGGGGCCTTGCGATTCTCTGCTGTCGCAAACAGGTCCAGCTCCGGATCCCCCCACCTGGAAAAAATCGGAGCAAGATACATGTCCTGAAGGGACCACTCGTGGTTGTCCCCTTTTATCCTGCTCAACTGATCCGCCATAGAGTTCTCTACTCCCGGGATGTGAACAGCATGCAACCACACAGCATGGTCTATAGCCCACTGCCAAAGCCTCATCGCTTCGGTGCATAGTGCCACAGACGCCGTGCCCCCTTGCTTGTTGACATAGAACATCGCCGTCGTGTTGTCTGTCAGGACTTGGACGGACTTGTTCTGGACCGCATCTGAAAAGGAGATCAGAGCATAAAAAATTGCCCTTAATTCAAGGACATTAATGTGCTCCCTACGTTCTGACCCAGACCATAACCCATGAGCATAAGCTCCGTCACAGTGAGCCCCCCAACCAAATAAAGAAGCATCGGTCGTGACAGATAAATGGGTTTGGCGATGCCCAAATTTCACCCCTCCAAATAGGTTAGAGTCCTCTAACCACCAGTCCAAAGCAGATACCACCCGTCTAGGGACTGACAATCTCCTATTCTGGGAATCACTACTCGGGGAAAAAACTGAATTAAACCATAATTGGAGAGGTCGCATAAACAGCCTGGCCAAAGGGACCACTGCAGTCGTAGAAGCCATGCAACCCAACAAAGTCTGAACAAACTTAGCAGACTGAAAACGACACCTCTTAAGGGTGGAAATGAGCTTCTTAATCTTAGAGGCGCGCTCTTCAGGCAAGAAACCCGCATTACGCACGCCGTCCAAAATCACCCCTATGAACTGAATGGAGCGAACAGGAGTCAGCTTAGACTTTTTTTGATTAACAAAAAGACCCAAACGGAGACATAAGTCTAGGGTGAGAGCCACCTGATTGGACACATCCGCCTCAGACTGACCCACTAGAAGCCAGTCATCCAGGTACGGAAAAATGCAACAGCCCTGAAGACGCAGGTGGGCTACTACCACTGCCATACATTTAGTGAATACTCTGGGGGCAGTGGCTAAACCAAAGGGCAAGACCCTGTATTGGAAAACACGATGGTCATAGGTAAAACGCAAAAATTTTCTATGGTCTGGGAAAATAGAAATATGAAAGTAGGCGTCCTTTAAATCAAGGACTGCAAACCAAGAGAAAGGGGGCAGCAAAGTCAAAACCATCTGCAATGTGACCATCTTAAATTTTCGGATCCGTACAAATTTGTTTAGGCCCCGGAGGTCCAGGATAGGCCTAAGCCCCCCATCTTTTTTCTCCACTAGGAACAGGTTGGAGTAGAAGCCCAACCCAGCTGACTCTGCAGGAATCTCCTCAATCGCTCCTTTATGTAAAAGAGCTGAGAGTTCTCCCAAGATTTCTGACCGCGGAACATCCGAAGAAAAAACAGGGAGACACAGGTAGGGTAAACCAACAAATTCAACTTTATAACCAAACTGTATTATGGAAAGAACCCAAACATCAGAACAGATCAAATTCCAGGAACTCCAGAAAGCGCTAAGCCTGTCCCCAAAAAAGGGATCAGGTCCCTGTGATTGTCAGAACTGTTTTTGTGATTGGCTCTGATCTTTAGGTTGATGTTGCTGAGAGCCAGTCCTAGGACGCTGGCCCTGCCTCCGTCTAGGGAAGGAAGCCTGCGGGCTCTGGTAGGGTCGGTGTGGCTGGTACGCGTACCCCTGGTAGGGCTGATAACGATGTTGTCTGCCACGCTGGAAGGAACGGTAATACGGACGAGAGGATTGCTGTGGGGCCTGATGTAGTACCCCATACGAACGAGCCGTCAGGCGGTCGGTTCTCTTCTTCGAAAGATATTCATCGGTCTTTTCCGAGAACAGCGTGGTGCCTTCGAACGGCAAATCCTCCACCTTATTTCTCGTCTCAGCAGGGAGGGCAGTTGTACGAAGCCATGCGTACCTGCGCAAGACCACAGAGGAGAGAAGAGATCTGGCAGCTGTGTCCGCCATACTCCTGCCAGCATTGATTTGATGCCTGGACAAACGGACAGCCTCTTCTTGTATGACCCTAAGGAGAGTACGCTGCTCCTCAGGAATCTTAGGAAGGAAGGAAGCCACCTTTTTCCACAAAAACAGTTGGTATGCCGACATCATGGCTGCATAATTAGCCACCTTAATGCCAAACGTGGCAGAGGTATACAGCTTTCTACCCATACTGTCAATCTTTCTGCTGTCCTTGTCAGCTGGAGCTGAAGAGGAACCCTGGCGAGAACGAGCCTGCATTTCCTCAGTCACAAGTGACGACGGAGGTGGATGCACTGCTAGAAAGGAATGCACATCGTCCTTGGTCTTGTAAAGGCTCTCCACCTTTCTGTTAGTAGCGGTAGCTGATGCCGGTCTCGACTGAAGTTTTTTCCACATATCAGCAAACCCTTCAATAAGGGGGAAAGCAATCGAGGGAGTAGACCCCGAATAGATATGCTGTAGAATCTTGTCGGTAAATTTGGATTCAGTCGACGTGACCTCCAAATCCAGAGCCTTGGCCATTCTCTGAAGAAGCTCATTATAGGCTCGGAAATCATCGGTTGGGGAAGCCTCCTCCGAGGGCCCAATTTCTCTCTCCGGAGAGTCCGACAACGGGGATTCACTGTACCGAGCTCGGCTCCGAGGAGACACCACCTCCGAGGGACGGGGTGTATAATCACGACCAGCATAGGAACCGGCTCTGGGTGACGGCGACAGAGAGATCCTCCGATAACGGTGGTCCGAGAAGTATGAGTCTTCTCTAGTATAAGAGCGGGTACCTGGATCGTCCCGGCCCCGACTACCTCTAGACCGGCTTCGATAAGAGCGGCGGGAACTCCGGTCAAAGGAGCGGGCTTGTCGGCTCCCAGTGGAACGAATCGAGCCCGATTCAAACGACGTCGATCGAGGCCGACCCGATGGTGTAAGGGGCCTGTCGATCGGAACCACCTCCACCTCCTGGATCGCCTCCGGCGGAGGAGTCTTGGAAGAAGGGCGGACAGCGGACTCATCGCGTCTCTCCGACGGAGCCGGGGTAGGACCGGTCGGAACCGAGGACGAAGAGGTAAGCAGGGTCTCCAACACTGCCCTATCATGCTTGCTGGAATGTTTACGCTTCTTCTTCTTCTTTTCAGGCTCGGTTCTGGTAGGTGACTTCGAAGTCGGATCCGAAGCCCTCGGATCCGATATCTCTCGGGGAGCAGGTGGGATCGTCTTCGGACCCGAGGTAGCCCTGTCACCGCTGACCTCACGGGTAGGTGGAGTACAGACCGCCGACGAAGTTGAAGGAGGTCGACTCCGAACGGTTCTCGGAGCCGAAGCTGTCGGTTCCGACGAACTCCGAGCCGGGGCCGAACGACTCGGGGACGGATTGGAACGCGGAGTTCTAGTAACCGACGTCTCCGAGAGAGGACGGGAAGGCGCAGCCGGTGCAGAAGAGGACTTCGGCGGAGGATCTTCTACCGACATTGCCCGCTGCCAGAGGGAGGCATGCAAACGATCCGCCCGCTCGGCCCGAGCCTTGGAGGTAAACGCACGGCAATGTTTACACGCCTGAACATTGTGCGTTTCTCCAAGACAGTAAAGACAAATAGAATGGCCATCCGACCTTGTCATCTTGCGGTTACAGGTCTCACAACGCTTGAACAAGGCCGTCTCAGCCATCGCGACGAAGGAAGAGCAAGAACCTCAACGATCGGCGGCGAAAGAGAAACTGAGGGTATGTGAGGGGCGCTCCGCCTCCTAGGAGCCGTTTCGGCGGGAAAGCGGCCGCGCATGCGCGATTGGAGGCTGGAGCGCCCCCTAGTGGTTTAGAGCTATAAAAATCTCCGGTATCGGCAGGCCTGCGCGTGCGCAGTCCCATGTGGGACTGCACAGGAAGACCGTAGATGAACAAAGGTTAGAGCTAAAGAATTAGTTCAAACAGTATGTGAAATTCTCCCCCTCCCAATTTTATGGCTTTCAATGCCTCTTATAGCTTTCAAGTCACAAAACTACAATGATGGCAGAGATCATTAATTGTCCAAGTCTATATTTAACAGTTACTTCCTTTTATCATTCAGACGCTTGACCAACCTCCCGAACATTCTTGTCTCCCTCCTTCACTTTCCATAGCCTGCCCCAGAGCTTTGCCAGATTAAGTCAGATTGTCCTTTTATGGGTTCTTGCGCCTCAATTCCCTGTCTTCTCTGCCCTTTTTCTGCCCTTTTCTTCAAGCCCTTTGCCCATCTTTTAGATTTCTCTCAGCTCTTTCCTCATTTTGTTCCCTTATGTCTCAAGGCTTCTGAGTTCCCTTTCCCTAACTCCCTCCACATTTTGGAACCTCTTCCATCATTCAGCCAATCTCTATGAGAAGTTTTAAGCTAGCTAAACTGATAACTTCTCCTCAGAGGAGGTGGACTGCAAACTTCATTTCCCCCAGGAACTGAACAATCCATGCCACCACACTAGGTCAGCCAGTCAGCATCAGAGGTTTCATTGCCACAGGCATAGACAGTATAGACAGATAGGAAATGACACAGTATAGACAGATAGTAAATGACAAGGTCATTAGCACTCACACTCTCCTGCATGCTTTTATTAGTTATTCAAATCTTTTTGCTAGATTGGCAGACATATTTTCACGAGAAAGCTGAGGAATAGAAAAAGCTGTTCATGCATTTTAGAGTCATCATGATCTACCTCTAGCTCCCAGAAGTTGATGCATTCCCACAGAGGAGCTTGTTTTCCATAAGCGACATTGGTACTGTATGTACAAACTGGGACTATGTGAAATATTCATCTTGTAAATTGATTTCTTTTCCGTTCCCTGTTTCTTTTCCCCAGAATATTTAGCAAACAAGCCCAAGTTCCTTGCTTGACAATAAAACCCATTCTCTACAGCTTAATAGTTTGCTCTCTCTATGAATCTCAATTTTGTTTGCGAAAGGGACATGTGCTTCAATAATTATTACAAGAAAAAAAGCAATAGACTTTGTCCCTCTGTAAAAATATCTACCCAGGTGTGCCTCGTAAAACAAAAACAATTTTGCAAAGGGTAATTAAGCTATCTCACATTTATGCATGGAGGGGGCACACAGTCTAGACCATACCAAGAACCTTCCTATTCCTTTCATTCACAAGTTAATTATTACTATTTACTTATGTATTATAACAATATGTTATGTCATGCTATAATAATATAATTTAGGAAGACATCTTTGGGCATGTTTTTTCTCTCCTCCTATACAATCAACAAATAGACAGATGTGGAACAGCAGAGGTTGCATATATTCCCATGATATGGACAGATTTAATAAACAAAAAGCCTAGGCTCCATCACTTTGATACTGTCTCCACCTGCTGGCAAAAAAACCCCTTCCATTCTGAATAGAAGCAGAAGAGCCTTAGTTATGATAAAAACTATGACAATTATGACAGAAACGATGTGTATGAAAGACATAAGGTGCACATCCAAGCAAGTAAGAATACAACTAAATATCCAACTGGGCTTTAAAATACATTGTAAACAATTAAGTAAATAAGCATAATACCTGGAACAAGCTCCATAACGATATAAATCGGCTGCCTTTGAGTGCAAACTCCTATAAGTTTTACAATATTTGGATGGTCGTACTGTTTGAGTATTCTGCAAAGGGTGCAAAGTTTTCACTACATTAGTATGTTATATAACCACTTTGATTTATACAACAAAAATATCACGTCAGTATGAATAATACATTTAAACCATTAAAAATATTTACAACTGAAAACACATTCCCCTAATAAGATTATGATTGAAAATGCCATTTCTGTTATTTCTTATAACCTACCACATATGAATAGTTGAAGCACATAAAAACTGGTGGAAGGCAAGCAGGACCTGTCCATCCCAAGTACTGTATTATTTTTTGTCCCCCTTTTCCCTATTAGTTCCTAAACACTACAATATAGATTCATGGGTTTGTAGAAACTTGTTCACAGTTTCCTAAGACATAATTTTATTTTAAATTTATTTAACATTAAATGGTATTTGAAGGACCACTTCCTCCCATTAGCCAGCCTGCTAAGGTCTTCCCCCATAAGCCCAGCTTACTGGGCTCCCATCTTCAAGTTGTGGTAGGTGGTGAGTGACCAGAGACTAGACTTTTTCAGATTTCCCTGGTACCAACCCTACTCTCCTTTAGGAGCTGGGTCAACACCATCTTTTTTACCCAGGCTTTTAATTAAAAGGTTGATCTTTCACCATTTTTTTAATAATATGAACTATTTTGATACTCAATTTAAAATGTTCAGCTTAAAATTTTATTCTATTGTCTTCATGGTCAGTTTAGCTTTTAAATTAACAACTGCTAATGTATTTTACGTTTTTATGATATTTTACTTTGTTGGCTGCCTCCACTAGGTTCTCTGGAGAGGTGATATAAAATTTTAAGGAAGGAAGGAAGGATCCTAAGCATTGTTTGCTTTCTATTGTGAAAGCAGTCCTTTGATATGGAGCACATTTCACCAGTGTTAGGTATCTTCTGCTCATGTAAGAACAAGGTCTTTTAACGAGACAAATAAAACGCCAAGCATCTGAGGAGTGCAGTCTGTAGTGGAGGTCTACAAGGAATCACAGCTTCACAACAGAATGGATTTTAATGGGTGTTATAATTGTTTTCTTTCCTTATAAATAAAAAGGAGCTTTATGGTACTACGCAGACTAAAAGATTTATTGTAGCATAGAAAACTGCTGAATAAATAACTGTTGAATGAGGATTGTATAACAGACTGAAATGTCTTAAGCATCATTGCTGCTGTTGAGAATGGTCACTAAACTTATCTTATACTGTTGAGTATGCAGAGAAATATAAAACTTTATTGCTTGAGCCTTTTAAACTTCAATGTTCACAGTATGTAACTTTATTAGCTGACTGAAGATTCAATTCATGCATCGAACGAAATAGGCTCTAGTCATGAAACTATAATAAATTTATTACATTTTAAGGTGGCACAAAATTCACTTTTGGTTTTGCTACAACAGACTAATATTGCCACCCTTCTAGAATTTGTCTCTGGAATTAAGAACATTATCTGCATTAAGATTTTACCAGGGCTTAGCCCAAGGCTGCTTTCAGCATTAGGTCTCAGTTCAAAAAGAAAATATATCTCTCAGCATACACTGCTTCAACGCCGAGAAACTGAGTGATGTCCCTCCCTAACAGCATGGAATCTCAACAGTCCTTCCCTACAGTTGCCTATAGCAATGGCCACTCAGAGTTACACTACGTCTGAACATAGGGATTCTATTTAGCTTACAACTAATAGCAACTGATGGACCTCTTCATCTCCATGAAGTGGTTTTCTAAACCAATGGATACAACTTCTTATAGCAGCTAATTGCATCAATTAATTATGCAGTACACAATTTTCATTGGTCTGTTCTAACATTATTGCCAATCAAGTGCATTGTGTGATCTGAAGTTCTAGCCAAAATGGCCTCCTTTGTTATTATAGACTGAAGAACATCCCCTGTTCTCTTTTGGCCAACTGTCTACTTGGCTCACACAGACTGTCTCTCAATATTCTTCTCTAAAGCTATCTGTTTGTGATTTTATATACACACACAAACTGAAGGAACTCTTCTTATACCTAATAAACTGGGTTCTAATCCACAAAAAAATTCCAAGTTCTGATAAATTTCCACTGTGCTTGGATGTATATGTAATTTCTACATTGTCTTCTGCATGCCCTTTGCAGAAAGTTCAGCAAGGGCACAATAACTGAAGAAATACCAAAGATTTTAAAGAAGAAAGAGGCTAAAAGGAATTGGAAACATTCAGCCAACCTTTCTACAGGTCAAACATACTTCTTTCTCAAGTTTTCTTCAGCATGGGAATGCTTTAACTCTAAGTCATTCAAACAAGAACTCACATTTATCTCCACAGACACCTCATGAGATATGTTCTGTTAAACAACTTCACAAGTTATTGGGAATATGAGCCCAAGTTTTCCTCTGTGTGTATATATGTGTATCTTAGAAAGACAAGTACAAATTCCTTGCCATTATACAACACTAGGCCATAAATAAAATATATATACATATAGCTTGGTATAGACTAGAGAGACATTAAAGCCTGTTAAAATAACATGTTTTGAGATATCTTTAATAAAGTCTCAGTAAGAAGTTTTTAACTGCAGAAGTTTAGCAAGGAAAAAGAGTAATTTTAGGTAGTTACTAAAGCAATAGGTAAAGGTAGTCCCCTGTGCAAGCACCGAGTCATTACTGACCCATGGGGGGACGTCGCATCACAATGTTTTCTTGGCAGACTTTTTACGGGGTGGTTTGCCATTGCCTTCCCCAGTCATCTACACTTTACCCCCAGGAAACTGGGTACTCATTTTACCAACCTCGGAAGGATGGAAGGCTGAGTCAACCTTGAGCCGACTACCTGAACCCAGCTGCCACCAGGATCGAACTCACGTCATGAGCTGCAGCCCAAGCAGACAAAATCAGTTCATTGACTAATCTAAAGTGAAACCCATTTACAATTTACATGCACATTTTGAGTGCAATCCTAAGAAGAGTTATACCCTTCTAAGCCCACTGACTTCAATAGACTGAAAAGGGTGTAAGTCTGCTTAGGATTGCACTATTAAGTATCTAATGGAATTGAAGAATTTTATCACTACTCACCTGGCCTCTGATAAAAACTTTATTTTCAGCTCTTGAGGAAGGTCTTCTTTACAGGTTTTCACAGCAACAGGAGTTTTATCTTTTAGTGTTCCCTTGTACACTTCACCAAAATTACCCTGAAATTGCGAATATTAACAGTTAATAAACAAATAGTACTATTCTTAGCAAAATAAAGTTTTACAATACAGAAAATATAACAAAGCTTTACACACAAGCACACTGTGTAACAATATTCTTACAAGTTAACATGTAAGTTCCAAGACAAACAATAGTAACAGCTGAATTAATCAAGTTATAAATGGGTTGGCAATTAGAAACATCCCTGCCAAACCGCCCTCATGTTTTGTTGAGAGCTTTATTGAGCTCACAGTGTAGAATGAGATAAACATGAAAACATAAGAAGTGCCCTGCTGGATCGCTGGTTTACTTTGGCCTCTAAGGTTTAATATTTTCTCTCTCATGTAAATCAGTTAGTTACTTACTTTGCCCAACAATTCTCCCAGTGTGACATCTTCATGACTGAGAATCCATTTCTTATCCTGAAGAAAGAAAAATAACTGTTTAATCCATAAAAAGACATTTCCTATACCATATATTTGAGCTACTAGGGACATATCTATAGGTATGCTGCAGTTGGGCCATTCAATCAATAACATGCTAAGAACTTATAACTCAAAGCAGCTATAAAACAAATTTTAAGGTGTTTCTGCATAACAGAATATTGAGATTCTGTTGTGGCAAATCCCTACCATACGGACTTGGTGTAACACACATACAAAGTAGACATGCTTTTTCATCTGCACACTGCTGGTTCAAAACATACATTTCAGCAAAACCAAGGCAAATCATTTTGCAATAAAATCAGCTGTTGACTTGAGCCAGCAAAATGACAGTTCCTCAACACAATGTAAAAAAATAGTTTTTATTATGCAGATGAACTAAGCTATGTATTAGCGACTATTTGACATACATAATACAGGCATTACAGTGCTGTATTAATGACTAGTGGTGTAACATTGTTACAGAACACACAATTTAAATCAATAATATTTACTATTCCATGACACACTGAATTTGGTTAAATCTCTTTTCTAAAACTGTTACTAATTAATACTGCCTTGCATAACTATCTTTTTTTTCTTGGTATTTGACAACAGGTGGGCACACAATGGTTACCCCCACCCCACCCAAAAATCTACAGAGCTTAATCTAAAGGTTTCATTTTGCTAACAGCGGAGTTTTCCTCCAATACAAGGATACTCTTGCCAGTGCAACATGCCTCTTCCACCAGAGCAAGGCTCGATATGCTGGCAGAAGGATCCAAACACTAGAGAAAGACTGCCAACATCAATAGTCAAGGGCAGCCCCTGTGTAGACCCAAAAATATGCAAAACAGAACAAGCAGAATTAGAAGTTTCTTGCAAACCCAAAGGAAGTTTGGTTTGGTGAGAAAGGTGGCTAAGGAGCTAGATGAGGGAGGGGTAGCAGAACCAAAGAAGTATGGTAGGAAGCAGAGCTGGCAAAGGTGTGGGAACAGCAGAGCCAAGCTGTGGGAGATTTGGGTGGGGGAGGGAATGGGATTTCCCATCCTTCATAAGAATAGGTTCTCCCTTGACAGAAATGGGTGCCTGTTTTAAAATGCATTTTGCAACCTCTCAGCACTACATCACAGGGGAAAATGAGGTTTTCACAATGAGCTGAATTTGCACACCAAATAGATCCAAAGATTACACCTCTCCTGCTTAAGAACAATGGATGAGTTTTTCTGGGTAGCACCAGAGCCTTAATTTAAAATCTTCAAGACTTAATTATCAGTAAGATCCTCTATTAACAAAGATAATTTGTTTTTTCAAAAAATATTCAAACAGCAGGAAGGAAGCTGTGACACTGACAAGCCATCTGCCTTTTATCCTCATTCGTTCTCACTGCTGAGGCAGAGTGCGGTGATCATCAGGCAGTCCACAATGTACTGTGCTTGCAAATCTAAGGAGGGCCCTCTCTTCTGCCCATCCCAGAACAGGAAGAACATAACAGTACATTAAGACGTTGCAAACAGCACCAAAATGAAGGAATTAAGAGTAGAGGTATGAAGACCCAGAACAAAAACCAGAAAAACTGAGAGTGGTTTTTCCCCTCTGAGGATCCTCCCCAATTTTTACAAGTGGAAAATTGGAAATTGGGAAGGGGGACTCCACTGAAATATTTTCATTTGTAACACATAAAATGCTTGATAAGATTTTAACATTCATTCAATGTACTATGAACGTTTTTACGTAAGATAATTTATAGCATTAGATAATGATAATTCCTGCGCATATTTCAGAAATCCTGTGAATGCTCTTATGTCCATTAAGACAAATTTTATTCACTCAATGTGTAGTATGAAGATTTTAGGTAAGATAATGTACATCTTTAGATACTAATTCTTATGTATACTTTAGAAATACACAGCATATGCTCAAAGATGGCATTTGTTTAAATTTGACTGATTTAATATACAATGTATATGACAATAATACACTACTCAAGAGTTTAATGGTTTCAATGTTACAAAGTCAGACTTGATATCCGAATAAGCTGCTAGGCCTCTGATGACTTATGTGTTTCTATCCAAATAATATGTACTCTTGTATACTACAAATTCTGTGTTCTTTTAATTTCATCTTTTATTTTCTCCTACCTCTCAGATGGCAAAAAGCTATGATATACATGCTAAGGTAGCAGAGGATGCAGCTCTTTGCATCACATTTTCTATCTTTATTATTGGGTGTATTTGAAAGTACTTAAAGAAAACAAAGGCATTTATACTTTAAATCTAATAAATGTCAAAGGCTGCAATTTTATATTCTAAGAATGAAAAGTTTAATTTTATTTTGCTAAAGCAGTAAAATAAGATTAGTTTCAATAAGAAACCTATTGCATTTTTTTATTTTATACCAACATTCTTGAGTTTCATGGCTTTAAAGTTTCGGGACATGTTACCCCTTTAATTAAGAGAAACACCAATCATCATCCTCTCCCTTTCTTATTACTACTGAGATATATCAAGGTCAAGTAATCTTCAGCAGACAGTTTTGCACTCTGTTTAAAGGATCCTTCTACAAATAACAAGGATTATTTTTTTTTAATGCCTGGGTAAAACCCAATGGTGTTGTCTCTGAAGAACAATGACTTCTGCTTTCAACACTTGAGGTGGAAAAAAGGTGACAACTGGTCAACTGGAAGGGGGGGAGGGTGATGGTTTTCTTTGGACTTTTGGCCCTAGCCAGGAAAAGGAACTGACTGAATTATCCACTCTCAGTGCGAAAAGTAAACGGCAAATTTGCTCAGCAACAACTTATACCATAAGTAAGATTTGAGTTCATTAGCACCTTAGAGACCAACAAGATTTCCAGGGTGTGAGCTTTTTGAGTCTCAAAGCTTCCTTCTTGAAAGCTTACACCTTGGAAATCTAGTTGGCCTCTAAGCTGCTACTGGACTTGAATCCTGCTTTTCTACAGCAGACTAGTACAGCTACACACCTGAAACTTACACAATGAGAGGGTCGAAAGGATAGAATACTTTCCTCTGTTGACTAATGATTGAGTTTTGCTTTCAATCTTTTATTCTAGTTTTATTCTGGTGGAGAAGCTATGTCAAGCAGAGTGTGACATGAAAACCTTGCAGAGTGGTTCTGAGATTAGTTCTGTTTGAGGGAAGTGATGGAAAGCTAGTTGATGTCAATCCCCCTTCAGGTATGAACTTCAAACCTGGAGATCTAAGCTGATTTCCTACCATCTTTAGACCTAATACCATTAAATGCTGGGTCAGTAATTATTAGAACAAAATTAATTCAGGACCTTGTGTTGGGTAACAGCTGGGTGAGGCAGCAGGTTTGTTCTGCCACAGCCAATGCTATGGGGATACTCTAAGCCAGGGGTCCCAAACATGGTGCCCATGGGTGCTATGGTGCCCACTGACACCTTCCCTGGTGCCTGCCAAATGTTTTTAGAAAGTGAGTGGAGCCAGGTGGGGGTTCTGCCCAGCAAGGCATCTGATTAGCTATTGGAAATTTGATAGGCTGTGCAGATTTTTAAAAACATTGCTTTGGCAACAGCTGCCAACACAGCACAAGGATCTGTGTTGGCAGCTGCACTTTATGGTTCCATTTTATGGCTGCACCCGCCACACTGCGTCAAAATTCCAAAAATGCCCACAGGCTCAAAAAGATTGGGGATCCTTCCTGTATACAGTTTTAGATTGGGCAGGGAGATGGTGTGACTAACATCTGCATGGTGTAGTGTTATATAATCATAGAGATGATTATGACACTGAAGTTGCTGTCTTTTTTAAAATCTGAATTTATTTACATTTCTCACCTTTCTCACTGAGACTCAAGGCAGATTACAGAGTGTAAATCAGTACAGTCAATTTCAAAGACATTTCAATAAACCTGATGTGATTGGCACTGTAGAAAAGAGGAGCATATGCCCTCTACTCAGTTATCTGAGAAATACAGCAAGGACTCTCAAGCAGAAAGAATACATACTGAATGCAACTGATTCCTAGCTGATTACATGAGGTGGGCCCTAATGGACAAGCAGGAGGATATATAAGATTAGTAATTTTAAGCTGGAGAAACAACATTTAAGAGATTGTGAGGCAGAGCTGCAGAGCTAACAACCACCTACATCCATTTTTTCTCTCTCCTCATATTGCCTGTGTTCAAACTGGTTTTGTAGAGTTTTAAGAGTGGTACACAGGGAAAGCAGAAAGTAGCTTCCAACTCAAAGAACACAACCAATAATGTTAACAACATATGTGTATATTGCTACAAGCAGATCACCTGCAAAGATCCATGGGGGGAGAGAATTCCATTCCCCCACTGGTTTTCCTTCCCAGACTACCTTCATGTTCCCTCTTCCCCTTGCAGCTATCACAGCTTCTCCTCCTCCCGCCAGGAGGACAGGGGGACCTGGAAAACCTAGCGTGTGCTTATACAATGGCTGTGCATAAAACATTTTTATTTGATTTTATCCCTTCCTTTATTTGATTTTATCACTTCCTTTAAATAAAATAAAGCTTTAAACTTTTATTGAAAATCTAAACCTCCCCAATCTGTAGAAATATTCTCCTCCTAGCTCATCTGGCTCCATTGTGCAGATTTTTGAGCTACAGTCAGAATTAGACATACAGATTACTAGCAGAAACTTATGTCACTGCAATGTAACACTGCCTAGTATCACATGTCCAAAACAGATTTTATGCTCTTGTATTTGATGGGGACTTTTTATTACATATGTGCAGAACCTGTAAGGTAGCCCTTCAAACAGAAAAATATTAGTAATTAATACTAGTTACCAATAAGGAGGAACACACGGCAGTTCTTCAGGTTTTCTTAGCAGTTGATGCATATGTATTTCAGTACTTACCATGCAATTAATTAAAAAAGGAAAAAAGTATACAGCTATTTGTTCCCACAGTACCTGTCCTGCATTCTGGAGTTAGGACTTATCTAGTTACCTCAACTGACACTAGGCCCTTGAATCTGGGACTGGAACTGATAACAAAAGGCTTGTGCCTGGTAGACCAGCTCATCTAGCAAGGCAGCCTGCCTAATGCTTAGCTTAAATAGGGTGGGAGGTAACTGGGACAGGTGCTGGAGCTCCTGAGGTTATGTTACCTGTTGCCCAGGATCCTGCAAGGAATTACTACTCTCAGCACTCTGCTCTGGATTTAGAGAGAGGTTGTGATCAGCTAGTCTAGCACTTCACCTTCTCAGCCTAGGCCTTCTGCCCCAGCCGTTCCTGTGGAGTGGGCTACAGGACCACTTTTCAACTCTGATGGACTGAGTCAGGTTGACTACTCAGGCTTAAAATCTCTATTTTTTGCTGTTGCAATGGAGATAGATGAATGCACGTTGTGGTGTTGAACTTGGGGACTTGAACAAGATATGCAGAAAGATATAAATCATTTTGTGAAGCTAATTCCCATTGTTTCTTAACACATTATTTTAACAATTCTAGTTCTTTCTGGACTCCCCCCCCTCCCACACACACACCCAAGCCTCCTTCAGTCAAAGATCACCAGATTCCCCACCAAAACAGGACTAGAGAAGGAAGAAGATGATGTATATTCCCTGTTCTCCCCAACAGCTCCCATGAGCCCCTAAAGGCTGCTGTTGAGAGTTGGAGGGACCTTCTTAAACAAAATTACCATGTGGGGTGGGGGGTGGGGGTTGCAGGAAGAAGGGGGATCAACAGGAAATCCTTCTCCCTCTTGTAAGAGCAAGGCATTTTGTTCAGAAGGTCCTCTGAGCCTCAAAAAGAGTCTTCTGTGATTTGCAGGGAGGCTGTACAGAGAAAACAGGAAATATATCCTTTCTATGAACATCTTCAGTTTATAGAAGTAACCCACAGTATTGTTTGTACTATTTCGGCACTAAACAATAGCGTATCTTTGCTTTCCAGTAATGTGTCTGAAGATAGATGCCATCAACTGCATTGTCCATTATAGTAACTGTTCAGTATATGTCCTGCTTCATCATGCTGAATGGCGCTCCAAAGCCAAAAAGAAAACAGGATGCTTTCCAGCAACATCTTAGAACAGTAACCTAATGATCTCTTCGATGGGACATAAAAAATGCAAGCAGCAAAAAATGCTAAAATAAAAGTAATGGATTTTCATACGTTTCCATATTTTAAACCATCAGTAAATGACTTTTTAAAAATCCTGATGACATTAAGTTTCAAAAGCTTGTTTATGAAGAATATATCTGATGTAGAACCCTTCAGAGGTACAATTAAACAAAATGGGTCTATAAAATGCAATCAATGCAGCTGTCAGAGGCTGTTACCTCTATTTATATTAGTACATTAATAATTACCTGTGCTTTTCTTCCTAATGCAAGTATTTCAGTTAGATGGCTCTATTATTCAAGCTTTACACATTTGTTACATGCCAGAATCTTCAGCTCCAGCAAACTTTTCAGTGCCAAATGATTAATCAAAATTTCACCTGCTACCTTAGTAATATGTTCTTATGGGAACTTTAAAAAATCTATGTGACATGTACATGCAAATTCTGTTGTTTTGTTAAGGTCAGTTTTACAAGCCATCAGTAACTGAATGCTTCTTAAATGGTCGATAAATTAATTCTATTATCCATGAGTGGTCCTGAATATGATGCTCGTCTATGAAAAGACTTATTTTATAAGCACAGGTTGATTTCAAGCACACAAAGTTACAGTAGACTTTTTTTGTAAGTGCATTTATTTTTCTAAGACCACACAATACTGGTGTGTATCGTACCACTTTGGGAACAGAATGCAATTTTTTCCCTGTGTTCTTCTTTGTTCCTGCAGCCCCTTCCAACCTCTGGAGGGCTCACTGTTAGGAACACAAGAGCTACATGGAAGAATAGGTGCATGATTTAGGGATGGAGTGAGGAAGGACAAGAGGATGAAATTATTTTCCCTTCCTCTTCCACAAGAATAGTATAGTTCTTCTGAAGGAGAGGGTCAATTTCATCCCATTATCCCTCATCACTTCAGCCCACGGATCTATATAGCTGGTCCTCCACATGGAATCATCTTTCCAAAGTTAAGAAGCAGCAGCATGAATGGAGAGGAAAGCTCTGCAAGCCTTCAGTACATAAACTGCTGGATCTATCCCAATATCCTTTCTTCAATCAACTCTACTAGAAATTAATCAGAGTAACTATGCAATCCACGACAAGGTGTTCTTCTCCCCCAACCCCAAGAAGCAGCACTTCCTTTACCTAATCTAGTTTTGCAAAATATAGTTTTAAAACCCTTAGTTTGACTACAAAGCATCATCTGAATCCCAGAACTAAGAATGAGCTTGTACATGTACTGATGTCAGCCTTCTTTTTCACCACCTTCAAGCTGACAGAGAAACACAAATAATAGTCCATCATTAGTCAAGCAATTTATTCTTCCATCTGTTCTGTGACAAATTCTTATTATGAAAGAACATGCAGGCAATTAAAAGGAAATTAATCATTAGGAAAGCAAACAAAACTTGAAAAAGGATAAGATTGGACAGGATAACAAATAAGAACAGGCACTGTAGTGAGTACTCAATGCTGTGGCAAAGCTTGTGGCTATGCAGAAAATTTGACTGCACTCACCTGCAGCTGATATTCAAGTGGTCTCCAATGCAGTCATATGTGGGTACTGAGCATACAGAGGCCTGCTGCAAGAGAAACTTCCAGAGCTATACCACTCCCAGTATGCCCCTCAGTTTCCCACCCTTTTTCAAGCATAAGTGGGAGGGAAGTGCCTTTTTTAACAGTCAGGCCCCTTCTCATGCTTAGAAGGCAGTTTATGCATATAAATATCATAAACTCCCTTCCTCGTATGTCATAAGCCCAGCTAGGCAGAGTGAATGACAACGGGGCAGGAGCCTGGAAAATTACCAGAACATGATTCAGAGGCAGCAGACTGACTGACAGTCCCTCCACACCCCGGAGAGATGCAAAGATAATGAGGTTACCTAAGAAAACCCTTGTCTAATCCCATCAACACCCTGCTATACTTCCCCCCACCCATTCACCCTAATCAAAGCTATTCAGCAAACCTGGTAGCTTTTCCCATCCAGCGCTCGCCAGGTCATCAAGGAATATTTTTACCTACAGGGAGGTAGGTAGGTAGGGGTGTGTGTGTGTGTGTGTGTTTTCTGGACTCATCCATGCACCCCCAAATTCATTTGAGCCTTCTCTTCCCTCTTCTTCTCTCCATGAAACATGGATCATGTTGCTGCTTCCGTGGACCTCTGCTCTTCAAGAATGGTAACTATTGCCCTCCCTGAAACGGCTTTCTCCCATTTCCCTCCCTGATTTTCTTAGTTAGCCTTATATGAGTGCTGCGTGTATTTATGTTCTTGCCCTTTTTATTTCTCTTTTAATTGAAAAAACCCTTTCCTGTTGAACATCTGCCTGATCTGAGAGCGCTCTAAGGAATAATCCCCATAAACACTGGTGGAGATTCCCACTCTTGCTTGTCTCCTTCATTGCTTATTTCCCCAACTAATTAAAGAGACCTCCTATTTGGCTAACACCTTCCCTCAGTATTTTCTCTGCCATGGCCTGAAAACTCAGCACATGGACAATAAAAGAGTACATGGAGACAGCTCACAGAGGGTCAGGAGGGAGAGGTGTGTGAATGCTCTTGCGAGCACTCAATGAACATCAGTGACAGCTAAGTGCAACCATGTTTTCATTATCATGGTCACAATTCAGTCTCATGTGGGTGAATAGTGAGCAAACTCACTTACCAAAGGAAGACAGCTGTGAAACTCTCAATGAAACAGCTTTTCTTACCATGACACTGAGAGATCTCTGTCTTTTGGTGCTACACCTCTGAAGATGCCAGTCACAGCAGCTGGTGAAACATCAGGAACTACAATGCCAAGACCACGGCTATACAGCCCGGAAAATCCACAACAACCAGCTTTTCTTACTGCAGCTGCTTTTGCAGAATCAACATTCAATGCATAGTCACCACAAAATTAGAATAGGATTCCCATGTACCACCTCTACAGATGGAATTAATTGATAAACCAGCCTGAAAAGCTCCAGAAGTTGTGACACTTGATGGAATGTTCATGTGCATGGATAGGGCAAGCAATTAGAGACAACTTGCAGCATAGTTTAATGGCTAACTGGGACTATGATGAGACCTTAAAACCTTTGGTACTGATACTGTCAAGCAATAGAAAGATTGGTGTCTTTCTTAAACATCCATTTAGAGGGCCCTGTGAAGATTGAGGGGATGCAGTGAACACTGTCATCCTGAGGGATAGGGGGGAAGTGACTAGAGTGATATCTTAGGCCAAATAAAGCTTAGACACTACTTAGGTAAAAAGGAAAGAGTGCAGGACCACAATGGAGTCATTTTCATGTCTAACAGCCCATATCTCAGATACTCTCCTTCCAGATGTGACTGCACCACTAGGAAGCCTATCTTCCAGGAATGCAACTTGAAAGCTTTGGACAATAGTTTGGCCAAGACAAGACGGAGGAGCTAAAATAGGGACACAGGTAGAAACTTCCTCAGGAGGCCCCATAAAAACGTTTTGGTTTTGGATTAAAAAAAAAACCCTGACTCCTAAAATAACAATATTCTATAACAAATGGTTACCTTTTTTGAATGTCACCAAGTATAAACTCCAAACCAGCTATTCCAAATAATTATCAATTCATAAAACCAAACAAATGTGAAGGTATCACAATGTTAAAATAAATACAATTAAAAATTTACAAAAAAACAATAGTTAACATCAGCAGTGTTATAAAATTGGGTTCTATGTATATAGTTAATATAGTAAACTTTGTTATGATGTATGCACTTTTTCCTATGTATCTCTATTAGGGGTGTGCAGGGACAGGAAGCTCCAGTTTTCCCGCTTCAGAATTTCCAAAGCTGGAGCCAGCCAAGGTTTGAAAGCTCTGAAGCTTCCCAAAGAGACCCAAATTTCTTCAGGAAGCTTTGGTTTGGCATTTCCGAATCTGGGCCAGCATGCTGGGCCAGATTTGGAAATTTCAAATCTTTACAAATCGGGTCTGATTTGGGTATTTATCCTGAATCCAAAACCCGAATTACACACTCCTAATTTCTATAACTATTGTACGTGAATAATCTTCTCAGTAAAGCATTAAAAAAACCCGTTGACCTCCCCTTTATGCCACTATGGAAAGCCACCAGAGCATCTTGATGCACCCTAATGGAACTATGAAAAGAGATTCACTTAGCCAAATAAAGGCAGTAATCCAGAAGCTGGCCTAATGGATATGTAAAGGCATTAGCAGAGTCAAGTGAAGACCAAAAGACAACTCTTTAGCCACTTAGCTTTGTATGATTTAATCTTGGACTGTTTTCTGGCACAATCCTAGTGCTGAATCAAGCAGGCTGCATGGTACAAGATGATGTTGTGGTGAAAGTGTGTCCAAAGTGAGGATAAGGCCATGCATACCTTGAGTCAGAAAGAGAGCCAGTGCTCGAATCCAAGCTATGTTCATGATTCCTACTGTTTTCTGGGGACCAACCTGCAGTTAGGTAGTGGAGATGAACTCAACAGGCCATAAGGTGTCTCCAGAACCGACATGATAGGGTGTCTTGAAGGATCTTCAGACTCAAGCACCTCCCCCTCTAAGAGATAGGTGAATGAGTTATTTGGGAACCCTGAAGAAGACAGGGTCCTGTCTGGGTCTTAGACACATGGAACTCTTTGTATGTTAAATAACCCTGCTTGGGATCAGAAGCCTGAGGTGATTTTGGTTTGCTTTGTTTAAATTTTCATTTAGTCTTCTTAGCTGGAGGTTTGGAACTACAGCACTGATCTGTAGCTATAAGAGATGCTGAATGTATCAGTCACAACACAATTTTTAGAAGTGAGGACAGATCTGAGGGGACAGAAGCTTAAGACACTGTTTCGGAGATGCAAAAAGGGAGGGTAAAGAGATATCTTTCTAGTTAGGGGCAGACAAAGCCTTTTCTCAAAGTGCAACCTTCAGCTTGGATGCTCAGTCAAGCCAAGCTTTAGGCATAAACTGATGGCAAATCTTGCACTTTAGATGCCACAAGGGTCAAGTTAAAACCATAAAATATCTTCAAAATAAATATTTATTATACAGTGGCCATTTGACTTCAATTACAGATCGATGACACACACATCCAGACATACTGGAAACTTAATACCAGAATATAACACCAATGAAGAGCTTTGTGTGAGTGCAGTTGCCGTGTGAAGGGATCCATGGCTTGCTGCAACACTTTACATCATACCAGACAATATAGAACATTATAACATCAGGGAAAAATTGATATATATTGGTTTCTGGATGTGTGGGTCTGTTTATTGCTTAAGTGTGTGTTATTGACCACTGAGAAAGGCCCTTGGGCTGAAACACCTGTGGTCTTGTGTTGGTCATTTGACATGTTTATCAACTATATTGGAAGAATGTTATAGCTTATCTAAAGCCTTCCTACGCAGCCTGACATTCAAGCCCTTTGTTTTTAATTACTGAGTACATGATATAGTAAATATTTATTTTTAAAATATATTTTATAGTTTTAGCCTTACCCTTGTACCATCTACAGTATTATTTCGGGTTGAGTAATAGGCCTCTCCCTCTTTTTTTTTTTTGAAACCTTGCACTTTGCCACATCATGCTCCTCTCCCAAACAGAAGACAGAAGGAATGATAATCTGTATGAGGCATTTTAGCATCATACTTGGTGCACTTTTTAAACAAAGCTGTTTCAAGGCTGTTTCAGCCATACTCAAAGTGCTGCTAAGCTAAAATTGCCTCTATAACATGTTCTTCCTTTTTTGCCCCTTTTTGTCCTTTTTTTAAAAAAAAAACTCTGAAGACAGATAGTCCTTACTGTGTTCAAAGAACTATCAGCTATGCTTTACCAAAAGAAACAACAAAAATTAGAATAGTCTCTAAAACAAGAGTCTGCTCTCTGGCAGCAGAGAGGAAAAGCACTCCCCCTTGCTCCTGGAAAAGGGCAGGAAACTGAAAAGCATTCTGCGAGTTGGGGAGCCCCTCAGGTATTTTTAAGAGCTCTAAAAGTTACTCCTGTGGCAGGCCTGCATATGTGCATTGCCCAGATGGGAGTACACTGTGACCATGACAATGAAAACTGAGGGATTAAATAAGTATTAAGGTGATATTTATGGCAGGCTGAAAACAAGGGACAGAAACATATGAGGCTTGACAAATGCATCCCTAATATTAAAATTGCAGGCAAATCTTTCATACAGATGACATGAGCCAAACTTGATATAATTTCATTAACAATGGTGAGGCTTATTAATCCTTTTAGACACTTACAATTAAGAAGAATACAATCTTCCACCCTCAAGCCAATGGCAGTATCTGCAATTAGCCCATCGTCTTTGTACCAAATTTGGCTGCAGCTTCGGATCTCTCTGCACTTACAGATGTTACCAGGGCAAGATCTTTCTTACTCAAGAAGGGCCGCAGCTAGCTTACCATCCAGAGCTGGTGAAAAGTGCCCTGGGGCCACTGCTGCCTCCTGTTTATCCAACTGGAGGCCTGGGTTCAGCAGTACCTCCAAGCTGGGATTCACAGTTCTCAGAAGCCAACTTTATGCCCTCAAAAGGCATTTTTAAACAGCCCAACTGAATTGTAGGAGAAGATAACAAGTTTAAATGATTTAAATGATTATGAAAGCTTTTCTCCTAATATATATTTGTCTCTTTTTTCTTAAAGATATCTTCCTATTATAGTTGACAACTTATTTAACTGAAAAGAGAGATAAAGGGGGAAATATCAGAGGAAAACATATATAACCTTTTCTTTTTCTAATTCAAGAACTGCTATGGTATCTTTTTCCTTTACAAAAAGTAATTTTAAAATGGCTGTAGAGAAAAGACTCTGAAAAGAGGTACAAGATCCTACCATTCTCTGAAAAATAGCAAGAAAATGAATTACTGGTAGCTATGAGAAATGTTTGTATATTTTTCTGCAGACAGTAGCAACAACAATACAGAGGCTGCCATTGCAGATTCCAGCTATATCAGCATCAGTATCTCATGATCACCCCACGTTTTCCATTCAAGGGCAGTATCAGAGGCGTAAATCCACTCATAAGTCGAAACAAGGTATCTCATTAATGAGGAGCAAGAATGTAAGCCAAAGTCAGAAGCAATTCTGACTAGCACAAGGGGAGTTTATCGGTTTTGGTGATAGGCTAACCCACTTTTATGCAGCATGGGTGTCCATTACATCAGATGTTTGGGTGTTAGAAGTTATTAGGAATGATTATAAAATAGAGTTTAACAGTTCCCCGTGTCTACATCTTCCTTGAAAATCTGAGCTGGCTGCAGAGTTGTCAACTCTGCTAGAAAAGGGAGGGGTACAACAAGTACCTATGTCAAACTCAGACTGGGGTTTTATTCAAGGTTCTTCTTAGTCTAGAAGGAGGACAGGGGTTTTAGACCCATTTTAGACCTGAAAAAATTGAATAAGATAGTCAGAATAAGTAAATTTAGAATGGTAACACTCAATGTGATGTTACAATTAGCACCCCATGATTCTTGGTGTGCAGTCTTGGATCTTAAAGATGCTTACTTTCATATTTCCATCCATTCATCCAATGGAAAATTCCTAAGATTTCAGTTTGGAGAAACCTCTTACCAATATCAGGTCCTACCATTTGGACTAGCTATGGCTCCAAGAATATTTACTAAGTGCACGGCTGAGTAGATGCACACCTGAAAACTAGAGGTTGTTCCATCTGCCCATATCTGGATGACTGGTTGATTTCTGCCCATTCTAAAGAGGCCTTACACAAGCACATAAACCTGGCTTTAGAGATGTGTCAATACTTGGGGTTAATGATTAATTTTAAGAAATCCAACCTCAGTCCCTCTAGAAAAGTGCTATTTATTGGGGCATTGCTGGATTCTTCTTTAAATAAGGCTTTTCTCCCACTGGAGAGAGCACAAAAACTAAAGACCATAGTCAAATCTGTGATAAACTGTAAATTTCAAACACTTCTTGAACTGATGGCTGTTACTACGGCTGTGAGCCCCCTAGCAAGACTGCATATGAAGGGCCACAGCTGTGATTTCTATCTGTGCACAACCCGTTGATGCATGGACAAAATAAAAAGTATTCTTTTCCCAGAGTGGTTGTGAAATCGGGGTACATTGATACCCGGCAGCTGTTGTAATCGTAGCTTCGATTTTTTGAAATCCAAACTGAACCCCTCTGAATAGATGGGGATCTAACAACAGCTGCCTCAATGGAAATCTGGGGACACATTGTGACCATCTCACAACCCATGGTACTTGGTTGAAGGGTGAGAGAAATTTATATATCAATGTGTTAGAAATGGGGGCAGCTCATTACGCCTTTATTTCCTTCACAGACATCGTGAAAAACAAGCATGTACAAATTCAACAAACAGGGAGGCATTACTTCCAGGACTGTCTGTCTGGAATACATGTGGATCTGGGATTGGGCAGTATGACACAACGTCTCCCTACAGGCCATTCATGTTCCAGAGACATCCAATCTCATTGCAGACTGACTGAGCAGGCATGTTCTGAAGGCCTTTCAGAAACAGTTTAGATGTTTAGTGTGAAAAAACTGTCTTTTTGTCTACAGGGGAAAGAGATGCTAAAATTGCAGCCAGATAAACCTCGATGGAAGGGAAAGAAAGCCCAGCATGTTTAAGGCTCAAAAGATATTCCAGGACAGAGGCTAGCATTAGGCTTTCTAGAATTTAAAATAACCTCTGCCACTTCATGAGGGAGGCGATCTACTGCAGAATCAACCATGTCATCAGTTTGAGTCTGGGTATAATATAAGGTCTGTTACCAACGGAAAGTGTTGACATTTGCCCTTGTCCATCAAAAAACTGTGAAACCATGCCTGATATGGCCAGAAGGGTGTTATTACTACGCAATCCATCCTTTCCATCTGAGTTTTGCTGATGGAGCGAGCAAAGAGGAGTATGGGTAGGAAGGTGTAAAATAGGTACCCTGACCATGTTAACTGAAAGGCATTTCCCAGGGACCCTAAGTCCATTCCTCCTGTGGAACAGAACAGATTCTCCTCTGTCGTGAACAGGTCTATGTCTGGGAATCTCCATAACAAGAAAATCTGCATGTGGGATATTGGTGTACTGCAAGCCATACGGAATATTATCCCAGACAAAACCACAGTAAACCTCGCCACTGAACTTTGTCACTTCGTACTCACTCACAATTACTTCGAATTTGGTGACAACTTATATCTACAGGTGAATGGCACAGCCATGGGCACACGCATGGCACCACAATATGCTAACATATTCATGGCGGACTTAGAGCAACGCTTCCTCAGCTCCCATCCACTGGAACCACTACTATACGTAAGATTCCTGGATGACATCTTCATCATTTGGACCCATGGGAAGGAAGCCCTTGAGAGATTTCATCAGGACTTCAATAACTTTCACCCTACTATCAACCTAAGCCTGGACCACTCTACACAACAGGTACACTTCCTGGACACCACTGTACAACTACATAATGGACGAATAAATACCACCTTATACCGGAAACCAACAGACCGATACTCATATCTACATGCCTCCAGCTTCCACCCTAAACATACCACTCGGTCTATTGTCTACAGCCGAGCCTTACGTTACAACCGTATCTGCTCCAATGCTCTCGACCGAGACTCACACTTAAGAGATTTACAACAAGCATTTTTGAGACTACAGTACCCACCAAATGAAGTGAAGAAACAAATCAACAGGGCCAGACTAGTACCCAGAAACAGTCTGCTCCAGGACAAACCTAAAGGAACTAACAACAGAACACCACTGGTTGTCACCTATAGCTCCCAGCTCAAACCCATCCAACGTATCATCAGTGAGCTACAACCCATCCTGGAAAATGATACTTCTCTCTCAGAAGTCCTGGGTGGAAGACCTTTCCTTGCCTACAGACAGCCCCCCAATCTTAAACGACTTCTCACTTACAATCATGAATCGGCCAGCAGAGTCACCAGCACAGGTACCAGGCCCTGCAACAGACCCAGATGCCAGCTCTGCCCCTATATCTACCCAGGGAATACAATTACAGGACCCAATGGCATCAACTACACTGTCTCTGGCTCTTACAGCTGCTCATCCTCCAATCTGATATATGCCCTCATGTGCCAACAATGTCCTTCTGCTCTGTACATTGGACAAACCAGCCAACCTCTACGCAAAAGAATAAATGGACACAAATCTGACATTGGAAATGGAAACGTCCAAAAACCAGTGGGAGAACACTTCAATCTACCAGGACATTCCACCAAAGACTTAAAGGTCGCTGTGGTTCAACAGAAACCTTTCAAAAACAAAATCCAACGGGAGGCTGCTGAATTGGAATTCATATGCAAATTTGACTCTGTCAAGCTGGGACTGAATAGAGACTATGAATGGTTATCACATTATCACAGGTAACAGATTCCCTTTACAGAGGCGTGGTCTGGGGGAGCCCAGTGACGCCTGGTGTGGGCTTTCGGGGACCACAGTTCTCTTTGTCAGATGCAGCTGGCAGGGAGAGCTGTGGTCATCGAAGGCTTATACTACATAGGAATTGGATACTTTCACTGCTACAAACTAATACGGCAAACTGACTGCACACCAAAAGGAGATGTTTACATTTCCAAGCAAAGGAATGTTTTGACTGCTTCCACGCTAATTGCATTCTGTCTCCTTGTGATATATGACCCCTTCTTTCTCCCCTCTCTCCCCTCCTCTTCTGTATTTGACCAGTTCGGATCATGCATCTGACGAAGAGAGCTTGATTCTCGAAAGCTTATGCTACAATAAAATTGGTTAGTCTTAAAGGTGCTACTGGACTCTTTTTGATTTTGCTACTACAGACTAACATGGCTAACTCCTCTGGTTGTATGTATGACTCCTTCAGTGACCGCTCATGAGTGGAAAATGCCTGCCTGCTCAGTCTGCAATGAGATTGGATGTCTGTAGTAGCAAAACAGAAGAGTCCAGTAGCACGTTTAAGACTAACCAACCTTACTGTAGTATAAGCTTTCGAGAACCACAGTTCTCTTCATCAGATACATCTATTGGACTTTTTTCTATTTTAAAAAAGCATAATTGCATATGATGCTTTTTTAAAAAAAATGAAATCAGCTCTTTTTATTTCATAGGCAAGTGATTTCATACCCTGGAAATTCTTCCTGAAATTAAACATAATTTCTCTTAATATATTTCAATTTAAGATTTTAAATCAAAGAGCCCAGTTGTTCAGCTCTATTGTATAATCAATGATACCCTATCAGCAGGCTAATAACGAAAGCTATTACAAAACAGTATCTTTGACAGGTCAAAAAGAAGGCAGTTTCAAATAGAAAATCAAAAGCAAACACTTTTTCATGGCTTTATTGTTTCCATAGCATTCTTCTACATTACAATGGCAGAAGGTAGATCAGTACACAGCTCTTTTTAATAAAATAGGGCTATAGTTAAAGTCCAAACTTGGGGATCACAGCTTGCAAGTCAATTCCAAAGCAGGGCTACCAATTTCATTTATCCTGTAGGCCCGCAAATAATTTACCAGATAATACAACAATTTTTTTTTAAAAGAACGAAAATCAGTGAATTCACCTGCTACTTTAAACTACTGAATTACATTATTCAGAATCAGACAAAGAAAATCATATGAGTAAACTGGGGGCCAGTTTGGTGTAGTGGTTAAGAGCTGTAGGACTCTAATCTGGAGAATCAGGGTTGATTCCTCACTTCTCCACTTGAAGCCAGCTGGGTGACCTTGGGTAAATCACAGCTTTTCCAGAGCTCTCTCAGCCTCACCCACCTCACAGGGTGGTTATTGTGAGGATAACAACATACTTTGTAAACCGCTCTGAATGGGCGGTAAACCGCTCTGAGTGGGCAGTAAACTGTTCTGAGTGAGCACTAAGTTGTCCTGAAAGGCAGTATATAAATCGAATGTTGTTGCTGTTGTTGCTATTGTTGTTATTAAAACAATCCAGCAACGGCTTCAATGGAAAAAAAATTCAGGCCCAAATAAAACCTTCGAATTGGGATGCAATTTACAGAGATTACTCCACTCTTCAGTTAAGGGATCCTCCCTCCCAAATTATTTTTTAAATTATTTTTTATTTTATCGTATTTATATTCCGCCCTCCCCGCAAGCAGGCTCAGGGTGGATAACAGCATTAAAACATTTAAAACATTTCATATAAAACATTTAAAAGCATTGTACAAAAATATTTAAAAAATAGCAGCACTCTTTTTCTTGATGGCGGCAATACTGTTAATTACAAAAAGTGCAACAGTGCAGTTGAACATAGCAGCAGCTTAAGAACAGTGGCGGGCAGCTCTCATAGGGAGGGGAGTAGATGTTACATCCTCCAGCCAGTGGAGGCCCAGCCTCAGCCATAAGCCTGGTGGAACAACTCTGTCTTACAGGCCTGGCGGAAAGATAGTAGATCCTGCCGGGCTCTGGTCTCGGTAGACAGAGCGTTCCACCAGGTAGGAGCCAGGACTGAGAAAGCTTTGGCTCTAGTCGAGGCCAGGCGGGCCTCCTTGGAGCCAGGGACTGATAACAATTGCAGAATATAGGAGAACATGTCCCCATTCTACAAATCGCTAAAATTCTGAACTGCCGGATCAGGATTAGGCAGGTTTCACACACACACATGACCCACAATCAGATCTAAATCAGTGGATCACCCTCACAGAGGGACATACACACCTGGAATGGAAGGCCTTAACTGCTGCCACTTCACAAACTTTGTTGAGAGTGCCTTAAATGTACCAAGGGATTAATTTTGTTGATTAGTTTGAATTGAATGATTAGTTAAATCCCCCCTCCCCACCTTCAGGAAAGCTGCTATCACCAAAGACTAAAGCATGGATGTTTGTATATATTTAACCTTAGAAGCAAAGTATTTCCTTCTGTTCCTTGTAAAACATGCAAAATGCTTGGCACTACCCATCAGGGGAGAGAAGCAAGCATATCATAACTTTATTTTTCTATTGCATTTTTATGTAAATTAAGAGGGCACTTTTTAATCACCCCTCCCTCCTGTTCTCTAGGTCTTTTTCCATTTTTTTTGCGCAGTTTTGTACATGTAATATGGTAAAACGCATCAAGATGTACTAGTATTAGTCTAGAAGGTGGTCCCTGCCTTCTTTATAAAAAGAATTCCAGTAGTGACTACCAACGGGTAATCCGGTACGTTTTCTCTGTTTTACATTCTTTTTTAAAGTGGTCACAATCTGCATCATCTATAATATAAACATCCATCAATGGCTTTCCATCCATCAAAATACTTTCCTGGCATGTATTCAGAATCTAAAGAAAAATATCCTCCTTTCACTCAAGCAAGAGACTGAGAAGAAGGGAAAGCTTAACAGCGTCGGCAGCTGACGTCTAAATAGTTCGTATTTTTAAAAGAGATGTTCAGATTGTGACTACTTTAAAAAAGAATGTGAAATGGGGAAAATGCACCAGATTACCCGTTGGTAGTCACTACTGAAATCCTTTGTTTATCAAGAAGGCATGGGCCAGCTTGGAACTTCGCAGCAACAGCAGAACTTTTTGTTACACGTTAATCACTTTGTGAATGGATCGTATGAGCACTGTCACTTTAAAAAATATTGTTTTCTTCTGCTGCCACAGACTGGTTGGACTTCGCAATATTGTTCTTGGGCTAGTGCAATAACTGATTTGTTCTGAATGTATTTATGATTTGAATTGCACTAGCACTGCACTGTTGTAAATTACCTTTTCTAACGTGGTACTTACAATTTTCTTGCTAGAGATTGGTTTGTAATAATGATGTTATGGTTTAGTTGTGCACAAATGTGTGATTTCTGATGTATTGTATATATGATACTTTGTCTATGTATTTAATACATTTCATAATTTAATTTACTTTGGAATCACAACTTATTACATATAGCTCTTTACTGGAGATTGTTAGTCTTCACAATTTTGGTTTCCTTTGCTAGCTCTGTCATGAATCAAGTCTCTACTAGACACAGGCACGGAACAAGAAAAAAACGAACCATGTGGTTAATGGTCCGTTCATTTTCACGGAACATGAACCACAAAATAGCCAAACTTGAGCCAGTTCTGAACCGGTTCGAGGGAGCCCAGAATGGGCACCTTCACGCTCACAGCCAAACGAAACAAGACTTTCCCAATGTCCAATACCCACCAAATTTGCAGGTGACCTAGTCCTCACTGTCCTCTAAAGACCGCCCCCCCCCCCAAGTTTCAGAGAGACTGAACCCCGGGAAAGCCATGATCCATGGGTCCCTCCCTTTCCTGTCATTTTCTCTTCACAGTGGCAAAAACTGGTGTGTCTGCTGGAAGCTATTTTGAGGGGCTACAAATTGACCTTCCCAATGTCCAATACCCACCAAATTTTCAGGGGACCTAGTCCTCACCCCTCAAGTTTCAGAGAGATTGAACCCTGGGAAAAGCATGACCCATGGGTCTCCCCCTTCCTGTTATTTTTCTCCTCACAGTAGTAAAAACTGGAGTGTCTACTGGAAGCTACTTTGAGGGGCTACAAACTGACCATCCCAATGTCTAATACCCATCAAATTTGCAGGAGACATAGTCCTCACTGTCCTCTAAAGACCCTCCAAGTTTCAGAGAGATTGAACCCAGGAAAGGCATGATCCATGGGTCCCCCCTTTCCTGTCATTTTCTCTTCACAGTGGCAAAAACTGGAGTGTCTGCTGGCAGCTACTTTGAGGGGCTGGCCCTTTTCCTGGCTGGATAGGTCAGAGTGGGAGCTCTCTAGTTCACAGGGACAGCTGCCAATCAAGCGTGGAGGCCTCAGATTGCGGGCAACCAAAAGGCTGCCACCGTTGCCTGGGCAATGGATTGAATGGTGCAAAGTGTCTGGCTTCCCGAACCAGCAACGGAACAGAACGGCAGGAAAAGTCGCTTGTTCCGTAAAAACACGGGCCCATTGAACACGTTTCTTTGAAAACGAACCAGCCGTTCCGTTCGGAATTTTGTTCCATGGTTCGTTTTGTGCCCATCTCTACTCTCTACTAATTACATTCTACCACCAGAGGCAGAGCAGCACCTGGCTCCTTCCTGCTTGGCTCTTAGGATATCAAAAACTTCTCAGCTTGGGAGGAGGGGCTAGGAAGCCACCATTCAAGCTATTGCTGTTCTACTCTAGGTGGCAGTTTTTAAATTTTTATAGTTTTATTGTTGTTGTCTTTATACTGTAAGCCACCATGAGTGCTGTAAAGTAGAAATGTGTATAATAAATATTTTAAATAAATAAAACATAAAATAGCAATGTATTATCATGCCAATCATAAAAGTTACTTAAAGTAACATATTTATTCAGAAAAACAAATACCTCATTCACACAGACATGCACATACCTTAACAACGGGATTCAGCAGAACTACACCTGATTTTTTTGTAATTACTTGTTTTGTTTGGTAGTGGTGTTCTATAAGCTGAGGAATAGTTGCAAACCCGGTTCCTTCAAATCGATACTGATTCTGTAAAGGAAAAATGGAAAAGGAATTAAGCAACCTGTTGCCATTAATACGTACAGGTATCTCGTTAGCATCATCATATACATCACGTCTTGTGTAAGATGTCTCTACACAAGACATCTTACACAGAGAGGCTCAAGTGACTTACAGTACTTTCTGTCTGGTCTTATATTCAGGTGTACTCTGACTTCCTAGCAGTGTGTGTGTCATGGGCCAGCCTCAGCCCAGCATCTTACCGTCACCTCTTCAGAGAACAGAACCCATCTCTATGCCAGAGAAGCCTGCACCAGAGCCTGCCGTAATGCCAGAAGAGCTTTCAAAGGAGCAGCAAGTAACGCAGCTGAACTCTTGGTTTGCGACCTCAGCTCGACTCCTGGACTTGCACCTGCCCACCTTGTTATTGGACTGCCTTGCCTGTGGACTGACTCAGGTCGTTGGACTTGCTTTTGGACTGCCTAGCTCATTTACGACCTCAGACTATCGAACCTATTCATAGCTTCTTTGCCCGCCAGGCATCCCATCCCCAACCTGGACTGGCGCCTAGCCTCTGGGTGCAACAGCATGTAAATCCACAATAGGAGAACAAGGGTAAGATCTTTCACCTCGTGTAAGATATCCTATGTAGAGTGACTCCTAGAATCCCTTGAAAATGAAGTGACGTGACTCAATTACAAAAGAATGCAAAAAAGCAATTAAAAAATCAGCATAATCCTAAGCATGTTTACCTAGAATTAAGTTACAGTAAACTGAGGAGGACTAACTCCTATGTCTATGTGTGTATCAAAAAAGTGAGTAAAAATGTATTCTCATTGAATATATTTGCGCGAATACCATTTTGCTCGATTTTAAAGACAAAATGCTATAGAATTGATGCATGAAGTGGTAGTTAAGGCTACATTATAAAACAGTTTAAGATGTCAGTATTTACAGAGTGAAAATTCTTTGCCTGCATTATTTCCATGACTAAAAAACAGATGAGTGGAAAACAATTTAACTTATCTCAATTACTTTCGACTTAGAGATATGAATATTATTATTAGAAGGAAATAGAAGATTTCTATTCACTTACCGTGAAGCTTTCTTTCTAAGTGGTCCAGGAGTGGGGCAGTCCATACTTTTGGGATATAGCTCCTCCTCTCTGAAGGCAGAGTCAGTCAGCTGATTTTGATCCCAGAGGTGAGGGGCATGTCCCTGGAATCACAATACCAAGAGGGAAAAATAACTCCCTTCAATTTTAGTTTTTAGAAATAGAAAGTGCCGTCCCTTGAATCCAGAGGGAGGAAGACTATCATCCTAACTCTTCATCCACTCCTGGAAGCCACCCCCCCAGGAAACTCGGGTGGGTAGAACTGCCCCACTCCTGGACCACTGAGAAAGAAAGCTTTACAGTAAATGAATACAAATCTTCCATTCTCCAGTGGTCCTAGGAGTGGAACAGGCCATACTTTCGGGACATACAAGAGCAGTCTGCCCCAGGGTGGAGAGTTCGGCTTCCAGGCCAGGGGAGTGTGTTGTGGTACCCTCCTGCCGAAGACTGACTCTAGGGAGGACAACTTATCTATCCTATATTTCTTGATGAGAGAAAATACTGATTTCCATGTGGCCATCTTATCAATCATTTCTAATGACTAAAGGATTTTTAGGCTGCCCATGTCACTGCTTCCCTTAGTGAGTGCGCCCTGACGTCTAGGGGCATCTCCAGACCTCTGGCTTGACATGTCAAAATTACGTACCCTCTGCTTTACCTACTTAGCCAAGAAAAGGACACTCTCTGCCCCAAGGAGGACCTCCACACAACTAGCATCCCAGACTTGTGAAAAACTGTTCAGTCCTGCCCAAGTGGAATTTCATGTCTCTATGTATATCAATCAAAGTAGTGAGATTCTTTTTTTTCTTCCTTGTGCTTTGGATTAGGTTAGAAGGAGAAAAGTATTATCTCTTCTATCGTATGAAAATGTGGAGTTCACCTTCGGAAAAAAGTTGGTTCCGTTCAAAACTTGCTCTACCATCTTGAAGGCAAGGGCATGGATCTCTATCTACTGCTAGTGTCTGCCATTCTGACACTTGTCTCGCTGATTTTATTCCCATCTGAAAGATGGCTTTAAAGGTCAATTCCTTTAGGGAACATGAGGTCATAGGCTCAAAGCGTCTTTCGGATAATGCTCTCAATACCAGATTAAGATTTCACATGGGAAAAACCAGCGAATTCTTGAAGAATTCGAAAATGAAGTCCCCTTTTAGAATCTATTGCCATGAGGGTGATATATAACGGAATGTCCCTTCCTAGAACCCGTAATTATCGAGATGGCAGCTACCTGTTGTCTAAGGGTGGTGGTATTAAGACTTTTCTTCAACCTTTCTTGAAGTAAGGATAGTAACTCCCTAATTATCCCTGAAAAGATACATGACTCTATCCATGCACTTTTCTGGGAACTTGGCAGAAATTTTTATAGACTCTGTGGAACACTTCCTGGAGTCTAGCACAGTACCAATTATGCCTTCTGCTTAGTCCAACCCTATTAGTTGTTTGTGCTCGACCTCCACATTGTGAGGCTTGTCACAGCTGGTCGAGAGAATGATATTGTTCCCTGCATCAATGGGCCCTCCTGGGAGGTGACAGGAATCCATGCTTGAAAGATTCTTCAGGTTTTGAGACCATGTCTTTCTGGGCCCGATGGTTGCTATTAGTATCACTTCTGTACTTTACTGTGTATCTTCTGAACAGCTCTGTGAAATAGCTGTACTATGGAAAGCATACAGGATGTGTGAATGCAGCTTCCCGCTCACAGCATCTATCCTTACGGTTTGAGGGTTTCTTCTTTTTGCACCTTGCTAAAAACTGTGGTAGACCAGTTGGGGAATCTCTCTGGATAGTATCCATTTTGCTTGGTCCATTACTCTCTGTCTTAGCTAGTCCACCAGGGAGTTGTCCTAGTCTGCTACACGTACTTCTTTCAGAGATTCAAGGTAATCTTCCATCTATATAAACATTTGGTGACCAGTGGGAAGATCCTGGGATTCCACCAGACCCTGTCTGATGGCTCTGAGTTCCAAATGGTGTACACTGTTGACCATTTCTCCTTCAGCTAGATGCCCTATGCCATTCTTTCTTGGGTGTGTGATCCCCATCCCCAAAGACTTATGTCCATGGTCATCACTGTTCTCTTTGGTTCTCTGAGTGGGATACCATCATGGGACTGAATGAGGTCCAGCCATTTGTTGTTCTCCTGTTTGAGGATCTCTGGAAACTCAAATATCTTGGACCTCTTGTGTTCTAACACCTCACAGTATGGCAACAGGCATCTCTGGAGTGCACAGGTCTGGAACCTTGCCTCCTGGAAGACATCCTGAGGATACCTTCATCCCCAGCTGCTGAGTCAGGAACATCACTTCCACCTTCTGTCTCCCTAAGTCATTATTGACTCTTTGTTGTCTTTCCTGTAACAGGGAAAAAAACCTGTCTTGAGCCGTGTCTATCACTACAAGGTGGGCACGAACAGCAATAGGAACAAAAAAAAAAGCCACGAACAGCCCAATATGATGTTCACAAACAAGTTGTTCGTGAGGCCCCATTCTAAACAAACAGGTGGTCGTTGCAAGTCTCCTTCATTGCTGTTCGTTACTGTTCATCAAGCCAGACAATCTGGCACCTGCAATCAATTCCCTTGGCAACTTAGGCAGGGATTGTCTGAACTCTGTCTGAACTCCTGCTGTTGCCCTGGAAACCCCAATCAAAGCCCAATTTAGCTTGATAGGCATGTCTTCCTTCCAAGTGTGGAGCTCCAAATTTGTTACAAGGGAGCAAAGACCGGGTGGAGGGGGGCTCCCAGCTCTAACTTAGTTTGCAGACAGTGGAGAGGGAGAGACAGTTGCTGTTGGCATTTTGATAGAGAGAGTGCATTGGAGCTTGAATTTTCTTTGTGTGTGGTGGAATAAGGATCTACCCCTTCAAGTTCCAGGGCTGCTGTCAGGATCTGGGCCAAGCTATTATTTATTATTGGTACCTTTCATGCTGCCTGCTCAGGTAAGGTTTCTGGGAGTGGTGCAGTAGGCATCTTGACTTGGATGATGGCTGGAGGAGAGCCTGCTGGCCCCCATGAACAGCCAACCACAAACATGTTTATGAACAGGGCCATGTTCGTGAGTCCCTGTTCGTGGATGGCAATGAACAACGAACATCATGTTCATTTGTTTTCTTTCTGTTCGTGCCCATCTCTAATCACTACCCCCAGGTGCAATATTTATTGGGTTGGGAGTAAAACTGGTCTTTTCTTCATTGGCCATGAATCTTTGGTCCCGCAGACAAGTTGCTGTCAATTTTATCATTTCCACCTGTTGTAGTAGGGAGGGAACCATGATCAAGATGGCATTTGGAAACGGGAAAGGAGCCACTCTCCACAGCCTAGCCATGCTATCAGTGCTATTAGGATTCTGATGAAAACCCTGGGCAGTGTTTTCAGGTCAAAAGGAACGGCCCAATGTTGTAAGTGCCTCTGAGAGATCGATGGAAGCCAGACGATCTCCCTTCTAAATGGCAGTCATGACAAATTTTAGCCTTTCCAATCTGACCTTTCTTGTTCTTAGGTTTCTATTTTATTGGACCAAATTCTTTTGGATCTGGAGGAAAAAGGTGGCACAGAATTGAATTCCACTGATCACAGTATCCGGCACCTGCCTGTTTCTCATTGTTGGCTGCCAAGGATTTGCCCATCACTGTAAGGATCCTCCAATCACCATCGCGCGTGCTGCCTTGAGTTCCCTGAGTTCCCTTCTTCGGCTCTTTGCTATTCCGACCATATTTGTTAAGGGAGAAAGTACTACCCTCCTCTTGATGTTTGGTCTGCTTTCTTTTATCCAGAGCTTCTCCAGACAGGTTGATGTCTTTGAAGACAACCATGGTTATTTTGGCTTTGGGACAAATGGTCCACATTCCAATTCTTAAGCTAAGTGTTGTGCCTGGTTGCCTGAAAACCCTGGTTCTTGTTGACCACAGCAAAGCATATTGCTGGGGATATTTTCTTAGTTTTGCCTTTCAGCTTTTTAAAGGACTTTGCTGCTCACTGCACCCAGGTCTGAGACCCAAGAGAATCTGGCTCTAGGAAGAAGCGGAGCTGTTGCCAATGCTCTGAAGGATGTAGCAGAAGCTTCCAATTTTCTGCGCACAGCCAATTTGAACTGCCTGAGGCCAGAATCCTTAAATAGTCTGCCTTTGTCAATGGGCAGCACAGGATTAGACGGCAGGCTGGTTACCGGATCATCCACCAATGTCAACTTGATCCTCTTAGTAGCCCCTGAAATCAATGTATAAGACTTGGAAAAGAGGAAATTGAGTAGTTAGTTTTGCCAGAACTTCCCTCTTAGACTTCTACAGGCATGAAGGGCTACTGGAAGGGAATCTCTGATGGGGTTATTCCTGATTTTAGGGAGGATTCTCTCCGATCCCACTGTCCTCCTTCCTCTTGGTCTTTTAGGGAGAACACTCCAGGACCCTCATCACCTTAGGGAACCTTCTAGGATACAGCTCTTGAGGAAGACCTGTTTGTATTGGTGACTATGTGTACTAGGGAATTTTCCCTTCTTTTAACAGTTCCCCTTTCTTCTTGGCTGAGGAAGAAAACTGATAGCTCAGGAACCTCAGGTTGGAGGCTTAACTGAGATCTTTGCTCTTAATGTCCCTTGCCTCCTCTTTAATCTGGGGGGCACCCTTTTACCTTTCTGGAGTGGGGATGCCCCTCTGGCCCATCTGAGGGTCTAGCCGCTAGACTATTTGTTGATGTGCCTTCAGGGCCTTTTTGAATTCTTTCTTATTTTTGTTCTGGGACATGCCAGTGCATTTGTTAAATAATTATCACGGCTGTGAATAAGTAAATGGGGGCATTTAACTTCTTTCCCCTTGGTGGTGGAAAGTGCCATCCAGTCATAGTTGCCTCTGCAACACTGGTCTTTTTTGGAGGTCTCCCAACCAATTACAAACCAAGGCCAACCCTGCTGAGCTACCGAGATCTGATGAGATCTGGCTTGCCTGGATTAACCAATGATAAAGTAAGAATTATCATTATTCCCCCAGAACTGCTGGGTAATTGAGACTGGTTTACCCAATATCAGCTACTGAGCTCAAGCAATTATGGGACTTGAACCAGCAGGGTGCTGATTCATGCCCAGTCACTTGATCATGTTACAGCAACAAACTTCAAATGTCCTCACCTGACAGATCCAGATCCTGGATTTTCTCACTTTCACTAGTTTGTTGAGAGGCCCGGGAGCAGGACAAGACCAGGGAGTTGGTAAAGTCTAGGCTGCAGGCTTGCACTTTCTGTGGACTGGGAGGTGACCAGGCCGGCCTTTGCTGACATTCTGCCATCCAGGCCCTTGGGCATTTCACTGGCCTATTGAGACACCTAGGAGGGGATGGAGGCCTGTGAGTCTGGCACCAGCTTTGCGCCCTCTGAGGCCTGGGAGACGGCTGGGGCCTACCATTACTGACATTCTCACCAACAGAAATTTTTCTGCCATAAGGAGAAGAGAAACTGAAAGTGCACCTCATAAGTCCTGGCCAAAAGGAAAGAGAAATAAAGGAGGGCTCCCTTTTATTTGGGGCGAGTTGGCTCTAAGGCTTCTGCTACTCTTTTCTCCTTCCTTTCATGGCCCCCGTTTCCCGCTGGATCAGTCTTATCGCGGTTCAGTCGGGGCTGCCAGGATTGGAGCAGCTCCTCCGATGCTGCTAGAGTCTGCTCCTTCCAAGCCTGAGGGAGTTCCCAATAATATCGGTCTCCATGACAGGCTACTGCAGACTCAAACACCGCACCCTTTGGCAGTCTGAGGGGGGTACTTCTCGGCTCGAAGGTGGGGAACCTCGGTGGAGTTTTTGCGGTTGTGCATGTGGAACCTAGGAGAATGTAGGGACCTCCGGCTCTAACGCTCGCTGTCACTCTGAGCAAAATGAGGGTGGGGAAGGGCGGTAGGGCCTTTCCCTTCCCATGCAAGCTCTGCACTGCCTGTTGCCTCGGCCTCCCTGAGTACTGGGATTACAGGCACATGCCACCATGCCCAGCTCATCTCCGGCAGTTTCTTCTTCACCGGGATCACTGTGCTCTGCAGGGTGTGCTGAAGACGTCCTGCTCGGATAGCAGAGCAAGAAAGACTGGTGATTTCAGGGACAAGCCTCTCCCTTCTGAGATCAAAATCAGCTGACTGACCCTGCCTTCAGAGAGGAAGAGCTATATCCCAAAAGCATGGACTGTCCCACTCCTAGGACCACCGGAGAATGTAATTGTTAGAAGGTATAGTTATGAGAAGCTACATTGGGGGTATTTAAAATATGTTTCAAATCACTACTAAGCACAACAAGTGGAAACTGTTTTCAGGGTTCAAATTAAAAACACAAATGTTATTACAGTTTTGCTGTCAGAGAGCACAGGCTTCAATGATCTGCTCTTTTAAACCAAGTTTCTCTTTTGAGAAGTATCTGAATCTCTTTATCTCTAATAGTCCAACGAGATATAACTGGATGATGTTCACTTGTGGAACTTAATAAGTTGCAGATATAATCAGAAAGGATGATCAGAAAGGATAGTTTGCCTTTAGGTCTTTCATCAAACAGAACAGCTGGGTAAAAAGACTAGGAAGATATTTCTATACATATTTAATATGTGAGCAGTTCTGGGAAACACACATTGATGTATCAAATATGAAGGCTTCATGGAAAGGCTGAAGGAGCTCAGAATGTTTAGCCTGGAAAGGAGACATCTGAGAGGTGATATGATACCATCTTCAAATACTTGAAGGGCTGTCATATAGAGCATGGTGTGGAGTTGTTTTCCATTGCCTCAGAAGGTCGGACCAGAACCAACCAATTGAAATTAAAGTAAAAGAGTTTCCAGCTAAACATTAGGAAGAACTTTCTGACAGTTAGAGCAGTCCCTTAGTGGAACAGGCTTCCTCTGGAGGTAGTGGGCTCTCCTTCTTTGGAAAGTTTTTAAGCAGAGGCTAGCAATGACAGCAATGTTGCTTCCGTGAACCTAGGCAGATCATGAGAGGGAAGGAAGGAAAGCTTACATCAGTGCTTAGATCTTGTGGACCTTTCTCACATACTCAGGATAACGCTGATCACCACTTAGGGGTCAGGAAGCAATTTTCTCCAGGCCATTTTGTCCAGGGATCCTGAAGGCTTTTTGCAATCTGGGCACAGAGCAGGGGTCACTGGAGGTACAGGGGGAGATAGTTGAGAATCCCCTGCATTGTGCAGGGGGTTGGACTAGATGACCCTGGAGGTATCTTCCAACCCTATGATTCTATGTCACCAAAATTCAAATAAAAACCTGAATGATGTGTCTCATCATGACTGTTTTCAGAAGTCTCTTTTTCATGCATATTATATAAAATAGAGTTGGATCCAGCTTTACATAAAGATATCGAGAGAGAGAGAGAGAGAGAGAGAGAGAGAGAGAAAGGAGTGGATACCTTCCAATAACTGAACAGTCTCCAACTGGAGGAACAATCCTTCCTCCTCCAATAGAAGTACTATCCTTTTGACAATTGCGGAAAACCTATGTACCACTAATATTTTGAACTGTAGCTCAAATTCACTGACTTATTAATGCTGACAGTATAACTATCAGAAGCATCCCTACTGGTAAGGCTTTTTAGAGTCACTCTAAACATTACTTCTTTTACAAATTTGCCATGGAGCCAACCTGTGTTCCGCATAATCACACAGCAGCTCCACGAAATTGCTTCTATAAAAAATGGAGAGCGAAAATGGACTCAGAAAAGCTGCCGCCAGAGAAGGGATAGCTCATGATTTTGTTCCAAGCTTTCTTCCCTGTGCAAAAACAACGTGTGTGGGTGGGGTAGTTTCCCACATGGAGGTATTGCATACACCTGTGGCAGATGAAACAGGAAAACTCTCTCCCCCTGCACTGTTTTTGCATGAGGAAAAAAGCTTGGGAGAAAGCCAGGAGCTCTCCTTCCCCAGTGGAAGCTTTCTGTGCCCATTTGCACTCACTTTTTTTTTAATAGAAGCCATTCCCTAGAGCTGCTGTGTGACTACATAGAGCATGGGTTGGCTCAGTGGCGAACTTGTAAAAGAAGTAACGTTTAGAGTGACCTTGTATCTTAAGAGTCAGTAAAAGTTTATAATTTCAGGAGTCTTCACAATAAATTATTCTAGTCATGTTATATAGTTGCATACAAACAATTACACATCTTTTAAAAAGTCAGCACAATACCAAACGCACTTCAACAAGCTGTATGATGAAGTGTCTCCGTTGTCCATCTGAAAATACAGAAAGGACATATTCACCAGGCTTCCCATGGCTTTCTCGCACCAAGAAGTCTCCTTGCTGTTTTAATAACTCTTGAGATTCTATTCTTGGGATTGCACCATGATACCAATCTTGCTCTGCCAATGGTTTTTCACTGGTTGATATTACATCAAAGAACTTGAGGGAAAAAATGAAAAACGATGAATACAGGTTCGTTCAATTTTCATTCTAAGTGCAGTACAAAATAACTATTTCACACCTTTCTCAAAATTGTACATGAGCAAACTAAATTGAACATAACTAACCAGCTAGAAAGCTAAATATGCCTATTTTTCTAGAATACTTACTTTAAGAGGGACAAGCAGAGTAATGCATTAGAAAAAACTGAGAAAGAAGAAAGGAATAAAAATTGGAGTAAAAACCACATTTTGTTTTTAAAAAAATTTGACTAGTGCTATTTAGATGCAGAGAGAAAATGCATTTTATAAGAGCATTTACTATTTTTCTAAACATTCCAATCCATTGCTGTCTACTATTTAATAACTAGCAAAGAACTGTTCATATGCAAATTCTCTAGCTAAAAATATTGTCATGCACATTCTAAGAATTTCAAAACCAAAAAAAGTAAAAATTCATTTTGAAGTACCACATTACCCATAGGATAAACAAAAATTTAAATAGGAGGGCCTGGCTGAGGTTGTCAATGCACATTTGAGAGAATAAATGGTGTCTTAAATAAGCCATGCTGAAACAATTTTTTAAGAAGTCAACTTTTAAAGAACCACTAGTTTCAAAAAAATTAGTGCTTCTGTCAAAGATTCCATTGCTGGGCATAGTGATCAAGCATGTGATAGTCTTGTAATCCCAGATTTTTAGATAAAATGGACTATCTGGACACTAGAGTTGCCAGGTCCACTTACGCTCTTGGCGGGAGGTAGGAGACCCGGCACTCACCATTCTTGCAGTGTTTATGCATGTTCCCAGGCTGCATGATAACATCACTTCCCAGAACCCTCACACTCTGAAGCAGACCCATTTGGGGCCCAAATCATTTCACTGCAGGAGTGCAACCTTGGAGGCACATTCCCCCACCGGCAAGGTAAGTGGGGGTGGGAGTGGGGGATCCCCTGCCCCCAACAGGAGACTGGCAACCCTACTGGACACTTATAATCTGGCTTCTGATCTGGATTTGGCACTGAAATCTATTTAAAACGTTTATATGCTGCCTTCTCATTCAATTTAAACGTAACGAAAAAGCAAAACTTTTAACACAGAGATAAAAATATATAAAATATTTAAAACAATTAAATAAAACATATAAATACATACACACAAACAGAGAGAAGGACCAATGACAGTTAATGAGGGAACACCAAACAAAACAAAAGACAATGATAGAGAAAGACAGATGAATTTTTCAGTGGAGGAAGTTCTAAAGTTTTAGTGCCACCCATATAGCCATAGATGGAGGAGGCACTTGAATCAGAGCCTCTGAAGATGACTGGAGTAGTTGGGCAATCTCATATAGGAGTAGACAGTCCTTAAGTTAGGCCCCAAGCCATACAGGGCTTTAAGGGTTAACACTTTGAATTGTTTATTCATTATTTACGTCTTCTCACTGAGACTCAAGGCAGATTACATAGTGTGTGTCAATATAATCAATTTAAGAGACATTTCAATAAACAATGTAATGGGGTACCTAAATGCAAATTTGCAATGATTTAAAATCAGCAAAAATGCAATACAGACTGGAAGGAATTCTGAAGCAGAGTATAAGCAATTCTAAGACTGACATTAAATAACACAGAACTACTCAGTAGGACCACATTAAAAGTAACAGATAGTACACAGTAACACATAGTACTAAAGTAACTGATGCATTTCTTTACTCCCTTACAGTACAGCCCTCCAGTCTGAGTAAAAAGCCCTCTTGAATAATTCAATTTTGCATTATTTGCAGAAAGTCAGGAGAGTGGGAGCCTTCCTGACCTCTTCAGGAAGGCCCTGTGGTGGGGGCCACCACAGAGAATACACATGTACGGACATCTGCTGATTTTACCCATTTGCAGGGTGGCATTTGCAGAAGGCCTTGTTCAGATGAAAGAAGCTGCCATGGTAGAACATAGGGAGAGAGGCGATCTCACAGATATGCTGACCCCAGACTGTGAACAGCTTTGTATGTGATAGCCAATTGAGCCTGGTAACTGATACGTAGTCAGTGGAGTAACTTCAAAAAGGGAGTAATATTAATTCGTCTCCTAGTTGCTGATGATAACTGAACTGCAGTGTTCTCCGAGTTAACTTAGAGGGGAGATCTATGTACAGTATATTACAGTAGTCAAGTCTTCATGTTACCATAGCATAGATCCAGGTGGCCAGATTGGCTAAGTCAAAGCAGGGGTCCACCTTCCAATTTAGAGTGAGGCTGTAGAAAGCATTTTTTGCAACTGTCTCAACTTGCTTTTCTGGCAGTAGCATTCGATCCAATATGACCTCTAGGCTCTTACTTGAAAGTGGGAAGTACAATGTCCTTCAAGATCTCTGCCTTCCCAATGAGCATCACTTCTGTCTTGTCAGGGTTCAATTTCAGTTTGTTCAGTTTCAGCAATTTGACCACAGCTGTCAGGCAGCAACCCAAGATTTCTACTGAATCCTGTGGTGATTTGGACAGTGACATATAGAGTTGGGTGTCATCTGCATATTGATAGCATCCTACTCCATAGCTATGAATGAGTTCCTCTAAAGGCTTTACATAGAAGTTGAATAACATGTCGGATAAGACTGCACCCTGTGGAACTTGCAAGGTAATTCCCACTCTGGAGATAACTGGTCTCCAACGGTGACCAGCTCCGAGTCTCATGAGAAATTATTTAAACCAGTTCAAGGAATATACTTTGATACCCATTTCTGCCTCCAAATGCCTCAGCAAGATGGCATGATCTACTGTATGAAAGGCTAAAGATAGATCTAGGAGGAGCAATAAGTATGGCTTTTGTCTATATTCAGATGGAAATCATCCACTATAGCTACTAGAGTTGTCTCCAAACCACAGCCTGGCCTAAATCAAGACTAAAAAGGGTCCAAAGTACTAGAGATACCCAAGACCTAGAGTTGGTCAGTTACTGCTTTCTCAAGCACTTTGCCCAGAAAGGGAAGATTAGAGACTGGGCAATAACTGGCCAGATCATTTTTGTCTAGGGATTTTTTTTTAAATTAGTCAGTGAATAACCACCTGTTAGAATGGCCGAGGGAAGGTGCCTTGAGTTAGCAACTGATTTACAACAGACATTAAGGGCTCATTTATGTCATCCTTACTTGACTTTAACAGCCAAGATGGGTAAGGATACAGTGTACAAGTAGTGGCTTTCATAGATGCTAGGATCCTCTCAAGATCCCTCAATGTAACTGGTTAGTGGTCCATACATGAACCAGATGAGCATTTCTTCCAACTTGTCTATATTATAGCTGGCATCCAGATTAGACTATTCATGCTATTTTATCAGCAAAAAACGTTGTAATTGCCTCACGGGTAAATTGTTTGTTCTTGAGACTGTAAAGGTTCAGATTAAGTGTTAGAAGATGTCAAGATAACTTGAAAAACTGGGATGGACATAAACTAGCTGACCCAATGGTTGTATTTCTTTGCTGATCTCACAGCTGTTTTGTAAGTCTTCCAATGGGCTCTGTAGCATGCTCTATCAGTTTCTGTAAGAGTCTTCCAGCTCTCTTTAGGTCACTCAGCACTGTGATAAACAATGGGGCTGGCTTCCATAATAAGGGTTGGAGTGGTCCGGTGAGGAGCAGTGTTGGCAACTGCTTTGCATTCCAAGCTCCTACTACAGCCTCTATAGAGCATGTATCTGGAATCCTAAAACCTCCCAGGGCATTTTGGAATCTAGAAGGTTCTGTAAGCCTTTGAGAGCAAATCATTTTAAGAGGTTCCCCCCTTATTGTGGGGTGTTGGGGCAATATTCACTTTTGCTTTCAGTAGATGATGGTCAGACCATGGTTCAGACCATATTTCCAACCCCAAAACAAAATTTTCCCTCACTCAGTGAAAATATTAAGTTCAAAGTGTGCCTCTTTCACACATATGGCCTGTCACTATTTGAGAGAGTCCCAGAAATGCCAAGGAAGATATAAATTCCAGGGCCAGTCCTGACATGGAACATTCAGCATGGATAATGAAGTCCTAAACAAACTGGGAGCCAGTGTAGATTAACAAACACAGGGCCCTTTGTTGTTCAATATCTTTATAAATTACTTGGGTGAAGGAATAGAGGGGAATAGAGGGGATGCTCATTAAATTTGCAGATGATACTACATTGGGAGGGTTAGTGTAATGATCTTGAGTGTGTGTGTTTCTTTAAATGATTGGTAAGATACAGATGAAGAAAAGTGAGTGAGTGAGTGAGTGAGTGAGTGAGTGAGTGAGTGAGTGAGTGAGTGCGTGCGTGCGTGCGTGCGTGCGTGCGTGAGATGACTGGATGATGACTGAGAGTGTGGGTGGAGCTGAGAAGTGTGACTGGAGAGAAATCTGATTGGACAGTAGCAGTGTTCTAGGACTATAGTTACTGAGTAGAGAGAAAAAGAGGCATTCTGATTTAGACAGGAAGCTGAGTGCAACCTGGGACTGTCTATATATTTCTGAGAAGTGAGATGATTGGTTGATGACTGAGAGGGCGGGTGGAGAAGTGTGACTGGAGTGAAATCTGATTGGACAGTAGCAGTGCTCTAGCGGCAGAGTGAACTGCAGTTTTTAGTTACTGAGCAGAGAGAAAAAGAGGCATTATGGTTTAGACAAGCTGTGTGCAGCCTGAGAGTGTCTATGTATTTCTGAGAGAGAACTTCGATTCTGGTTTAGACAAGCAACCTGTGTGGAAGCCTGATAGGATTCTCATTCTAGTTCAGTTAGGCAACCTGTGTGGAAGCCTGAATTGTGTGTGTCTATGAGAGAACATTCACTCTGTTCAAAGCAAGCAAACTGTGTGTGTGCCTGAGAAAGTTATACTGAGCCTATGTAAGGAAACTTTAAGAACCGATAACTATCTTTGAAACCATTACACTTAAGTAACAGAGTGAAACTAATACACTTCTTGTAAAAATAAAAGTTTATTTTGTTTTTGTTCATACTAGAGTGTATGTTATTCCTATATCCCATTCTTATCCTCAGGGCCACATAGTCCTCTGAAGAATCCTGACACTTGGGGAAATTTAAATTAACTATTTTGGAATATAATTCCTGGTGGCTGCCAGGAAGAAGATTAAAGGCAAAATCTAACTATACAACAGAAAGGAGGTTGTAACGGGTAGCAAATAAAGTAGAAGATAATCAAGATTCAGGATGATCTTGAAATTACAGGATGTGAAATAACAAATTCAGTGAAATATCTGGGCATTAACTTGACAGGGCAAAAAGACACATTATTTAAGGATAATTATGAAGCTGTTTGGAAGAGAATACAAGAAGATCCTGATAGATGGTCTCAATTAAAATTGTCCTGGCTGGGAAGAACATCCACAATAAAAATGATATATTATACAAAAAAATTAATTTTTTTTCAGATGATATAAGAGAAAACACTGCAAGAATGCCAAAAACAGATAAATATATTCATTTGGAATGGTAAAAAGGCAAGGATTAGATTTAAGGTTTTACAAAACGAAAAAAGAAGAGAACTAGCAGTACCAAATATTAATCTATATTACCAAGCAGTTGGCCTGGTCTGGATTACAGATGGGATTAAAAATCCAAAAAAATAGATTAATGAAATTAGAAGCTGCAGATCTGATTGAAGGGCTGCACAATCATCACTGGGTAAAGAAAATAACTCGAACACAATATAAAAGCCAAGTAATTTCAGAAAGTTCGCTTAAAATCTGGGACTCTGTAAGAATGAGGTGCAGTCCCCTGACTTCACCAGATACTTCAATAGATACCTTTTGTGACAAATATGTGACAATTTTTGTCACAATATTTTGTGACAAATACCCCCACATGGCTATGTTGGCTATATGGCTATATTATAAATGGCTATATTATATGGCTATATTATAAATTATCAGGATATGATAATGAAGAAGAAAAAAATACAGTGCGCTGGTATATCTTCAGGTAACTTCTAGATTAAATTCTTACTCCAATATGACATAGAAACAGAACAAGCTACCTGTCTTTTGTACACACAGCAAGTAATTGACTTTGTTCTCCACACAAGTCCCTGCATGACCATTCTCTACTGAATTATCACCATCAGCTAGATGTCATTTGTGATGTGCCAAATTGTGAAATTTTCAAAGACAAATGAGAAAATGATGATGATAACTTCTCTCTACAGGATAGTTTCTTTGCTTGAAAGCCAAGATGAAAAATTTAACTAGTTCATTAAGAACTATTAAACGCAAAACAGGAAAACTGTAGTTTAAAAAAATATTCAGAAGCTTTCAAATTCAATAAGGAAGGTAACAAAAACAGAAAGCATTCCAGATACCTTGTCATTGCAATAATTACTCTAATAATCCTATTTACTACCAGGGAGCTGTGCAAAAATCATTATGAAAGAAAACTATTTACCTTAGAAAATACAGAAGAATGCAATATGAATAGCTACTTACCGATGAAGTGCCTAACATAGACTTTGGAGATCTTATCATTCCAGCGATGGAGTGCCGAATTGTATCAAATCTGGAAACTTTATCTTTCTTATCCTAGGAAACAAGGGAGAAAGACTATTAGAAACTAAATCAGCAAACCTTTGCAAATTAAGTACTCAATGTTACATGGTATTTCATCAAAAATGAGGTGAAATTAATCATTTCACTATAGTCAGGGCTTTTTTCTGGAAAAAGAGGTGGCAGAACTCAGTGGGTTGCCCTGGAAGAAAATGGTCACGTGGCTGGTAGCCCCGCCCCCTGATCTCCAGACAGAGGGGAGTTTAAATTGCCAATCTAAACTCCCCTCTGTCTGGAGATCAGGGGGCGGGGCCACCAGCCATTTGACCATTTTCAAGAGGTTCCGGAACTCCGTTCTACCGCGTTCCGGCTGAAAAAAAGCCCTGACTATAGTATCTTTAATATAATTGCATATTTAATTTGGCTTTAACTCAAAGTTTTCATTTTGAATAGTTTAAAAGCACCATGAATTGCCAACAGAAAATATGCAGTAATGAAATCAAGATTCAATCATTTGATTTTAGCCCTTCAATTTATACCTAGTCTAACCCAGAACACCTTTTTAAGAGAACATATGGCAGTGAGCTAAACAAAAGTTTCACTGACATTCCCACATAAAATTTAACTTCCACCCTGCCTGAAAACTTACAAGGAGGCTTCATACACTTTCAAATAGGAGTGTAATGATTAAGTGTGTGTGTTTCTTTAAAATGATTGGTGTGATACAGATGAAGAGTGGGGGTGAAAGGAGTGAGTGAGTGAGTGAGTGAGTGAGTGAGTGAGTGAGTGAGTGAGTGAGTTGATTGGTTGATGACTGAAAGGGCGGGTGGAGTTGAGAAGTGTGACTGGAGTGAAATCTGATTGGACAGTAGCAGTGCTCTAGCAGCAGAGTGAACTGCAGTTTTTCGTTACTGAGCAGAAAGAAAAAGAGGCATTATGGTTTAGACAGACAAGCTGTGTGCAGCCTGAGAGTGTCTATGTATTTCTGAGAGAGAACTTTGATTCTGGTTTAGACAAGCAACCTGTGTGGAAGCCTGATGGGATTCTCATTCTAGTTCAGTTAAGCAACCTGTGTGGAAGCCTGAACTATGTTTGTCTGTGAGAGAACATTCATTCTATCCAAAGCAGGCAAACTGTGTGTGTATGTCTGAGAAAGTTGTTTGTGTGTGTGAGTGTGTGTGTGTGTGACTGAGCCTATGTAAGGAAACTTTAAGAATCCATAACTATCTTTGAAACCATCAAGCTTAAGAAAAAATATGAAATCAAAACACTTCTTGTAAAAATAAAAGTTTATTTTGCTTTTGTTCATCCCAGAGTATATGTTATTCCAATATCCCATTCCTATCCTCAGGGCCGCATACTCCCATGAAGGAGCCTGACACTTGGGCATGTTATTAAAGGTGAGATTTAAATTAACTACTTTGGAATATAATTTCTGGTGGCAGCAATCTACCTAGAGTGTATAAGAAGATGGTTAAAGGCAAAATCTAACTACAAGACAGAAAGAGGGTTATGACAAGCAGGTTATCTGCATGGCATCACATTTGCAAAACTCCTTTCAACGATAAGGCTTACTTAGACACCCTGCCATGCCTGTTGGAGGTGGTTGCGGGGTGGGCCTTGGAGTACCCCAGGCCGATAGTACTGAGGGACTTCAATGTCCACGGTAATGATGCCACCTCTGCACAGGCTGCAGACCTTGTGTTGGCCATGGCAACACTGGGACTTTCCCAGTTTGTATCAGGCCACACACACAAAGCAGGCCATACGCTAGATCTGATGTTTGGAATGGGACTGGATGTGGTTCAGGATATAATAGAGTCAGTGCCATAGTCAGACCACGCGGTTCTGGAGGCTCGGTTGGATATGCCGCCGCCGCCGCCCCTCTGCAAAGGCAGTGAGCAAATTTTTGCTCGCCCATGGAGACTTATGGACTTGGTTTCCAGAATGCTCTGCGGGAACCGATGCTCCACGGCGGTTCATTGGATGAGCTGGTGGAGGACTGGGAGTTCCAGCTCTCCGAGGCTATTGATGAAATCGCTCCCCGTCGTCCTCTTCGCCTCGTAATCGCCAAGCCCCTTGGTACACAAAGGAGCTATGGCGACAGAAATGGGTACTAAGACAACCTGAGCGCATGTGGCGGCGATCTCACGATGAGGAAGCAAGAACATCTTACAGGTTGTTTATGAAATCCTATGAGATGGTAGTGAAAGCTGTGAAGAAGGAATTTTACGCAGCTTACATCAGCTAGCTCATGCCCGGCTAAATTGTTCAATGTGGTACGCTCATTGGTCTCCTTTTCAGGTGGAGACCATCAAAATTTGAATTCGGTTATAAGCTGTGAGGCTTTTGTGAGTTTTTTTGCTGATAAAATCTTGTCTCTCCACTGCAATTTACCGGTCACAGTTGATACAATACATGAACTAGAGGCCCCTTGGCCATCTTTGGGGCTGATATTCGATCACTTCAGCCCTCTTTCCGGGGAAGAGGTGGACAGGATTCTGTGGGTAGTGAGGCCTACCACATGCCTCCTGGACCTGTGTCTGTCATGGCTGGTGAAAGCCAGTGTCGACGGATTACGGGATTCCCTGAAGGCCATTGTTAACTTGTTCCTGGGCTCTGGGGTTTTCCTCAGGGCACTAAAGGAGGCTGTGGTGAGGCTCCATTTAAAGAAACCATCATTAGATCCCGCCGACCCGCTCAGTTATCGCCCGGTCTTCAACTTCACGTTTCTGGGGAAGCTGATTGAGCAGGCAGCAGAGAAACAACTGTAGAGCTTCCTGAAGGAGACCTCGGCCCTAGATCCGTTCCAGTCCAGTTTTTGCCCAAGCCACGGGGTGGAGATATTGCTGGTTGCCCTCCGGACGATCTTCGTAGACATCTGGATCAAGGTGGATCAGTGTTATTGATTTTATTAGATCTTTCAGCAGGGTCTGATATGGTTGATTATGATCTTCTGACCCACCACCTCACTGATGTGGGAATTTAAGGGACAGCACTACAGTGGCTAGTCTCTTTTCTTCATGGTCAGGGACAGAAAGTGGCACTAAGGTAGAAGTTATCGTCCCGTTGGCCACTAATATGTGGTGTGCCGCAGAGGGCAATACTGTCCCCATTACTGTTTAAAATCTATATGCGCCCCCTCACCCAGCTGGTGTGAAGTTTCGGGTCGGGTGTCACCAATATGCGGACGACACCCAGCTATATCTGTTGATAGGCGGCCGGTGTGGATCGGCCCTGGATGTCCTGGAGCGTGCTTTTGAAGCCACAGCCGGATGGTTGAGGCAAAGTCGGCTGAAACTAAACACTGAGAAGACGGAGATCCTGTACCTGAGTCGCAGAAACGTGGATTCGGGACCCCAGTTCCCTACACTCAATGGGGCAGTGCTTACATCAGCTCCGAGAGTTAGGAGCCTGGGGATGATCCGGATGCCTCCCTGACAATGGAGGCCCAGGTCACTATGGTTGCCAGGTCCTCTTTTTTCCACCTTCGACAGACCAGGCAGCTTGCCCTGTATCTTTCATCCCACGACTTAACTACAGTGGGCCAGGCAATGGTCACCTCTAGGTTAGACTACTGTAACGCATTCTACGCAGAGCTTCCCCTGAACCTGATCTGGTGGTTACAGCTGGTGGAGAACGCGGTGGCACGTATCATCACTGGAATGCCAATGTGTGCACATATAACACCGGTATTGCATCAGCTGCATTGGTTACTGCTGGAGTACCGAATCAGGTTCAAGGTTTTGGTATTAACCTATAAAATCCTATGTGGACTGGGACTGGTGTATCTGCGGGACCGCCTCTCCCCATATGAACCCTAGAGGACTTTTCATTCTAGTAATAAACACCTGTTAAAAGTCCCTGGCCCCAGGGAGGCCTGCCTGGCATCAACCAGGCCTTCTCGGTCCTGGCCCCAGTCTGCGGGACGCACTGTCTAATGAGACCAAGCCCCGGCAGGATTTGTTATCTTTCCACCAGGTCTGTAAGACGGAGCTGTTCCGCCAGGTGCATGGGCCAGGTGAATGGGCGATGCTAGGAGTGCCTCCTGACCGGCTGAATACAGAACATGCCTCCCTATTAGTAACACCCCCCATCTATTAAATATTACCTGCTAAGATGCTCTAGAGATGGTTAAAGGGTGGTCAGTTGGATTATTGTGCCACTATGTATAGGTATATGTATATCTATTTTAAATCTATAATTTTGAATGTTTTACAGTTTTTAAACTGTATTAACTGTTTAATGTAATTTTAGATTGTATGTTCGCTGTAATCTGCCTTGAGCCTGCTGGTGCGGGGAGGGCGGAATATAAATTGAAGAGAGAGAGCGAAAGAGAGAGAGAGATAAAACTCTGGACAGTTATAACAGACTCGTACAAACATCTGTGGTTTCACAGACCCATGGAGTAACATAAATTTATATTATTATTTTTGATGTTATTCAATAATAGTCAAATAGTTGTATTTAAAGATAGACTGTACATCATATAAACAACTCCCTAAATAAAATGTATCTCTAAATAAGCAGCTTAAAAATGGATAGGGTTGCCAGGTGTCTAGTTTTCACCCAGACAGTACAGTATTTGGGGAACTGTCTGGGGAAAATGTTCCCCCCAAACCGGACACCTCACTCCTTCTCTTTCCCCCTCCTGTCCTGCAGCTGCACAGCACTGCCCAGGAGTGGCACCCAGAAGTGGGGGTCGGCACGATGACATCATTTCCTGCAGTGACCCCCCCAACCTCTTTCTGGGGTCTAGTATTATTCCAGACCCCATCTGGCAACTCAAAATGGTGGAGAGGGCAGATTAGCTGTGATGGAATCAAATGTTTAAGCATTTTTCTTCTCAAACTAAGTATTTTCAGGTATGCATAAACCCAGTGAAGCATACAATAGCTTCCAACAGGAAAGAAAAGCAACAAAACAGTAGAACAGACTGCATCATACACTATCAGTTGCATGAATGTTTTCAGTACAGTTGCTGTCCTTGTCCTATTGACAAGCATTAACGCTCCTTGCAGTCATAACTATTATCAAAATGAAATGCTGCTTTTATATGCACTATTATAATAAAGTTATTCCTTAATTATTGTACTTCTAAGATTTATATCCTGCTTCTTGGCAAAAGCAACTTCAATATATCCCAAATGCCTCCTTTGCATTTTACCCCCACTTTAAAAAATGCTCATTTTAGTAACAAACAATAACAAAAAATATCCAAGACAGCTTGTTTTTATGAACTTCTGCAAAACAAATTTATCTTGACACAGCATTTTTTCAACTGTTTATTTTTCATTTATTAAACCGTAAAAAGAAGAAACCTGTAACTGTTACCAATACCTATTCCCCTCCCTATTCCACTCACCTCATTACATTGCTAGTTTATGTCCCTAGTAAACAATCATTATAACACCATTGAAAACATGTTGTCTTGCATTTGTTCCCCTCCTTCCAATTCAGAGGATTTTGTTCCAAAGGGCAATAAAGGACATCATCCATTAAACAATCCTTTTTTGGTCTCTTTTGTTGACTTTTGCAATAGTTTGTTACCATTTATAAAACCCCAAACTTTCTCAGTCCAATCAAGCTCAGGTGGGAGGTTCTGGTTTCTTCAACTGCTGTGTGCTAGAAAGATGAGTAACTGCTATTAGGGCTGTACACTTCAGAATTTTTTATTCAATTTCTTGTTGGCATTGCATAAAAGGCATAATTTTACCTTTATCTCAAAATTTTGCTACTATTCATATGTTTTGGGTAATAGAGGTGGGTGGGAATATTGGGTATCAGCAGACTGCTTCTCATATCAAGGCAAGGGAAAGGGATGAGAATCCATTTGTGCATCTTAACTAGGTATCCTACAAATTCATTCAAGTAATCCCTTGATTTATAATATTTTATCCCCAAAGACAACACTTCACAAAATCGATAGTAACCACCTGCCTGTAATGAGGCACATAATTCTTCCAAAAGCAGTTGGCCAAGAACTACTGAAATACATACATTTCAATTATTAAATTTATCTGCTTCAGTATCTTCAAATGGTAAAAAGTGAAGCTGTAAAAAAACCCCAAAGATTACAAAGACAACAGCTGTTGTGAAGATCAGCTACAGCAAGAACTGGCATGCAAAGACAAGAGGAATTGCATTATCATAACTGTGTCCAGCAGATTTCTTGATAGATCAGCAGACAAGACATAGTGGTCAGGGTAGGGCTGCCAGGTTTCCTGGTAAGGGCAGAGAACCCCCCCTCTCCCCCCTGCCACCACTCACCTGGCAAGCAAGGGGGAAAGGCAGGGGAACAGGCCTCCCAGGCACATTCCAGGGGCTGGGCAACAATGTCACTCCCAGGAATGATGTCATTACACCATTTCAAGGGTACTCCTATGCTTTGCACCAGGCTGATTTGGGCTCCAAACGGTCTGAACTGAGCCCATATCAGCCCACTGCAAAGCAAGGGAGTGCTCCCAGGCCCTATGTGATGACGTTACTTCATGGAAGTAAAGTCATTGTGCTACTCGAGGAGCATGCACACACGAACAGTAGGATAAAAATAAGTGCTGTGTCCCTTCCTCCCACCAGGAGGGTAAGAGGACTTGGCAACCCTAGGTCAGGAGTGAGGTGCTGCCATAACCCATCAAGATTTGATGTCCAAAATCGTGAGATCAAGACGAATTAAGGACTGTTTGCATATCAGTCATCCAATTGATTCCCAGTTCCCCCATTTGAGCTCATCAAAATGGCCTAGGCCCAGGTTTATAGTTCTAGGGGTTATCAACATCCACACTGAGTACCTGTTTAGAAATGTGAAGTCCTGAGGAGGAAAAATGGAAAAAGTTGAGGGAGTTATGTTCCAACCCCGCCCCCCCCAAGCCTTTTTCTGTTTAGGGGAGTACTGAAAAAGCTGCTATTGAATATTTTCTCTTTTACAATGAGTGAAATGCTTTTAATGACAAGGTAGGCATGCTGTAGACATATACGGCATTTAAATCCAAGATACATTTCTGCACCTAGAAGGATATCTAACCTCCATGAGAGGCACACAGACCTTTCATCGCTTCTCAAATGTTGCATACCTTCTGTTGTCCTTTTGTACTGACTGGGTCATTACTGACCCATGGGGGGACATCGCATCACGATGTTTTCTTGGCAGACTTTTTACGGGGTGGTCTGCCATTGCCTTCCCCAGTCATCTACACTTTACCCCCAGAAACTGGGTACTCATTTTACCGACCTTGGAAAGATGGAAGGCTGAGTCAACCTTGAGCCAGCTAGTTGAACCCAGCTTCCGCCAGGATTGAACTCAGGTCGTTAGCAGAGCTTGGGTGGCAGTACTGCAGCTTACCATTTTCTGTATTGATTCAATAAGACTCTCCAAAAGTGGGAGAGATTCTGAATCACTAAAAGCTGCCGGACCATATTTGGACACCAACAAATGCTGCACTTTGTAAATATTGCCATTCAGCAGAAGTTATGAACAACAATCATGGAATCCTGATGAAATAAAGACTTAGAAAAAATTACAGAAGTGTTCTTGCTGTTATTTCCTAATTCCAATTGCCATTTAAATACATCATCAATACACATAGTCTTCATATATAGTATAGACCTATACATAAAGTGCTAGTGCAGTCATGATGGTATCACCTATGAACAATTATTATTTCTGAAGTCCATCAGTATTCTTGGAATTTTCTCAAGAAGTAAATAGGGTCAGAATTCAAGTATAGGTCCAGACACGTGCAGGTTGGATAAGACCATCTAACAGGCCGACCGGTTCATTGGGGGGGGGGTTTCCTGTTTCCGAGTCTTTTTCAAAGATGGTTATCACACCGACATAATTCTCAGTATTCAGAAGCTCCCATTTAAACTCCACTCAAAAAAGCGTCGGGTGCTGCTCCTAGAGAATGCTGCGTGACTAAAACAACTAATAACTCTCAGCCTTCTCCATATATTTGATTCAGCTGAAGTTAGCAAACCATATTTAGGCCTCAGCTGGAAAAATGACAAGAACTCAACAGCATTACTCTCAATTGATCTAAATTAAAAATTCCCTCATCTGTCAAAGCCTTACATAAGAAATATTTATTCCCAATTTTTAAATTTAGATTTGACCATAATGTTAGTTCAGCACGTGAGAACACAAATTGATATTGTCGTGACATTATGCGCCAAACTTCTCTAGCTGCAGAGATTGTTGGAAGACCAAAATCCATTTTAGACTCTAATGCATTCCACTTAAAAACTGGTTCCAAGAAAGCCAAAGATGGATACTCCAACTGAGAGGAACAATCTCAATAACAAATATGCCTGATGATAAGCATTAAGCTCTGGAAAAACCAAATTCCAAAACCAAAACCAAATTAATTGAAAGTTGCGTCCTCTTTAAAGAAATCTTGGGTGATGATGAACCGCACCTAAATTTCCAACAAAGTATTAACTTTATGAACATATCTACAAGATATATAAAAGGGGATTGCACACATAACGTACCTAATTCGAGGTATAATCATCATTTTGAATGTATTTAACTTTATCTCATAACTACAAATTTAGGGTTGTCCATCTATTCAAATCCAAGGATATATCCAAGATCAGTTTATTAAAATGCAATGAAATCATGTAATTAATATTCCTTGGGATTAATATTCCAAGATTAGAATCTGGGTATCATCAGAAATGCCCCTCAGTAATTTCACCCTAAGTTACATTCCTCCACTGTAGTTGACTTTTTCCTCTCTCCATCAAACCACTGTAACACATATGTCCACAGATTGGGTAACAGTAGTTTATCACCCTACCTTGCTGGAGTGGGGGGAAAGGTGGGGCAGAAACTACCCCAAATCCTCTGAGGAAAACTCTGAAAGTTGCATTGAGAACTAAGCTCTTTCTTAACCTACAACAAAAATTAAGGTACATGTGCTCAGATAGCAATTTTTCCCCCATGGCTTCAAAATTTCTGGAAATTTTACATCTCTAGCTCTGTTATTTAATAATTGGTCCTATGCATATAGCTAGCACTATCCTTGACCTGAAGTCCTGTGCAAGGCATAAATCATTTGATATGCAAATAGAAATTAACTTAATTGGTCAGATCTGTTAGAAATAACAATGTCTGGTGTACTGCAGCAGCAAGAAGTAAGAAGAGCCTACCACGCAGGGGGCAGCAAGGATCACTTAGTTAGGACAGTGAGAGTAGCACCTCTCTTGTTTCCTGGGGGTCATTTCCTTGTCTTGTCTCCTATTGGGCTAAACAGGGCAATATCCTGCTTCTTCTCTCTCCTGCCACACTTCTTCTCTGTCTCTGCAAGATGTAGTCAGATAGCTAGGATCTATCTCTCCCCCTTTCCCTCAAGTATGTAACTTCCTCAAATAAAGCTTTTGCCTCTCTGACCAGCTCGGCGTTTAATTCCGCAGCGTAGTTTAACACTCGCTCTAACAGGGTAATGGGCCACAGAGGCAATTAACGCAAGCTGAAGTTAAGAGAGAGCAATAAAAGTTCTGCTGTAGCCGCAGGCTAAAGCACAGAAGGCAAACAATAGAGGAAAGATGGCTGACTCCTACAGTGCACAGCAGGGGTTCCAGATCGACCGACTAGGCGACGAGAGGAACTATGATCTTTGGGCAGAAAGAATAAAAGCCCATCTTATTCAACTGGACGTCTGGTCTGCAATAACAGATGAAAAACCGACTGGAGATCCTCAGAAGGAAGCCAAATGGGTCAAGCATGACAATAAGGCAAGATCTATTATCATTAATGCTTTAAGTGATAAACAATTGATAAGAGTAATTCATGAGCCCACTTCTAGACAAATGTGGACGTCTCTTCTAGAAATAAACCGTCAAGAATCAATTAAAACTAAAATTTTGCTAATGAGGCAATTGTATCGGATTGAGATGAAGCCTCAGGAAAAACTGAAAGATCATATTGCAAATTTCATGGAATTAACACAGAAATTAAGATCCCTTGGAAAGGAGATCCAGGATGAGGATCTAGCTATAATTTTGCTGTCTAGTCTTCCTCAATCTTATGCAAGCATTGTACATGTTTTGGAAATGAGAGAAAATTTAAGCTTAAACTATGTACTTGCAAGACTGCAAGAGGAAAGTTTTAGCAAACTGGATCATATAAGTGAGCCAAGAGAGCTAGCTTTAAGAGTCAGTTCAAGAAGTGATTTCTCCTGCAGCATCTGCAGAAAGAAAGGACATTTAAAGGAAGACTGTTGGTTTCGTGATTCACAGAGAGTTAGCAAGCCGCCGCCACGAGGCACGGGAACAAAAGGCTTTAGGAATGCTAATGCAGCCATTAAGTCACCTAATGCCGATGGTCAAAGGAAAAGCAGATCTGATAAGAATTGTTTAAATGTTGGTAAAAATGATCAAAGCATATGCAAATGGGCAATTGACAGTGCATGTACTAACCATCTTTGCAATCAAGAGAAGTTTTTTAATGAGATGAAAGAAAGCCACGACAAATTGTATACAGCAAATGGAGAGGCTTTAACAGCTCGGGGACAAGGGACCGTATCTGCATGTTGTGCACTACCCAGTGGCCAAACTAGAGAAGTGCAGATCACTGATTGTCTATACGTACCTGAACTTAAATCTAATTTAATATCGGTTTCTGCAATGGCCAAAAGAGGAATTGAGACTGTATTCAAAGGAGAGAAATGTTTTATTAGCAATGATGGTGAATTAATTGCACAAGGCACATTAGAGGATGGCCTGTATATGCTGGATTGCTCTGAAGGCGCAGTGAATTTAATTGAAAAGTGCATCACCAAGTGTGAATGACTGGTAAGCAGTCAAAAGACTGGCAAGATACCTGAGAGGTACTGCACAACTGAAGCTCAAGCTACCAGCAAGCGACAATCCCAGACTAGTGGGATTCATGGATGCTGACTGGGCAGAAGACATCACAGACAGAAAGTCTACCAGTGGACGAGTATTCTTTTATGGTGGAGGAGCAATCAGTTGGACAAGCAGAAAGCAAGACCTAGTAGCGGCATCAACTACAGAAGCTGAATACATATCAGCAGCAGAAGCATGCCAAGAACTCAAGTGGATTCTACAACTATTAGAAGACTTTGGGATAAATGAACCCAAACCTATACAACTCTTTGAAGATAATCAATCTTGCATAAAGCTTGCAAATACAGAAAGAATTGGATCAAGAACCAAGCACATTGACATAAAGAATCACATTGTGAGAAATATGCAAGAAGAAGGGCTTGTTGAGCTACAGTACTGCCCTACAGAAGAAATGACAGCAGACATCCTCACCAAGCCACTTGCCAAAGAGAAATTTCAAAGTCTACGAGAAAGACTGAACTTTGTGGACTTTGTACACTAGACATTGAGAAGGGGTGTTAGAAATAACAATGTCTGGTGTACTGCAGCAGCAAGAAGTAAGAAGAGCCTACCACGCAGGGGGCAGCAAGGATCACTTAGTTAGGACAGTGAGAGTAGCACCTCTCTTGTTTCCTGGGGGTCATTTCCTTGTCTTGTCTCCTATTGGGCTAAACAGGGCAATATCCTGCTTCTTCTCTCTCCTGCCACACTTCTTCTCTGTCTCTGCAAGATGTAGTCAGATAGCTAGGATCTATCTCTCCCCCTTTCCCTCAAGTATGTAACTTCCTCAAATAAAGCTTTTGCCTCTCTGACCAGCTCGGCGTTTAATTCCGCAGCGTAGTTTAACACTCGCTCTAACAAGATCATCATCTGGTGTTTTAACCTAAGAGAGACCCAGAACCCCTTCAGGGATAGAGGACTATCAGAATGGCCAACCCCTGGAGAAAGATGGATCCAGTGGCTTCCTGAAAGTTCTGGTGGAATTTCCAACATCAGCACTAAAGAGTTTATACTGCTGAAGAACTGAGAGGCTATTTGTGCAACAGATACAACTGCTCCTATACACTGAGGTCTCAATCATTTATACTCCACTTATCTCCCCAATGGGACCAAAAGTGGCTTACAAAATTCTGCCCTTCTCCATTTTGTCCTCAGAATGTTCTCATTTTGTCCTGTGAAGTACATTAGGTTGAGTATATGTAACTAGGGGTGTGCAATTTGGGATCTGTATTCGGTCAGAAATACTGAATGTTACCTGATTTGGTGAAATTCGGTATTACTAAACATAAAAGGGGTTACTGGATCAAATTTGGTAATACTGAATTTAAGTTTACTGAATTTATTCAGTAAAATTTGGTAAACTTCGAAAATGATTGTTGGGCTGTTCCTTTGCTAAAGAACAGCAAAGAAATACTGATTCCTGCCTGTTTTAACTAGATGGGGGGGGGAGAGGGGAATGAAGCAGAAGCTGAAGAGAGGGAGAAGGGGGAAAGGAGGGGGAGTGAGTGGCCAATCCCTGCAGGAGCTCTCCTTCTCTAGCCAATGAGATTCTCAAGAAAGAGAGTACATTTTTTAAACTGCCCTGCAAGGAGTTAAATTAGGCAGGCTTATCTCAGAGCAGCCTCCATTTTGATTTGGCCTAGAAATCTAGAGACACTGCTTGCTTGCTGCTGTGAGCTGTTGGCTCTTTCTCTGTGGTCTAGGAGTTTGGCCTGCTTTGGAACGCGACTGGATCCTGACCTGGATTGACTGGATTCCTGCTGCTGCCTGCTGAGACGTGTTGCACCTGGAGGACTTCTGCTGCTGCACAGTTTGAGAGTCATTAGACTCATTGGGTTTTTTCTCTTTTGGGAGGGAGGGGGTTGGCCTGGTATCTGAGAAGAATAGGGTGCGGGGGAGGGGAAAGGGGTTTTTTTAGTTTGCATTTTAAGAACTGCTTTTTGGGGGGGAGGGTATTTGGTTTAAAGTTCATTATATTTACTGTTCATTTTGCTGCTTGTTCTTCTGGCGTTTTTTTCTTTTTTTTTTATTCTGTTGTGGGTGATTTGTTTTGGGTGTTTTACTGTTCCAGTTACTTTCATTAAATTCTCCTCTGCTTTTGCTAATTTTTCTTTGGTGGAGGGGGGCTGTTTTCCCCTGATATTGGTGCTTGGGGTGCTGTTTCTTTATAGTGTTCGCTGTTTTTTGCATAGTGTTTTTGTTGCCATAACTGTGGCTTGGTATTTAACTGTTGTTGGTTCAGAGTTGTTGTTTTTCTGGTAGAGCGGGTGTTTGCTGGGGTGCTTGGTTCAGTTTAGCTCAAATTACCTAGTTGTGTTTGGGCGTACTTTCATGAGTACGTCTCCCCTGGACAGCCCCCATAATTTTCCCATAGCGAATAAAGGAGATTGGAAGGGGCTGGGGGCACCTTTTGGGGAGCATAAAGTGGCCCCCGGTGTCCAATCTTTTTGAAATGTGGGGGGTCATTAGAGGGCAGTTAGGGGTAGGTCCCCTGCGAATTTGGAAAAATTTGCTCAAAAAATGGCCCACCCCAGGCTACCAGATATACCCAAACTGACTTTCCCATAGGAAACAATGGCCGAATTTTACCAAATTTGCTTTGTATTACCAAACCAAACTGGAGAATGAATTTGGTATTTGGGGAATGCCTTACTTTTTTCCAGTTCAGTACTACCAAACCCAAATTTGCCGATTTTTTTCCTGTGCACATCTCTATACATAACTGGCCCCAGGTCACTCAGCAAGCTTTCATGGCAGAGTGGGGATTTGAACCAGAGCCTCCCAAATCGTAGTCCAACATTCCCACTACACCATGCTAGCTCTCACCATAATTCTGGTACTCTCTAGAATTAGAAGAGCTAAAACAGTTGAAACAACAGTTTGTAGTAAATAAAAGAAGTGTGATACTTGTACAAAAGTAGTTTCAGTCATCACAAGACTAGCAGTATACTTATGTATCAGGTGAATCTTCATAACACTGAATTCTTAAATAGCTATAATATTTAGGATATTTCACTATTGAATTGTGGACAAAAATAATCATATTTAAATATATCCTTGGTAATGCACTGTATGTATCTACTATGCACACAGGAATTCTCATTTAATTTTGCTAATTGTTTTAAATAATGAAACTTTCCATTGGAAAAAACTGAAAAATGTCTTGAGAAATAAATCCCAACACAGCCCCCCCTTCACACCATCTAGCTGGGGGGCTTCTGTTCTGCACTACAGTCACTGGCTTATGGGGTATCACAAAGTTCCATCTGGTACCCTAAATTAATTGAACATTTAGTAGAAAAATAATTTGTAGCTCTGGGCCAAAGTGAAATCAATATACTAACAAATTGCTTGCTGGCTCTAGTTTCCACATAATTCTAGGGAACTAGTAAAAAATCTGAATCTGTATCTGGACATAGAGAACGACTGGATGAGAGTGAATACTCAAACAAAAATGGAGTACTGTGGATTGGAAGCTGATTTGGTATCAAGTGCTGAGCCTGTTCTAGCTGGGCTGTACTCTCCCTGAAGAAACACACAGGTAGGGTATTGAATAGCTCCTTGTTGCTAGATAACTGAGGAGTCTAAGGTGATCTGGACCATCTTGATTACCTAGATTACCTTCATGTCTATGCCAGGAGGACTATGCCAGGCACACCTCCACACCAGGAGCCAGACCTGGCCACGTTCAGGTGTGCTTTAACAACAACTGGGATGGACTACTATAATTTGCTTTACATAAAGTTTCCTTTGAAGATGTTTTAGACATTTCAATTGATACAGAACAGAACAGCAGGAGTATTTACTGATATGTACATATAAAACCAGTGCCAGTAGTAAAGACTACTCATTTGTTTCTGGACTGTTCAAGGTGTTGATGTCCTCATTTAGAGCTCTTTCATCTTAGTTCCAGAGTACCTGAAGGGCTGCCTCCTCAACCCGCATCAGACTGCCTGCACTCCAAGATCAAAAGTGCCTATGGGAACCAGATTATCAGAAATTAGGTTAAGTAGGATTTGTGAGTGTCCGGGGCCGGTGGCCCTGCCTCCCCTGGACTTACTTCTGCTGTGGGCCGGAAGGCAGCCTAGGCCTGTCAGAGCCCCTGAAGAGAGCGAAGCTGGTGCAGCCAACAGCTGGTCAGCAGAGGGGGACGCTGCCACAACAGGAGCCATCCCAGACAGAACTGGTTGGCAGCAGGCTCCTTCAATGGCGGCAGAGCACGGCAAGGACATCTGAGCATGGGCCACCATTCAGGCACCAGCTACAACACACCAGGCCAGGAGGGCCGCGCCAGGCATTCTTCCGCCCCAGAAACCAGGCAGGGCCACCGCCCAGATGCCCTCTGCAGCATGCCCCACCAAGAGGGTCATGTCGCGCTCTCCTCGACCTCGGGAGCTAGGCGAAGCAGCGGCAGGAAGCCAGGCGAGCTCTCCAGCTGGCACCAAGGCCATGACAACCCTGCCCCAGCCAGACAAGCCCCAGTCAGTGGGCAGTGGGTGCTGTAAACCCCCCTCCTCCCTCCAATTCTGAGGCCTATCCCAGTCCGGACTGACTCATGGGCCAAACCTGGAGGGCCTGCCGCCCTCAGGCTCCAATGCACCAGACACAGAACCTGACAGTGGGAATGGTTTTTCAGCAGCTGCCTCAAATTCTGGAGCTTTCTCAGGAAGTGAGAGCACACATACTGAAAGTCTGCTATAGTAAGTTGGAGACATTTCTATTCTGGAGCTAAACTTAGAGGCAGCACCAGCTTGCTGTATAGTGCCAGATGGTATATATGCTGTTCTAAATTTGATATTTTAATAAATTCATTGTTTATAGTTCTGGATTTTAAGTTGTTAGCCATCTTGGAGGTATTTTGAGACCAAAAGGGCAGTATATAAGAGCACTAAATAAATGATAATTAATGTATGTGCCAAAACATAATATCAACTAGGACAATTGTTATAATTTAGCTACTTAGCAAAAAGGATGGTGTATCTTTTCCCTAGAAAGCTTTATTAGTTTTCTTTCAAACTGAAAATGTGGAGAAAGTATCAGTGGAAAAATTCTAATTTTCTTACTATTAAAGTCTCAAAGTAATTGGCATTAATTGCATTAAGGCCATTGAAAAACGTTTGAAAATATCAAGCTAAATTTTGTGTGTTGTTAAAGCTGTAAGCAAGTGAAACACTTGGATGTACAAAATGTGGGTGACATACATGAGAAAAGCTTTACAATATGAAAATCAGATTAATCAAGAGTCTATCACATATGATTTCAGCTCAAGAAGCAAGCAGCATGAAATCCTAAGTTAAATACAGCAAGTATGATAACATTCAGAAACAAGCTTGAGCCAACCAGGGTGCTTAAAACACTCTGTATGAGAAACCATCACTTGGTGAACACAATGAAGCCAACAAAGAAAGTCATTCATGGAAAAGTGCAAAGTAAAACTTACATATAAAGCAGAAGCATCTTCCCTCACCCGCTAAAAGCTATGTAGCATGGAATTCCAAGCATATTGCAGGTTAAATTTTGACCAATTACCTAATATAAAATGAAACATATGACTTCCCCTAGCATTTTAGGAAACCCATCCCAACCCACATTCACAGTGATATCTCATGCAGAATATTCTTGAACATATGAAGCTCCCTTATGTTGAGACAGACCACAGGTGCCAAATTACAGAAGAACTGATGAGACAAAAATATCTGCCTAACAAAGAGCTCTTTGGAATGCTGGGGGGAAGCACCCTCTTGTCCCTAGCAAATTGCTACCACCAAAAGTATCTGCCTATTAGAAGTGGCCACTGGTGTTTTACTGCATCTATTAGCATTTTAAATGTACTTTCCCTTTTACAACAGTTCAAGCCTGGAACACTGACCACTTGTCTTTAACTTTTGAATCCATGCTTCTGACTCTTTTGCTCTGCAATTTAGGATTCCTAATTTAACCTATACTTGACAATGTGTTCCACCATCTCCTTTTATGTCATGGACTCATGACTTCATGCCAGTTTCTAAAGATAACTGACGGTGTAAGGCTCACATATTCTGTAGCAAAGAATATAGGCTTGATGTTTCCAAAGAGTATGTTCCGTCAAGTACTTCGTATACTTTAAAATTTAAAATGAAATAGTATGCTTATTTTCCAAAGCCATACAAAATTTAGACTATGCTTTCAAGGTAAGTAGTAATGGGTGAGCTTTCTACCCCACACTTGGTTTGTAATTGGCTTATTCTTTCCAAATTCTCTTAAGAGAAACTTTGGGAGTTTTCTGACAGTTCTTTACCAGCTTAAAATGCTGGACATTATGAATCTGGGAGTGCTCAATGTTAGTCTTCCCAGCCATTTCCTCTCTTTCCCCAAATTGTTTTGCAGCAGTTAATGGAGAACCAGTGACAGGGAAGTTTGGTGGCAACAGACGTAGGTGAGGAAGACTGGAAACAAAGATGGAGATGGTATCTGATCAAGGGAGCTTTGACTCTTGAGAGTTATATCCTGAAAACCTTGTTGGTTTTTAAGATGCTAAATCATGTTTTTCTTCTGCAGACCAATACAGCTATCCAGCTGAAAAGATGGAGATATCACCTTTAAGGTCTAGATAGTCACAGAGTATTCAAGATTGCTAGTGATGATGGAATGTCTATTTTTTATTGCTATTAAACTCAGACTTTAGTACCATGCAATACTGGGATTTACAATTCCATTATTTCCTAACATTACCAGATGCACAACAAAGGCATCCACTCTTAAATATGAAGCCTATACCATCATGCTGTCAGTTCTGACCTCTTATTCCTTATGGAAAAGAGAAGACTGGAAAAGGTGATCTCATTATGAGACTGGTTCAAATCTGGGCTTGGATAATTGGGCTTCACTCATAATGGTTCAGGATTTTCTAGGCTAGTGCCATCACTAGAAGCTGGTGTCTGTCTTAATACTAACTCACCCAACTTCAATGGCATATTCCCAAATTTATTCCAATATTATGAAAAAGCAGAACAGTTTTTCAAGAAGTGCCCATACGGCATTCACTCACACACAGATACCAAACACATCCAGGATGTTGAGAAGACTATGTTCCCAATAGGCAACTGTTTGCTTCTTTTAAAAATTGCAGCTTCAAAATCAAAGAAACTGCTTGCCAAAACATACAGCTTCTAAGAGTAGAAAAAAAATACAAAAAAGAAAATGAATACCTCATCAATGAGAAGGGATATGTGACTGATACAAATTAGTATTTATGTGAACTATTTTATGTTGTTTTAAAATTGTATTTTTATTAATTCATTTTACTATTTCATATAGATGGTTTCTATTTTTAAACTGTTGTAAATCACCTTCTGATCTACTGAAAAGTGGTTTATATGTGCAGCACCATGAAGACTAAAATAAATATCCTGAAAATAGACATGACATTAAAACTAGAATTATTAAGAATACAAAAGAACAAAAACCTTTGAAAGATATTTTTTGCAGTATGCCTTCTGCAAAAGAAAATAATGCCTGCCAACATTTTGGAGTTCTTGAGAAAGTTTACAAGCATGTAAATAAGGGTGTTCCAATGAACTTTATATTGTTTCAAACTTCAACACTTTACTTAATGACATTTTAACAATTTACTTACAATTTCTTTTACATCCGGCAAAACTCAGAGATCTTCATGCACTCTTTTCACTATCATCAATCAACAGGAATAAATATTCCCAAACTTGTAACACAACCTTATTGTTCTGCCACACCAGCTGGAGACCGTATGATGCTGACTAATAGTGCAATCTTGTATGTTACTCCAATCAACGGGTTTAGATTAATACTGGATTAATTCTGCAGAGGATTGCACTGTAAATCCGTATCTTGAAGACACGCTGGCAGTGAGGCATCTAAACTAGAGTACGTTACAAGAGTGGTAAAAATCCAACAGCACAAAGTCTAGGACAGGATAGCATCAGGGAAGGTGCAAGATTTGGCCAGCTCTCTATACTCGTTCAAAATCTCAGATCCATCCCCAAGAGTAGCATAACATTATAACATCAAAAGAGATAGTGCTAAATTATACCAAATGAATGCATAAGACAAACCAAAACAACTGCCAACTACCTCTCGCCCCCAAAGAACATGAGATTGTCCAAATAAATAAACCAATTCTTCAACCAATCACAGCATACGATGCACAGACCGTAACAGCCTGCCAGAACCTGTATCTCAGAATTGCCATGATTTAGCTCTACTACATATATAATTAAGTATCCAAATTTAGTAATGTAATGTGATACACACAAAAAAAGAATGTTAGGGAAAAAAACTATTCCATAAGCTCCAGGCCTAGTTTTGAAACTACATTTTCAACATGAAAAATCTAAAGCCATTTAAGATGCCTTTGCAAATATCATACCTCCAAGCTACCTAAAATTACCACATGCACTGTGAATGTTTTTCTGCAGTGTTTAGAAGCAAAAAGGTTATTTCTAAAGAATTTTTAATGTCTGGTATCTGCTCAGAGCCGAATAAGCTATATGAGCAGTATCATTAAAGTAAAAAGTAAAGTATGTCTGGTATCTCTACTGTCTGCTAAGAAACTCATGTGGAGAGATACAGCAAATTCTTTCTCTCAATAAAGCAGAAGCCTGATGGAATTAAACCTGATCAGCTTTTGGTGAGATAGAGAAGAAAAAATACTCTTACCCAATTTTGGTTTTGCATTAACTGTATTAAAGGACAAATCTTACCTTTTCATATGCTGAAACAGAAAGAGTCGCAGTCTGGATAGATTACAAACAGGATGGCTATTTCTGTCTGGTAAAGGTAAAGGTAGTCCCCTGTGCAAGCACCGAATCATTACTAACCCATGGGGGACATCGCATCACAATGTTTTCCTGGCAAACTTTTTATGGGGTGGTTTTACATTGCCTTCCCCAGACATCTACACTTTACTCCCAGGAAACTGGGTACTCATTTTACCGACCTCGGAAGGATGGAATGCTGAGTCAACCTTGAGCCGGCTATTTTAACCTGGCTTCCACCAGGATCAAACTCAGGTCGGGAGCAGATTTGAATGAAATCTGCCTGACGATTCTGTCTGACACAACTACAAATAAATACTTGATCAACAGGCCTATGACAGTTATTTTTACTGAAGTCTATATGCCAAGTGTTCACAACAGTGATTTCCTATCAAGTCTGTAATTTTAAAACTGTAAACCAAATGTCAATGCAAATCCTTGATGAGCAACATAATTAATTAAATGAGCTAATAATGCCATTGTTCACTTACATAAAGAAATTGAATGTTGGTTGTTGTGGGTCAGTGAGAGATCTCTATCTTTTGGTGCTACACCTCTGAAGATGCCAGCCCCAGCTGCTGGCGAAACGTCAGGAACTACAATGCCAAGACCACGGCAATACAGCCCGGAAAACCCACAACAACCATTGTTCTCCGGCCGTGAAAGCCTTCGACAATACAAATTGAATGTTTTTAAACAATTAAAGCATTTAAGTAGCATGTGCTATTTTATAGACAAAATACAGGAATATAATCTAGGATTTTAAATTATCATCTTTGTGTATGTTAGCTCTTTGAATTTCTACTTCATTTACAAACTTTCCTAGTGACAAGGCTATGAATGCCTTACTCAGCATCTCATTCCAAAATATAAATGAGATATTAATTTCAAGGGAGTATCACAAAATCCTATTTACAAATTTGTAGTCAAATGTGGGCTCCTACCTATGACCAGACTAACAGGAACCTACCTTGACATTGAAAGCAAAAGCCTGACTGGGAATAGATTATACGATTTCAATTTTTATTTGGTGTAAGAAGACAAAGTAAAACCAGAAATGTATAGGGATAATGGGATTCCTCCAATTCTGTTCCATTTGGGATTTGGGGGAGCAAAGGAGTAAACAAAGAACCTGTCCTTTTACCCTTTGCTTGCTGGAATTAGCACAAATATCAAAATAGTCAATTATCTTTTTGTTGCTCCAATAAATTCAATACTTGGAAAAGCAAAAATTGATCATACTTCAGTCAACTGACCAAATCTTTTTGACTGGTCAAATACCCAGCCATAATGTAAGCAGTTTCCAACAAAGATCCAAAAATCAAAGATCCTTGTAGTAACTTGACTGGGGGTGGTGGGGATTGTAAATGTCTGTACTTTCCTGACTTTTCATTCAAATCTGCCTTCTTTAGAAGGGTAGCCCAAACACACATACACAAATTTCTCTCCAATGAAAAGGAGGAACCAATGCACAGTGAAGTGCACCGTAAGTATCACTGTAAAAAAAATTAAAAATATTGTTAACACTACCTCAGAACTGGTAGCTTTGATGTATTCTTACTTGTCCAGGAAGAGAGGCTACTCAAACAGTCCTACTCTGCTTCTAGCAAAAACTCAACAAACAGTATATATGGTAGAGTATGTAAATAAATAACAAACACAACAGAGATGTCTTTGAACTTTTTTTAAAGTTCTGCATTATGATTGTTTTTCAACACAGCAACTGTTGAGCAAAATTTCTCTCAGGTAAACATCTACTAGTACTGGTCTGTACCAAGATTCATTGCCTTTTCTTCTTGTAGCCTTTACAACCCCTATACCATCTTGATACTGAGGCATCCACGGAGCCATAATTAAAGAGCCATTCTGAATCATCAGTATCTTTTCTCTTTCCCAATCTCATGAATTGTACTTACTATTCCCGTGACATCATTTTTCCAGGCATAGCCAATGGCTTGTTTACTTCTTAATATACTGTGGATGCCCTTTCAGGTATCTTGATTTTCTAAACTGTACAGTGCACATATGTACAATACTACTAAGAACAAAAGTCAGGATGCAGCCAGCTGATGGAAAAGAGATAGGCATCAGGGAACTATGACAAGACTAGACATAGCAAATTGGGAGTTTAAAGTTATTTATTTGGCCTAACAATGCAACTCTATTGTATCTTGTAATGCTACAGAAGCATAGGGCTATGGGTTTATAACCTTTACGACCTCTGTCAAGCAGATGGTATATTTGTTTGCATTCTTAACAACTGCAACAACTGCTACTCGACAGAAATCAAGGCGCTTTCCAATTAAGATAGATTGGCTGGGTTCCTACATTATGTTATGTAGAAAATGATATCTATAACAAAGGAATAGCGTACTATAATATGAGTACTGATTATAAGTGGATAAAAAATGTAATTGATAATTTAGGTGTGTGTGTGTGTGTGTGTGTGTGTGTGTATAAATCTGTTATTTGTGTATTTATAACAATTAAAAAATTACAACTTCCCCATCATAAATTAACTCAGGATATCAGTTAATGTAGCACTTATGTTTGGAAAAAATAACCCCAAACTGGGAAGTTACAGACTTTTCCAACATATTTTTCCCCAACATTTCTGCGATAGTACAAAATTAAAAGCTATTTCAAAATACAAAGTATTATTTTCAGAAGCACAAGTTGCCACAAAAGGAGTCATGCAATGAAATATGCCCATAGTTAAATCAAAAGAAGTGCAAACCAGTAGCTGGTCTGAATTTTTACTTCCAATATCAACACAGACCTTAGAAGTCAATTAATGAACATTTATCTGGTTGGCAAGTGATTAGCCTTAGTTTTGGATAGTTTGGGGACTTTGAGAATTGATCATCTTTCTTTTGACTCAACACAGGACTCAAACATGAATGACTACCAGCACCAGGATATCTAAAACCAAGTCCTATCCTGGGCCACTACTTAACAATAGAGTATGGAATCATTAACAGCAGCTTGGTTTCACTAGAAAACAGAAAAGATACTGCAGGTTTTCGAAGAATTACCATAAATTATTGAAGATGTGAATCATTTCCTCATGGCACATCCATTGAGAATTTATTTCTTACCTTAACTTTTGTGGGCGGTTTCTCCTGTGAATGGAGAGGAGATGCAAGAGCTTTAGGTGCTGATGTAGTTTTAGAAGGAACAGATGATTTAGAAGGAACTGACAAGGATTTAGAAGTAGAGGTACACTCTTCATGTTTACATGAAGTACACACCTCACTCCCTGCAACTGCAGGAAATATCAAACATTTGCTGCATTTGGGATCCATGATAAGATTCCAGTAATGAGCCAAAATATACTTAGTTCAACTACTACAATTTTAAAAAACCTGCCCCAATACTAGTTAATAACTAGCTGTGCATCAGAAAACTGGAATCCCAAAACGATTTTAAACAAAACATAGTTCCTTCAGCATAACTGCATCAGGATTATTTCACTTGCCAAGTCCAAAACCCTACAAATATTGACACAGCGGTTATTCAGATCACCTCTGAAACTTAGGATAGCTTACTAATTTTTTCAAGGAAGTCACAGTCATTTGCTCTACATATTTACAGGGTTGTCCTTGGCCCTTCTTGCAACACAAGGTACCAACTATTTAATTCCATTCTGAATAACAAGAATTTGGTAATATTTAATATATTGCTGAATAGTTCCCATTGTGCTAAGCAAACAAGCTAGTATTCAGCCAGTTGTTTCAGCCTTCATGCTTGGCTCCCAGTTACACAGGAAATAGAATGTCCAAGAAGCTGACAGTTTTTTCCATGTGTTACTTTGAATATGAGAATTCTGCAGCTGGAGCTACTAAGAACATTGGCGTGCCTTCCCCTGTGATGAAACACATTATAGTGCCACAGAACACAGTATGGAAAATACTGCAGCTTTAGTCAGCAAAGTCAAAGATTTTGAAGACTTTATTATTGTTATTATTGAGCAATTTTAAAGTAACAACTGCTAGGACTTTGCCAAAAGACAGAAAGAAAGCAAGTCATGAAAGACGACACAGGTAACAGAAGAGCAACAAATAAATCTCAAAATAATATCTCAACTCACACATTAACCTAATGCAGGCATATTAATGATTATACACTATGTACGAACATCTAAATCATAGGTTAAAGAGTGGTTACAAACCAGGATATTAAACCACAGTTTTGAGTCTGTTTGTAAACATGCATCAAACATTGCTAACTATGCTTTAAACATCTGCCACAAAGCAAACTATGGTAAAAACAGGGTTTCTCACCTGTAACTGTTGATCGTCGAGTCTCTTCTGTGCAGACACACATTGGGACTGCGCAGGCGCAGGCCAGCCGCGGAAAAGATTTTTCTAGCTTCCAGAGATGTGAGGGGGACGTTCGGATCCACCGCGCATGCGCGCCGGTGTTCCCGCCAATTTTGAATGCATATATATCCGAACGTCCCCGGCATTCCCTCAGTTCACCTGAGCCGCCGGAGAAACTAAATTAACGAAACACTCACAGCGGGGCAGGCGGGAGGGAATGTGTGTCTGCACAGAAGAGACTCGACGATCAACAGTTACAGGTGAGAAACCCTGTTTATCGTCTTCGTCCTCCTGTGCAGCCCCACATTGGGAGAGTAACTAGCATCTCACCAATGGGGGCGGGTGTGAGTGTCTACTTGAACAAGGACTGTAGGACAGCTGTGCCAACAGCCGAGTCACGTCGTGCATGCACATCCACAGAGTAATGCCGGATGAAAGTGTCTGCAGAGGACCATGTCGCAGCTTGGCAGACGTCCTGGAGCGGCACTCCTCGCAGGAAGGCAGCAGAAGCAGCTTGCGCTCGAGTGGAATGAGCGGTAACCAACAAGGGACACTGGGCTCCAGCATGCCGATAGCAAAGTTTAATCGTAGACACAATCCAGCGAGAGATGGACTGGGCAGAAGCAGGTGAGCCCTTGCGAGGGCCAGAGTAACACACAAACAGGGCAGGAGACTTCCTGAAACATTTGGTGCGGTGCAAATAAAACAATAAAGCACGCTTTACATCCAATGTGTGTAGTGCTCGTTCCCCTGGGGATGAGGGCGTTGGAAAAAAGGAAGGGAGGAACACCTTTTGCTGTAGGTGAAATCTTGAGACTACCTTAGGCAGAAACTCCATGCTAGTGTGGAGCATGACAGTACCAGGGAAAAACTGCAGAAAGGGAGGGTCACACTGCAGGGCAGACAGCTCCCCAACACGCCTAGAGGACGTGATTGCCACCAGGAAAGCCACCTTCTGAGTGAGCAAAGGCAGGGGGCAGGAAGATAGAGGCTCAAAGGGCTGGAGCATCAGTTGGGAGAGAACCAGGGAGAGACTCCATTGTGGAATGGGATGGGCCCTAGGAGGGAAGGTCTTGAACAGGCCCTTCAGAAACTGCTTGGAAAGCCAGTGAGTAAAAACGGTCTTCCCATCAATCTGCTCATGGAAGGCAGAGATTGCAGCCATGTGGACCTTAATACTGGAAAACGCAAGGCCCTGGGAGCAGAGATCCAGGAGGTAGTCCAGGATGACAGGGAGCGGGCAACTAAAGGGAGAAACCCCCTTTGGGGCCAACCACCGGGAAAAACGTGACCACTTCCTCTGGTAGGACAACCTGGTGGACGGTTTCCGGGCATTCAAGATCACCCCAAGCACCCCAGAAGAGAGGTTCATTCCCGGTTGCCCAGAAGCCAGGCAGCCAGATTCAGTACAGCCACATCGTGATGCCACACCCCGCCCCTGGTTAAGAGGTCCGGGGCGTGAGGCAGGGGGAGGCATCGCCCCTGGGACAGGGAGAGCAAAAGGGGGAACCAATCCTGGCGAGGCCACCGAGGGGCAACGAGGATACAGCGGGTTCGGTAGGCCCTGACCCTGGAAAGAACCTTGTACAGGAGCGGAAAGGGCGGGAAGGCATAAAAGAGCCCTGGGGACCAAGGTATTTGGAAGGCATCCCCTAGGGAGTGGCGGCCAATGCCGGCCCGGGAGCAGAACAGCGGGGCCTGTTTGTTGCGGGCAGTGGCGAAGAGGTCGACCAAAGGCGTGCCCCATGTGCGGAAAACCTGGTCGAGGTAGACCCTGTTTAGGGACCACTCATGCTGAGGCAGAAACACCCTGCTCAGCGCATCTGCCGAGGTGTTGAGCTCCCCGGCAATGTGCACGGCCCTGGGAAGGACGTTGTTGGCCACGGCCCAATTCCATAGAGTCGTTGCCTCCTTGCAGAGCTTGAGCGAGACCGTTCCCCCCTGCTTGTTGAGATAGTAGCAGGCCGTGGTATTGTCCGACAGGACCTGAATCTTCCTGTTCCGAACGGCATCTGCAAAAGAAGCGAGGGAGTAACGGATCGCCCGAAGCTCAAGAAGGTTGATATGCATGGATGCCTCAGATGGGGACCAGATGCCCTGAGCCGAAAGCTGTCCACAGCGCCCCCCCCCCCATCCCAAGTTGGAGGCATCGGTATAAACTGTGACCTCAGCTAGGAAGGGGCCGAAAGGACAACCCTCAGACAGGTTTCCAGGGACAGTCCACCAGGCCAGAGAGCGCAGCACCACCCTGGGAATGGAGAACTTCTGATGCTGGCCCATAGTGAGGGGGTTGTACCTCCGGACGAACCAGTTTTGCAGAGGCCTCATATGCAGGCGTGCAAAGAAAACCACCCCAGTGGAGGAGGCCATAAGGCCCAATAACGTTTGGATCAAAAGGGCAGTTTGGTAACGGTTATGCAGGAAATGACGGGCTAAGGAAGAAAGCCTGGTCAGGCGATCTGGAGGCAGGTAGGCTCTGCCCCGTGGTGAGTCTAGATGAACCCCAATAAACCTAATGGCTGTGCCCGGAGTAAGGATGGACTTATCCCTATTAACCACCAAGCCCAACTCAGCCAGTACAGACAAAGTGAGGGCAATATGGCCCTGGAGAGAGTCAGCTGAGGGTCCCACTAGGAGCCAATCATCCAGGTACGGGTAGATAAAGCACCCCCTGGACCGTAGGTATGCCACCACAGTGGCCATGCACTTCGTAAAGACCCTGGGCGCAGAGGCCAGCCCAAAAGGCAACACCGTATATTCATATACAGAATCCCCATAGGCAAACCGCAGATACTTCCTGTGGCCCTCAAAGATGGAGATGTGGAAGTTTGCGTCTTTCAAGTCTAGAATAGCTAACCAGACGCCCACCTCTAGGAGCTCCATGACCCGTACCAGGGTCAGCATCCGAAACTTCTCAACCTTTAAATAGCTGTTGAGGCCCCTAAGGTCCAAAATGGGCCGGGAACCTCCATCCTTCTTATCCACAAGGAAGTACCTCGAGTAAAATCCCCACGGGGAAGCAGCGACATTGACCACCCGGACAGCACCTTTGTTAACCAACTCTATAACATTATTGTGCAACATAACATCACAACATGGAGAACAACGGGGAGGGAGAGAGAGAGGAGGTGCATCTGTAAACATTAACTTGTAACCATGGGCCACAATGGACAGGACCCAAGTGTCAGAAGTAACACGTTGCCAACAGGGCAAAAAAGGCCGAAGCCTGTCCAGAAACTGGGCAGCAGAGGAGGCGTCCTTGGAGGCCAACAGGGGAGCGTTCAGGCTTAGTCAGAAGACCGAGGGCTTCTGCACCGAGGTCGAAGGCTTGGGTGAAGAAGGCTGTTGCCTGCCCTTGGACCGGCAGGAGCGCCGGGAAGAATGACGCTGCTGGGTTGAATAGGATCGGTGACCGTAGGACTGGCCCGAGAAGAAGCGCCCTTGACGCTGCTGGTAAGGTTGGTAAGGGGCCTGGTAGGATCGGAACCGACCATAACGATACCTCGGACCCGATGACTGAACCGAGGGGGCGACTCCGAGGGACTTGGCCGTCTGCTGATTCTTTTTCATCAGGGAGAGGGATTCATCCGTCTTCTCCGAGAAGAGCTGGGGCCCCTCGAAGGGGAAATCCTCCACTTTCGCCTTCTTTTCAGGCGGCAGGGCAGTGGACCGGAGCCAGGCGTGTCGACGCAGGACCACCGAAGTCGCCATCGAGCGCGCCGCGGAGTCGGCAGCATCCTTGCCCGCTGTCATTTGCTGTTTTGACAGCCGCATGGCCTCTGCTTGAAGGGCCTTCACCAAGTGGCGGCGATCCTCGGGGAGATCGGAGAGGTAAGAGGACAGCCGTTTCCAGAGGAACAGATTGTAGGACCCCATAATGGCCTGGAAGTTGGCAATACGGAACCCCAAAGACGCGGACGAGTAGAGTTTCCTGCCCATGCCATCCAGCTTCCTGCCTTCTCGGTCCGCCGGCGCCGACGAGGAACCGGAACGGAACCGAGCCTGACCCTCCTCAGCCACGATTGAGGAGGGTTTCGGATGACTGAAGAGGTACGGGCAATCATCCTGCTTTAAACGGTAGTACCTCTCTACCTTCTTTGCCGTCGCGGACACGGACGCCGGTGTTTGCCAGAGCGCGAGAGCGCTGTCAACAAAATCCTCCACAGGGGGAAACGCCACCGACGCGGGGGACCCGGAATACAGAGCCTCCAGTAGCTTACTCTTGGGCTTGGAGGTCGTGGAGGAGACGTCTATCTCCAGCGCGGCAGCCATCCGCACCATCTGCTCGGAGAACAGCCTGTAGTCGTCATTCGGAGACGATGAACGGGGCCCACCCACGGTGTCATCCGGGGAAGGATCAGAGGCCGCATCTGAAGAACACTCCGACGGTGACGCCAGACCTTCCTCATCCTCGGAATCTGAAAACTCCGGCGAGGTTTGTGTCGGAACCGAGGACCGGTGAGCGCTCGGGGCCGACGGACAAGTCGCCGGAACCGACGGACGCAGAGGCAAGCCAGGAGGTGGAGGAGCGGATGCCGGGAGCCCGACTGGCTGAGCCGGAACGGAAACCACCGGAACCGAAGGGTGCTGCAGGAAGGGCAGCGACTGCTGGAACCACGCCACAAAATCCTGCCAGGAGGTCATGTTCTCAATCCCCGCGACAGGCTGGCAAGGGGGCAGAGGAGCAGGCACCGGGGCGGGCCAGCGAAGAGGCATCGGAACCGACGAGGTAGACGGCAATGGAACGGAGGCCTCCGAAGGCGCCGGGGCGGAAGGCAGGGAGCGTTCGAATGACTGGAACGGTTCCGTGAAAGATGGGAACGACACGAATTCCTCGGGAACCGACGGAGGAGGCGTGCAGGGAGGAGACGGGGTGTGGAGACTCACCACATCGTCAGGGATCAGGACCGGTCCAGATGGAGTACCAGGTCGCACAGTCGGAGCCGGGGATAAAGCACGGCCCTTGGCCCTCGATTTCGCCTTGGCCTTCTTGGGCTGGGGTTCCGAAGCAGCCTCTGCGGCCGAGGGCTTGGAGGAGGACTTCGGCTTGGATGCGGAACGCTTCTTGGCCTTCCGGTCGGAAGGACGATCCCCGGAACCGGAGTCAGGTCGGGCCTCCGGAACGGGTTGCCCCGTCGGTTCCGCGAGGAGCTGCTCTGGCGACTTACGAGACGGCGCCGGCGACGGAGCGGCGGAGCGGGGTCTATCTCCCGAAGAGCCGGATGGCTTGGGGGGGAGAAGGTTAGCATCCCACAAAAAGGCACGGAGCCTGGCCTTCCGATCACTCCTTGCCTTCGGGGTGAAGGACATACAGATGGAGCAGCGCTCGACAACATGCCCCTCGCCCAGGCAGATGAGGCAGAGCTCATGGCCGTCCGAGTGCGTCATTTTAGTGCCGCACTTAAGACACTTCTTAAACAAGGAAGTTTGGGACATAATGAACGGTATCTCCCACCGACAAGGGGAAAAAATACCGAGCAGAAGATCACAATCCAAAACTCCGAAGAGACGCTGAGAGGATAAACGCTAGACAATAGAACCTTTTCGTACGGCGGCGAAAAAGGAACTGAGGGAATGCCGGGGACGTTCGGATATATATGCATTCAAAATTGGCGGGAACACCGGCGCGCATGCGCGGTGGATCCGAACGTCCCCCTCACATCTCTGGAAGCTAGAAAAATCTTTTCCGCGGCTGGCCTGCGCCTGCGCAGTCCCAATGTGGGGCTGCACAGAAGGACGAAGACGATCAGGCAGGTATCTGGGCAGTATGGATTGATTGAACGTGCATGTGCACTCGCATACACAGTATTTTTTCATTGCAAAAAACACTATTTTTTCTCACTTGTCTGAATTCTATGCCAGAGGCTGGCAAAGCATATTGCCTTCTTCCCTTCCCCCAGCAACTGTGTGTGACCATCAAAAGATGACACTGGGGGACCTGTGTGGATAGAAAGTCATACAATATCAGAAACTGCATTGAGATAAAAGTCACTTCTCAAAGGCACAGAAACATGATTTCGCTTTCTTCCCCCTACTCAATGCAGCAGACTGTGTTGTGCAGCTTCTCACCCATATAGGACAGTGAAGCCTTTTTGAGCCTCACAAGCAGCTATGGGGGGAAGAGCAAGGCAGAAAAAATCCACTTCCGTCAGCTTCCTATGCCAGCACTGCATAGAATCTGGACCACTGATTTTATTAGCCTGCATATTTTTCCCTGAAACTCACGCCAACTAATTTTTGTAACAACAATCCCCAACATGAGGCTTATGGGCACTCTGGCATCCACTGATGCATTTCCTGGTTCCTACACTCCTTGGAGAAGAAAGCAGAGGATCTTGAATGGGACAGGGAGCGTTGGGTTGCTACTGACCAGATGACTAACGAAGCACTGAGCACTCTCAGGAAGGCACACCATAGCCACGTGCCCTTATCTTGGTCATAAACACACAAAATCTGCATCTTTGAATCTAGCATCCTCTGGCTGAATAGGTATCAAACTAAACAGCACCACTGTTACCAGAATTGGTCTCCTTGTGAGTGAGAGAATTTGTGGGGGAATTAACAAGCAAGGAAGACAGCCATGCGAGAGGCCGGTAACTATGGGATCTTGTGCTCCAAGGTCTATGAGGATCCATTCCTCTAGAGAACCCTTTCAATAAGCAGGCAGATATTCAATCAAAAGGGGTTATTTAAAATATTACAGATCAATTGCACACAAAACACACAGCGCACACACAGAGCTAACTAGAAAAAAAACAGGGAGGAGAGTTGCCGAGTTGGTTTTATAGTTACCAGGTCCAAAAGATTGAGAGTATCCAAGGGGGAGCAGCTTCAGTGATCAGTACTTCATGGCAAGAGGGAGAAGGGCTCAGACATGCCATCTGAGGGCGTGTGGAGGGTCCAGAACACACACTCACACTGAGCACATGGCAGGACAGTCATACATACTGTGTAACGTGCCCTGAGGCAGGACTGAGAGTCTCTGCCCTAAAACAATACCTTAATGGTTCTTCCCAGGGTGGGACAAAGGACTGGGAAACAGTCTCCAGGGTGAGACAATAAGGCTGGTGAACTGTCTCCAAGGTGGGACAATGAACTAGGAAGGTTTGATTACATCTTCCTGGGAGGAACTATAGGTGTAAAAAGAGTATTTGATGACCCACGATGGCTGGATGGGTGAGGCTACAATAGGAGAGTAGGTAAAGGGTAGAATTGGCAGGGAGTGTGAATGGATTCATCCACATACCTCTGGAGCCCTCCATTGTTCTATGGTTATGCACAAACTCCGGGGTGTGGGGCTAAGTTAGTCTTACTTCTCTTCTCACATTCCAGTACTATTCCATCTCCTGCCTAGCCAGGCAGCTTGTCTGTGTTTTAAACACATGTGCAGAGGGGCTTATGATATTGCCATATTCATAAGCCTTAATATCATGAGGGCAAGTATGACCACTTACACCTCTTCCCCAGCGCAAAGAGCCCATTCCAGCTTCTTCTCCCACAGCAAAGAGCCAATCCCACTATTTTGGAAAAGCCCAAGAACCTTCTCCTTTGCATATGCAGGAAGCACTCATTCAGAAACAACTACTTCCACTGTTGACAGATGCTTGACTTAGAACATTCCAAAATTGTGATGTGCTCCAACCCCATGGTAATCATTTTGTGACTGCCTCCCATGGTCACCATTTGCTGATAGTGCTCACTACCCCGTTTCAAAATTTCAGAGTTGCCCACAAGTTCAACAAACTTAGGAACCCTCTTGGTATCTGAAGTGAGCTATGAAAATTTTCATTAAAATTTTCCAGAAAATTTTGATTCAAATGTAAATAATTTAAATGTTAGTAACTCAAGTTTTATCTATGCTTCGTATCCCACATTTAACCTATCTCATGATTGATTTGCAGCACAACAGCCTGGACAATTATAGATAAGTAGACCATATCTACATATGTGGAGTGATTTCCTGTTTTAAAAAAATATGGTTAGGAGGTCTCACACTACCAATCCCTCTGGTATGAATGAAAATCTGGGATTTCTTATACACTGCAAATGTTAACTCTTAGCAAAACCATGGAAGCCCTGTTCCCATTTCACTAGCTAATAGGAAATGTATTTTTGATTCAGTTCTTATGTAATTACATTTCAATCTGTACTTCAAGACTAATTAACTTTACTGCTTGTTTTTCATACCACTACAATAAAATGACTGCACAATGAGGATACATTCAGTGCATCTGAAGAAGCTGATTCAAGTCCATGAAAGATAATGCTGAATAAAAATGTTGTTAGTCTTTAAGGTGCCTTAAGTCCTGTGTTTATTTTTGTTACAATGGACTAATGGATCTATCCTTCTGGAATCATGGTCAGCATGTGTTTAGAAAACATGTATTTTCAAGAATAGTATGCAAGTTCTGCCACAAAATTTACTGGGTGGCCTTGAATAAGCCAGTTTTATTGTTTTAGTGTAACTTCACAACACTGTTTTAAGGATCAATGATTAAGGCTGTGAGGCACTTTGTACATTTGAAAAATGTAATGGAGACAAAATTTAAGGCGCTGCACAGAAACTGAAGGACTCCAAACTTCAATATTCTTGCCACTTGCAACAGACAACAGGAAACAATCTTCTGAATAGTCAAAACTTAGCATTACTGTGCCAAGAGAGACTGTAATAATCAGAATAACTTGACCCCTGAAGTTTATTGTGGTATCTAGCACAGAAATAAAAATATTCAGAAACTAGGCCATACCACAATTGTAGTTCTTGTGGTTATGCGGATAAAGGGGAAGTCTTACAGGCAATGTTTACAAAAGCTCCAACATAATCATCAAGAGATGCTTAACCTTTCTTATACTTTTTACTTCTTAGGGACTACTTTTAAAAGTTTTCTATTGTGTCAAGGAACTGTCCAAGGCAAGCTAGTCTAATTCTGAGACCACCAGAAATCTATTTTTAGATGGTAGCTGTTAGTGTCAACATTTCTTTATAAGTCAAGACAGGATACATGTTAGCCAAATGGTGTGTATTTTTTATATCATATTTGTAGAGCAGCTTCCAGGAATCCCTAAATTATCCACCTTCTGTATACTGTAATAATGTATCTAGTAATCATGGGTATGCCAACTTCGAACAAGTTAACAATCATAGCTATCACTGCAAATGCTCCCTAACAAGTTGAAGGCCTGAAATTAACTGTGGGAAGGATGAACTGGGAAATTCTTTCCACATATAGCATAATGGCATGGGACTACTGAAGATCAAGGATACATAAACAAACTCACTTGGGTCTTGAACTTCAAGCTACGGTTTGGACTAATCAAGGAAGAAGCCACTTTTCTAGCCTCAAACCTGAGTGCATTTTTACTACCCTGTTCATATGCTATACAGGACATACACCCTAATTGTATTTTAACCCCATTCCCAAGATACTTTACATTGTTTGTTAGTTACTTAGGAATTTACCCGGGGGGGGGGGGATGAAATAGAGGATGCTTTTCCCCCCTTCACTCCTAATTAATCTTCCTATCTGAACTCTTAACTTTAAATCAGACATTCCTAAAAATTTTCAGTATCTGGCCAGGGTGGGACTGGGAAAAGAGGATTAGAGTTTATTTTATTTTCGTTTATTTATACTCCGCCTATCTTAAAACAGAAATCCAAAGTAGCTTACATCATTCTACTCACCTCCATTTTTTTCGTCACAAAATCTGTGAAGTAGGTTAGTCTGAGTGTGTGTGACTGGCCCAAGGCCATCCACTAAGCAGGGAATCAAACTTGGCAGACCAAGGAATCAAACTTGAGTCACCAAGATCCTAGTCCGTCACTCTAGCCATTACACCACATGGGCTCTCACAGGTTTGGAGGGATAAATGCCTCACCAGTACACACCTCACCAATGCATATCCCCCCTTCCTGAATGCCATAAATTAGTATTGGCTTAATCAGGCTCATTTCCTCTACCTCCCCCCTTTTCTTTTTCCTCCTCCTAACTGGCACTCAGCTACCCTTAATGTTCTATGCTTCCTAGTAGGCAATAAACAAGTCCTTATCAAATCATGCATGAGGGGATGTCATTTAAACTCAAAACTAATATTTTTCACTGTTCCTGAGGAGTACCCTACATTGTTTTTGGGCAGCCTCATTTCAGTGCCTTTCAGACAGAGGACAGGACCATAAAGATTGTGATTAGAGGGAATGTCAGTGCAATCTACCATCCATGTTTTTAACCAGTTTTTAAACAGAAGGGTTCAATATTCACAACAAAGGGATAAACACACCATTGAGTATGTCTCCAACCATAATATAATCTTAAGTTAATCATGAATCCTTGCAAAATTCATAATGGTATATAATAAATGTAGGGTTTACCATAGACGTGACAGATCTGGCATCCTCCTCATAATTTACGACAGGTGGGGGCTCTTTTCCATCATTTTCTTGAACTTTTTGTTCGAGAAGTTCTTTCTGGGCAGCAAACTTGACTTCAGTGCATCTCAATTGCTGAACAGTTTGCTTTAGCTCTTCCAGTGCCTGCTTCTGGCTGAGCAGAAGCACAACACTGAAAAGAAGAGGACAAAGTTAGCTCTGAAAAGAACTGGGCAGCATTTTTGTCAAAACCATACTGAATAATACATCTTTAACATACTTTTTCCTTTAAAAGTGCCAGCCAAAGAATGCCTCAAAAATCTTTATTTGTAACAACAGAGATTTCAACAGTTCAGAACAATAATTGTTACAAAAATACTGGATGGTTTTGTATTTTCTGGTGCAAGTTTGAAAATTAGACGCATATTCTAACCTATGCTACCTAAGAGATACTTGATAGAAAGAGGCTGCAAGAAGCGCATTTCTTACAAGACACGGTGGGTAAAGATTTGCAGAGACAGGAATCCAACAGCACTTTGACTGTGTACTTAATATAGCAAAGGATGGGAAAGTAGGGAAAGGGGAGTAAGCAAGACAAAGAGTTTGGAAAGTTTAATGATGCCATAAAGAAGAGGTAAAGGTAGGAGTTAGCACGTCTGTGTCCATACCACATTAGAAAAGGAAAGCGGACAAGATATATTAGATCTCACTAATTGGAGGGAGGAAGGACAAAAAGAAAAGAAGAGTGATATAAGTACTAGTATACAGGCAGGTTTCTGGCACAGGACTAGTTTCAAACTTGGTGCCTAAATGGTTGTTGTGGGTTTTCCGGGCTGTATTGCCGTGGTCTTGGCATTGTAGTTCCTGACGTTTCGCCAGCAGCTGTGGCTGGCATCTTCAGAGGTGTAGCACCAAAAGACAGAGATCTCTCACTGTGACACTGAGAGATCTCTGTCTTTTGGTGCTACACCTCTGAAGATGCCAGCCACAGCTGCTGGCGAAACGTCAGGAACTACAATGCCAAGACCACGGCAATACAGCCCGGAAAACCCACAACAACCATCGTTCTCCGGCCGTGAAAGCCTTCGACAATACATTGGTGCCTAAATGTTTGGGAAGGTAAGTTCATAAAATATCTAAGGAAAGCTGTTTATCATATTCCCCCCTTAAGGGGCAGAAGCAAATCTGACTGCAAGCACACAGAGGTATTTGCCTTTAATGACCAATTTGGGAAATAAGGGGTGGGATCTTCAGAAAAAATTGGTTCTATTTTCTGTAGCCTGCCCACTTGCTTCTCTTAATTCCAGTATATCCATCCAACAAAGGGCACTGTTATTTCCTAACAACAGTTACAAATACTTGAAGATGAAACCTATTTTAGTTCTTATCAAATAAATAAAATTCTGAGAAGTAGCATAACAAGATAAAATGCATCATTTTTGCACATTTAACATGTAGACAATTAAACAATTTCACATACCAGATCCAATCACACTATATTAGAATTTCAAAACTGAACATTTCTAGTACTCACTCTGATTTCCTTTCACAAATCTTTGAAGATTCTTCAATCTTTTTTTCTAGTTCCAACACAAGCTCCTCCTTGTTTAGAAGTATCTGCTGAGTCTGAATCAGTTCTTCTACAATTGTTTTCAACCTATGGTTTCAATCGAAAGAAACGATATATGCCTTGATGACAAATGTGCTTTGTGTACTATTATCATCTTACTTCCCATCTCTCTGAATAGTCACTAAGATGAAGAAAGAGCAATTCTACTATATAAAAAGCAAGCCTTATTGGCGATGACTTACTTTTTATCCTGGTGCACCTGCACAGGCGCACCAGGACAAAAAGTGAGTTGTCAGCAACACAGTCTCAAGAGGGCCAGGATACTCCACTGTTGCAGCAGCCTCCTCGCTGCGCCTCTGTGGGGCCTTGTGAGGGCCTTCCTGCTGCCGCACCGGTCCTCCATGCTGCCACACCAGGCCTCTGCAGGGTCTTGGGATGGCCAGTGCAGCGGCGCAGCCCACCCAAGACTCTGCAGCAGCCACAGAGGTGGCAGAAAGGACAGGTGCGGCCCTATAGGGCCACACCTCCAGGCCACCCAATGGGGCAGTGCAGCTCTCACAAGGCCCCGCTGCAGGGCAGGGCAGCCCTCACATAGCCCCACTAGAACCTGTTGTGTTTACTGACACAACGGGCTTTGTTGCTCGTGTATAATCTAAAGCTATAGGTATGCCCACTTACCTATTTATATTCTAGGCACTTAAAAATATCAAATCACTTGCAAACACTTCTGACAGTAAAACCTACTACATTCCCAGGAAGCATTAATAAGCTAATATTAATATTGTAATATAGCCCTGACCTCGATAGCCCAGGTGAGCCTGATACTGTCAAATCTCAGAAGCTAAGCAGGGTTGGCCTTGGTTAGTAAACTGGATGAGAGACCTCCAAAGAAGACCAAGGTTTCAGAGACAGGCAATGGCAAACCACCTCTATTAGTCTCTTGCCATGAAAACTCCACCAGGGGTCGCCATAAGTCAAAACATGATTTGAGGGCACTGTCCACCACCACCACCACCAATATTGTAATATAACTCAATATAATAAGGTGTATAAGCATTCTCTTTTTAACATAGAGAATGCTCTGATGTGCTGCCCAAAACTTCTTGGCTGCAGACTTATTACATTCATTCAATTACAAGTAAATTAACCTATAGCACTTGGGTCAGTTAAACTGCTACAAAATAAAATAGTTACTTGGAAGCAGTATTTTTTTCCAGCAACTGTTAAAACTAAAAAAAAATTAAATTTCTCTCCAATAAAAGTACTACGTTTGAAATATTCATTGTTACTTGCAAATATTTTCATTCAGTATTCCAGATATCCGAGTCAGACTGTCTATTCAAATTCAGTTTTATTAGAGCATCCCAAATATATTCAGTAATTATTCCTTATGAAATTCTCTCGGGGGTTGGGAGGACATTTTTCAAGCAAACTCCACCAAATTTGCAAGGAACCTAGTCCTTCCTGTCTATTAAAAACACTCCCAAGTTTCAGGAACCCTAAACCTAGGGGTCCAATTCTATAAGCCCTTGAACAAGCTCCCCACAGCTACTCTCCATTATTTCCTAGTGGGGAAAACCATCCCAAGGCTTCCACGGCAAAGAAGCAAAACCACAAGGATTCCTTGACCAAAAGCCAGTCCCAATGCAAGCTGAACCAACAATGCCCAACAGAACCAAACTAAAGCAGTGGAACCAACATAAAATCAGAGAAACAGCAGAACAGAACCAGCGAGTCAATGACATTCTTTTTTCCCATTTAGTTTAAATCTTAGTGTATATAATACAGAACCAAACTAAAGTAAGTGAATCCCACCAGAACCAAACTGAAGCCAGGGACACTGTAACAAGTAAATAAATAGCAAGTAGTTGCTTAAGCAACTCTTAATAATATATAAAGAAACATCAGCAAGCAAGCAGAAAAGCAAGTAACTCTTAAGCTTTTTCTGGTTGTGTTAGTTAAAAGACATCTCCCCAATGCACATCCATTGGCCGCTCACTCACTCTGCCTAAAACAAAATTAAAATAAACATAGCTTGGAGAAGCAGCCAGCCTGTTTCTAGCTGAAACAAAGTTTCAAAAACCACTTGGAGAAATAGCTAGCCAACTTGAAACTGGCTGAGCTGCATTAGACAGATATAAAATCAAATATATTTGGTTTTATTCAGCATTAATGTAATTGGTATCCAGATTTTATTTGGGATTCTTTAAATTGATTTGGAATACCTGAATAATGCCGATTTAGTCATTCTCTATCTATCTGTCTATATAAAGACAAGTGTCCTGACTGACTCATCAACGCCAAGCCCAAACCCCTGGACTTGAGGTGCAACAACTTTCCTGACATCAAACAGGAATTGGTCAAACAACTGCAGACGATGCTACACAACATGAACAGCTACATAAAGGACCTGAACACCATTGTGGACTTGGTACCTCCAACCTGCAAGAAATTCAAAGTCGTCATCCATACAGATATGGTCAGCAATTTGAGCAGCGGGACATGGTACTGCACAGCTGCAGCAACACACTGCGACACATCAGCGAGATCCACCGGTCGTACGGCGCCCTGCAGTACCCACTCCTGTCATGGCGAGGATGGGTACTCCACTGTCCTGCCTCAGCGCAACTCCAACACCATGTTGCCCCTCAAGAAGACAGTCAGGCAAGAGGAGATCAACCACATGGTGTACTTCCGCTCCCTCTTCAGTCAATTTCTGGTTGACATGTACACCAAAACAGAGACTAAGAGGTTGAACTACATTAGGATCAACCAGGCGCAGCTGAGAGCAGACAGCTACATTCACCTGAGGGATGCTGTGGGGAGGCAGGATGCTCGTGCTGCTCAGCTGGGTCAAATAGCGGTTCTCCCATCTTCCTTCACTGGGGGCCTCGCTACATGCATGGGCGAACTCAAGATATCATGACATACATTTGCCACCACGGCCACCCAGACCTATTCATTACTTTCACCTGTAATCCCAGGTGGAAGGATATCACAGATGGACTATTGCCTGGCCAAAATCTTCACGATCGTTATGACATCATAGCCCCCCCAAAAAATGAAGATGATGGCTTTCTTGAACAAGGCCCATCTGTTTGGGGACCCGCGATGCTTCATATACTTTGTGGAGTGGCAAAGGCGGGGTCTGCCTCGTATCCACATCTTGCTGTGGCTAGAGCAGCACATCTTCCCTGACATGATCAATGTCATCTATGCCGATGGAGGTTTGGAGGATCCTGACATTCCCCATACATCAGAGGTGCGCCACTGTCTTCCATTTCACTGTTCACCTTGAAAATGGTCAGTATATGTACTTCACCTCCAACAACTTGGCCAAGAAGCAATCCTCCTCATACAACACTCTTGGCTTTCTTCAAGCTAAGCAAAACTGACTATTTTGTAAAAACCCTCTTGTACTCTGTCCCTTCTAACTTTATGTGGAAGAATACCAAGTTCAGGAAAAGGAAGCAGGGGAAGGATGTCAATGGCTGGCCAGGAATGAAGAAGGATCATGCGCTGGGAAGAGTGTACACCATGCACCTGAAAAATGCCAAGTTTATCACCTCTGCCTGCTGCTACATGAGGTTCGAGACCCAACATCCTTTTCAGATCGGAAGACTGGGAATGGTGTCCTCCATCCCACATTGCAGTCTACATGCAAGGCATTAGGTTTCCTGGAGAATGACAACCACTGAGACACTACCTCAGAGGAGCTGCCCTGTGTGATTCTCCCTTCAAGCTGCGGGAGCTCTTCAAAGTGATGTTGGTATTCTGTCAACTCCTCAGTCCTCTGAGTCTTTGGAAGAAGTACAAAGACAGTCTATCAGAGGACATCATGTGGTAGGTGGAGAAGAAGTTCCAACGCAGTGCTCAACACGTAATGAATGAGGTTTACAACAAATGCTGGGTGCTGATTGAGGACTCGCTTTGGAAGGACAGGGCTTGTCACAGTATGGCCTGCCTCAGCCAACAATACTGGGAGAAGTCTTGGTCAGGAGGAGTCTTGGGGAACAGGGACTATCTGAAGGAAACCAGCTACAAAACTTCCGCCTTGGCACAAGTGGTGTTGAATAACAAGGGTTCACTGACAGATGAGCAACTCACTGTCTAACTATCCTTAGTAGCACTGAGTCAGGTACTGGTCAGGTTTTTTTCCTGGATGCTCCTGGTGGAATTGGAAAGACCTTCCTCATCAATTTGCTCCTGGCAAAGGTAAGGAGTGATCATGGCATCACCTTGGCTGTAGCATCCTCTAGCATCACAGCAAGTAACACGGTATCTTGTTTCTCAAATAAAGGGCGGGGGAGACTTTGGTTTGTTTGTTGTCTCAGCAGGAGAAGAAAAGAAACACAGCAAGAAACTCCAGCCAGCAAGACGATTTTAGAACAGTGAAAAATATTGAAAAATCCCTGTGCACACTTCGGCTCATACAGCTGAAGCTGCACATTTTTCCCCAGGCTACTCCACTGCTCCAAAAGAACTAATATTACTACTGAGTTTAGTTGTTTGAGTTTCTGTGTATGATCATTTGGCAAGCCCTTATATTATTATAGAACACAAAAGATGTGAGACAAACATGCAAGAAGGGATCATATTTTTCTGCCCACAACATACTTCGACTACCTTGCTTTTTACCAAGTTCAATGTGTGGAACTACACAAAGGCTACAACAACAACCAAGTGCACCAGTCTAAACTGGAGGAATCTTGCTGAAAAATAACTCTTTGATTGATTACATAACAGTTCACAATTCTGCAATATGATGCCGTGATTGACATCATTTTAGGATGCATAAATAGGAACAATTTTTCCACGATTTAGGAAGTAATACTGGCTGAGGAAGAAGCAAAGGTTCCCATGATAATTAATAACCAAAGCTGGTCATGCAGGGAACTTTGCCCAGGGTATCCAAAAGCATCTGCACCAGAAAGTCTTATGAAATCAGGAAGAATATGCAAGCATATGGACAACAAAAGGAGAATGGTGATAAAAAAACACTTTGCTCACAAAAGAGCTTATCTTCCAGGAAGAATATTCCAGGAATATGCCAGCTGGTCTAATGATCCTGAGGCTTCCTAGACCAAGTTAAACACAATTAACTCCATTTACACTACACAACAGCTACGTAGGTATAACTATGAACAATGATCTACTTCGCACAAGTGGGATTCTCAGCTTTAATAAAGTGATTAATCTGAGGAATCACCATTAGAAAAATAGCTCACTGAACCATGTGATTAGGTCCATGACTGGGTGCCCCTCCCCCAAGCTGGATCATCAACAACACTTGGGAAATTTGGAAAGATGGTTTGTAATATAGCATGGTAAACTGTTCTTTAAATCCCCATTTCAAGAAAAAAAACACATTAAGACTCAATGAAACAGTTGAAAACAACCCAGCAACCATACAGGAAACAGCATACGGAACAATTATTGACTAAATGTCAGCTAATGAATGCAGTATTGTGATGCTGGGTTAGGAATAATGGGTATCAAAAGGGTAATTTTCTTCACAATAAATCTACTGAGTTAGAGGGAAAGATTTAATGTGGCAATTCTCCACAATGCATTAAACAGTTAATCAGCATCGGTTTCAGCAGATACTTATGAAAAATATTTCTTCTCCCAAATATTTATTAGCCATTTACAATATGACAACCATAACTAATCCTACAAAGTGAATTCACTTGACTAAACAGAGAAGTTTCAATATTCGTATCTTTTTTGTCCAAACACTCCTATGGTAAGTGTTTCTCCTTATGTATGAAGACTTTAAAACCTTCAAAGGGCTCTCAATTTACACAATCATTATCAAGTTCAGGTTAAGTTGTCAGGGTCAGGAGGAAGAAACAGAAATCAATATTTGATGGAAGAAATTATTTAGTTTAAATGTTAGCAGGTAGACTTTAATTTTTAACAGCTTAAGAATGTATTACCAGAACTACAGTTTTTAAACACACTGCACAAAGAACCAGTCATATGAATACAAAGGTACATACTCTGTACCATCACCAATTATGTATATACTCATATATGTGGTGGAATTAAACAACCTTAATAGATCAGCATTGCTTGATTTTTTGTTATGATCACAGATTAACATATCCGAGTGCATTTGCTGCAACTGTGAGATTATGACCACACAACCTTCCAGTATGCGTATCCATTACTGCAATTGCAATGAGTTCATTAACACAGAGATAGTAGGTATTTCAGTGCTTTTATGCAGGGCTCAGAGTTTGGGAGAAGATGGTACTGCTACCTCAAACTTCTCTCTTTCTCTATTTATGTTATATATAGTTCACCTTTCTCACTGAGACTCAAAATGGGGTTACACAGTGCAGTTGGGACATTCAATAAACAATGCAATAAGGTTCAGGTTATAGAAATCTGAAAACAACCAGAAATCTGATACAAAGATGAAATAATGCTGAACCCAAGCATAAGCAATTAAACATGAAATGTTAAATGATGAAGAAATTACCTAGTGGAAACATGTCCAGAGCAAGACAGTATACAGTAGTATAGTCTGCAGTCCTTATCCCTTTACCAAAGCATTTTTCTGATCCATTTTCTTACAGTATAACCCTCCTACCTGAGGGGGGGAAGTCCTCATGAATAATTCAGTTTTGCATAGTTTGCAAAAAGCCAGGAAAGTGGCTTTTTGCCACTTTCCTGGCAGGCAATTCCTTATTCTATTGCAGCTACAATTCTGTGTTCTCCTAACTCACAGGCCATTAATCCCCAATCTCATTGTTCATTATACTTTGTCAAGACTCTCCTCCAACAAAGTGGAAACTTCCAGATTCCTTAAACATTATAGCTTGTAAAAACAAAATAAATTTTTGTGCAAAATTTATTTCACTTGGATAAATCATTCCGGTTGCAGAATTCCGATGTATGTGTCTCAGAATGCATGTCTATACAGGGAGAGAGAAAAGAGATTTAAATTACTTACATGCCTTGCAAACTTTCAGCCGTCAAATTATTCCACATAATTTCATTAGCTTGAAGATTTTCATTTTCTTCCAATAAAGATGTATCAAACTCTATTTCTTGTTGTACAACATCTGGCGTCCTTTAGAAATGCAAAACAGCTGAGTATTAAAAGCACACGGTCTCTTTTACACAACATATCCAACTGCACTTAATAAAAAGAATCTGCAGTTAAGCAAAATAACATCACCTTCTGCTGCTTTTTTGACTATGCAATGACACAGAGAAGATACAGATTCCATTGGAGTTATTAGGATGACTCATTCTCTGGGTATTGCTAGGGGTGAGATACAGGCTACTGCTAAAAGTCTAAAGCAGAAAGTTATTAGGAATTGTGTCTATAGAAGATAATGAGTCAGCACCTTTAATGTTGCCAGAATATACAGCCTTCCACACCAGGCATGGCAGCTGCAGGCTGACAACTCTTTGTCCAGACTCAGCCCCTTAACATGGGCAGAACAACTCTTGCAGCTATTGGCTTATCATACTATACTCTCTGAGCTAACTATAAAAGGCTTCTGTTAGTATCATACCTGCTTTCTACCCTCCTCTTCCTCTTCCTCTCAACCCCATTTCCAGTCTACATCCCCTTAGCTTTCACTACTTGTTTATGCACTAATCTTTTCCCAAAACTGCTCATTTAAACAAAGAATGATGAACCAGGGGCTGCAAGGGTTGTTTCTCCCATACACCTCTATTTCTTGCCTTATACAAGAGTCTTGCATATTGGTAGAGAATTTCTAATCCTAACCAGCTACACATAGTAAAGCTTTTAAAACAGTTTAATAGCAAATAAAATGACTGCAATATAGAGAAGAGTTGGTCTGGAAATGAAGTTAAATAATCTTAAGAGATGAGGAAAATAATTTACACATTCAGCTGCCCAGGCAGGTATGTCTAAAGCAACTGTACAGGGTAAACCATGTGCATAAAGTGCCTCTTCACAAAGGCAGGCAATATTCACCATACTAATCCCTTGGTGATGCATTACCAAGGTCCCCTCTGCAAACTATTCACTATTTTACAATGTTAATACTAGAAACAGATTGCAGACTTGAGAGGGGAAGAAAAGAAATCTGAGTTTTACCTGTGAGCCTCTATGAAACCACTGTACTCTGTACCAGGATTTATCTGTTCAACAGAAGTCTGGATCTCTTTATGAACATTCACTATTTCTTCTGTTACAAGACTGGTGATATGACTATATTCATCAAGAATTCCTTTTCTAGAAAAAAACAAAAGACAAAAGCCATGTAAGCCAATCCAGGAGAAAATATATAAAGTAAAGCTTATGAAAAAAGTAAATGATCTCATTATTTTCTGACATTTAATTACTTGTTGAGCAATTAAGGCTTTGCACTCAGAACTCCCAGATGTTGTGTACGAGGGGGCTGTACCTGGGTATTGTTCAAAAGCAGGAAAGAGAGAAGAGGAAAGCAGACAACTCAGTAGCACAGGCCACCTTCCTTCCACTCCTCTTTCCTTATTTTGAACTGGGAGGGAGAGGTTTGTGAGAAGCAGGCTAATGTAGCTGTTTCCCTTTTCCCCTCCTCTCATTTTTGAACTCCAGATGAAAGGTAAAGAAAAGTGAAATCACAATACCAACCTCCTTATCTCTCCTCCTCTGGTTCATTTCAGTTGCACGGAAGAGCAAAAAGATGAATGAGCAACTCCTAACTCCACACATCCTCCTGGTGATCATTTATCAAGTGAAATCTATCTTACTCATCAGAATCAGATTTTGATGAACTCATTGTAGGTTCAAGCTAAGCAGGAAGACTAGGTAAGTGCAAGCCAAAGAGTTCAATTGTACACTGTATGCTTCCTGTTACATGCAGGGTTGTCAAAACACTTTTATGAAGAGAATTTAATCTGTATATAAAACTGGTTTACTACCCTAAGATATAAAAGGTAAACCATGTTGCCAACAACTTACTTTTTATCATGGCACAGGCACAGTGCGTCATTGGCAACACTGTACCTGTGCCAGGATAAGCCCGGATAAGCAGCGGCCAAGGCCTCCATGGCCCAGCCCTCCCAAGGAGGCTTCTGGAAGGCCATGCCAGCGCAGCAGGCCTTGGGAGGGGAGCGGTGTTGGGCCTCCTGGCCACCTCCATAGCCACGGAGGCGGCCGGGAAGCCCAGCATGCTGCTGCGGTTCTCCAGAGGCCCAGGAAGGCCCAGCAGGCAGCTTGGCCCTCCAGAGGCCGTTTTCTAGAGCTCGTTGTTTTTGCAACAGGCCTGGTTGCTAGTATACTACATATTCAATGCCACTCTCATGTGACTGACAAACTAAGGAAAGGCTCCACTCAGAAGTCCTAGCAACTGGGAGGCTGATTCTGAATAGTCGGCATTTTGCCAGCTAATCAGAGTCTACATAATGCTAAACTATTATATGGGGGGGAGGGGATCATTTGCTTATCAAACTTGTTCAGATGGCCCAAATAAGAGAGAAGTGCAGCTGTTACAAAGTGTTCCCTACAGAACTGAGCAAATCCAAAGCACTGAATAGATAAAAGCCCGGTTTTATGCAAAAAGAAATAATGGTGCCCTCTGTGGCTGAACTAAGAAAGGAGAAGAAGACACACACACACACAAAGAGAGAGCAAACGGGGTCAGACACTTTGAGAATGGCAAAATAGGGGTTCCAATTTAATAATTTACTTTGAAGATTTAAAAATGCAGTCAGCATTTGTCTCAAGTCATTAATATTTCAGCAACTGACTGAAGAGGGAATAACCTGATTTTAGAATGTCTGAACATTCACAATATAGTTTCATTTAGCTTAGGAGACCCTTTATGGGATGCTGCTGCAAAACAGACACAGACAACAACTATATGATCCCCATGTAATTTAAATGGCTATTGACAGTTTATAACTACTGTAAAGTGGTACTAGTAAGCAACACCAGGAGTATATACTATTGAAGGCTGCTGGTGCTGCTCCTTGCTTTTAACGAGTAGGATCTTAAGTTCTTTTCTGCAGAAGTAGTCCATCTATCCATAGAAGGGTTCCTTCCATGCATAGACGATTCACCACTTAGCAAAAAAAAAAATTAGAATTTAACTCAACAAGACTGATGAAATATGCACATTTTCACAGATGAACAGTACAAAGGAAAAGTGAATCTTACAGTGCTTTAATCATTTCTTCTTGCATCTTCTGTAAGGAGTCAAGAAACAAAGGAAGTGTAGTATCATAATACTGGTGTTGGTGCAACTGTGCTCCTTTCAGTGCCAACACATACTGATTGTGCAACATGTGGAGTTTCATAGTGGCTTTATCATAACGATCTTTGGCTTTTTCAGTCTCTTTTCCTGAAGCAAAAGCAAAAAGAAAAAAAATCCATGATAATGCTAATTTTACAGGCAGCAACCAAGAGAATTTGTAATTAAGGAAAGTAAAGCACTTTTCATTTGAATTTCTGTAGGATAGGCTAGTATGTGCTTTTCTAGTGAATTCAAAGGAATTAAAAGGCTTGACATTATTATTTTATTAAAAGTTGCATATTCAGTATAATATATCTTGACTGGGATCTTGCTTTAGGTACACCTAATGTCATCTCAATTCAAAAAACAGGCTGCTATGTAGACCTGTAAGAGCTACCCAGTTCTTTGAATCCTCTTACTGTATCTGTTTACATATTTGTCATCTGATACAGGCATTTTAAAAATAATGAAATCAGAATCTCTAGCCATGGCAAAACCTACAGTCTCTCTCAAAAGCCAATGAGAATTTTACTTTTCTTAATTTCTGCTCTGTACCTTACCAAAAACCCTGTGAGTTCCAATGAGAACTCACATCACTTTTGAAATCAAAAAAAGTCCAGTAGCACCTTTAAGACTAACCAATTTTATTGTAGCATAAGCTTTCGAGAATCACAGTTCTCTTTGTCAGATGCATGGAGGGCAGAAAGAAACTGGTCAAATATAGAGGAGAGGGGAGGGGAGGAGGAGAGAGGGGATGTAAACAACTGCTTTGATATGGAAATGCAAACAGCTCCTTTTGATGTGGGGATCAGTTTGCTTGTGTAAAGGTTCAAAGGAGTTTGCCGTGTTAGTCTGTAGTAGCAAAATGCAGCACCATCAAGAACATCCAATTCCACTGCAGCACAAGGGCTGTGGTTATCGAAGGCTTGTGCTGCAGTGGAATTGGATGGTCTTGATGGTGCTGCTGGACTCTTTGATTTTGCTACTACAGACTAACACGGCTAACTCCTCTGGACCCATCACTTTTGAGTAACTGAAGGTTTGTATATTTTCAAATGGACAGAGACTTCTTCTTCTTTGCACTAAGGCATACTCAGACAATTCTATCTTTTTGCACTGGATACACACTAAGTGAATGAGTTTGCAGAACATTTCCTGAAGCACTATCATTAGATCAAAACGTACAAATGGGCAGGGCTCATTTCGAGGGGGAACGCACAGGAACGTAGTTCCAGCAGTTCCCCAAAGAGGTCACATGTCAGGTGGCCCTGCCCACCTGACTCTTGGCCATTTGGGGCTCGTTTCAGCCTGGATTGGGGCCGAAATGACCCGCATCGGGCTTCTGACAGGTGGTGGATCACTCTCCCACTCAGCAGCGGCCCGATCCTGACCATTTTGGGCCCCTTTTTGGACATTTTCAGCCTTTTTTTGCCATTTTGGGCCCAATTTCGGCCCTGAATGGCCAGGATTGGGTCCAAAACAGCCAGGATAGGTGATGTCAGGGGGTGTGGCATATGCAAATCAGCTATGCTAATGAACCACTTCTGGTGATGGCAAGGGGCATGGCATATGCTAATGAGTTATGCTAATGAGTTATGCTAATAAGTTCCTCCAGCTCTTTTTCTACGAAATGACCCCTGCAAATGGGCATTCACCACACCGTCTACCAAAATGTGACTTGTTCACACGTGAAGAGTGAGGCATTGCACTGTATTTCTTATTGTGCTAGGAAGTGACTAAACCGCACCATGTACAACTTCTTCAACACTCCTTATCACACTATACCTCCAAGATCTTTGAGTGTTTTTACTTTGAAATGGTGTAACGAGCTTTTGCCCGTGTCTGAAACTAAGCTTCTACTAGCCAAAAGAAAGATGTATCTTTCTCCTGGAAAGCTTTCAGCAATTAGTTCTCAGACCTGTCAAACAGATAAGTTCTTTGAACCACCTGTTTATCAGTACATTTATTTATATAGGGTTCAATATTGCTTTGCAACTCTTTATCAAACACACAGACACCTGTCTAGAGTTTATTTCACTTTATTGAAAATACACCCTAGTTTTTTAATGAAGCAAGTAATAAAAATATAAATGGTTATTAACATAAATCCTATAAAAATAGAACACAGAAAGGCAATAAGAAATAAGTTTGCTAACATTTCTTAATAAATTCCAAGTTTAACATAATCAAAGTTTCTATGAAATACATAGGTAAAAATAAGTTCTCACCTAAATTCTCTCAAGAGATTTCTTCCATCAGAGCCCTGCCATTCTATCTGAGTTGGCAATTTTATAAGTCATCATATGCAAATATTTAAGGTCTATTCACATGATAGCACAAACAAACAATGATTGGTCTGATGCTTCACTGAATATTCATAGTTTCTATTGTATAACCTTCCAATTAGTAAAAAATTACATCATACTCAGACTTACAAAACTATAAATCTCTGAGAAGTGTCAGAAAAAGTTGTTGAAAGATCACCACTGGCTGAATCTCTGATAGAGGAACATTAATCTCGATAGAGTCCACTATTTTAATTAACTGTCAAAAGATTAAAGCACACCTGTTAGAATTACCTAACACATAGAAAAAAACACACAGACGGTTCATGCAAAGTCTGCATGTTCATTTAGAATACAAGTGCTTGGCCTAGTATTGCTCAGTATTGATTATCGTCATGTGCTTTTATCTATATTGGTGCAACAATGGTATTTGGCTTTCTCTTTGTCTCCTGAAACTGAACAGCACTGAACATTAAAAACTCATCACACCCAAGCATAACAAGCTTCCTAAAGAGCAGCAACAATGTACTCTACTCTAAGTGGAATGTTCCATTTACTCTTCCAATATTTCACGCATTCCAGCTAGGACAGTACAATGACATCATGGTACACAGCACCCATATCTTGGCAAAAAAAGCAATGGCAAGCCATTTCCAAGCTGTTATGGTTTTATAATTTTATTTATATATATATTCAAGCATTTTTGAGCACCTACATAGGCAGGATATAAATGTTTTAAAGTAAATCATGCCCTTGTGCCACATTGCTTGAACAGGATCTGAAGTTAACAAAGTCTGCGAACTACACAAAATGGCATCAGCCAAACAAATTGGAGTGTCTCATGCCAATGTTTAAACCAACTTAGGCCAAAGTAAGTATGATAGGCATAGTAGTGTTTCTGACTTCCTTTTCCTTCTCTGCTGTGTCGGAACAAATTGTCACATCATGAGATATGATCCCAAAACACAACAATATTTGATATATATACCAAACTACTGCACCAGCAAAGAGGCTCCTCTCAGATATCAGATACAGGAATATGACCAAATACTTAAGGAATACTCCAGTGATATAGTTCCAGAAAACAGATGGCACAGAACGAAAATGGAGAGTGCAGATTACAATACATGTTTTTTTTTAAAAAGTTTTAATTATTTAGAATTATGGTACTGCTCCCTTCAGGGGTTATTTCGTAGAAAAAGAGCTGCAGGTGCTCATTAGCATAAGTCATTAGCATAAGTCATTAGCATGTGCCATGCCCCTTCAAAATCTCCGGAAGAGTATCATTAGCATAATTGATTTCAATGGGCCTGAAATGGCCAGGATTTGACTGCTGCCAGACGGGGAAGTGGTCCCCACCTGGCAGTGGCCCAATCAGGGCCATTTTGGCCCCAATCCAGGCCGAAAAGGACCCAAAAGGGCCCAAAATGGCCATTTTGGGCACATTTTGGCCTGGACTGGGCACAAAGTGGCCCAGATCGGGTCAGTGCCGGGCAGGGGAGGGGTCCCCCCCAATACTGGCAGTTTTGGCTCTGATCCCGACCAAAACGGGCCCCAAATGGCCAAAAATGGGCATTTGGGGCTCGTTTGGGCCTGGATCAGGGCCGAAACAGCTCGGACCAGGTCAGCGCCAGGCAGGGGAGGGTTCCTCCACCCGGCACTGACCTGATCCCAGCCGTTCCAGCCCTGATCCCAGCAGAAAAGGGCCCAAAATGGCCATTTGGGGCCAGATCAGGGCTGAACCCTCCTCCGCCTGGCACCAACCTGATCCAGGCCATTTCATCACCAATCCAGGCCAAAACGGCCCCAAATGGCCAAAAGTCAGGTGGGCGGCACCACCTGACACCTGTCCTGTTGGGGGAACTGCCAGAACAGTGTTCCGGTGCTTTCCCCCTCAAAATAAACCCTGGCTCCCCTCATGATTCAACAGGATCTCAACAATATCAGTCTTAGCCTCAAGTAATAAAAGAAGGTGAGTGACAGGACAAGACAGATGCCTTCCAATAATGCACCTTGAGCTTTCTAGCTAGTCCTTTGTTAAGAAAACTCACAGGACAGGCCTAGAACCAGCCTAAAAGTTATTAACTTAGATAAGGAAGAGAGGTCATCAACTGTCCGAACAACTCTCTAGACATGTCCTTCCATGAAAGAGATTTAAGCCTTCTTCCTACCAGTAGTCACAACAGGAAATAGATCTTCTCAAGACTCTTTTCTATTGTTATCTGGACAGTAGTCCCGTACATTATTCTACCTTATCTCAATTCCTTTTTGCTGAAGCCTGCCTCCCTTGCATCCTGCTGCCACACTTGCTTTTCCTCCAGATATTTACAATGGTATTCTATATTTGTCCTTGTGGCCAGCCTGAAAGATACTATTCTTGACTGCCCACAACCAAGCCTTAGAACTGTCACCAGTCATCTTCAATTGTGAGATGTCTGCACAATGTTTTAATCTTCAGAAACAAATGACATTTTTTCCCATTTTGATAACACAGATTTCTCTCCTCCAGAACCAGAACTCTTAACAAGCTATCATAAGTTGGTATTTTAATACTCTCATTATCAAATTACCTAGACAGGCTTTTTTAAATAACTGAAATATAGAACTACAATAAAAAAGCTACTTGTCAGCTTCAGCTCTGTCAAAACTACACTTGAATTTTTTGTATTTTTAAAACATAGATGAATGAATTAGCGTAAAGGCACCCTCCACTGGTCAATAAGGACAGAAGGAAACAACCAGTTCCTCTTCAGCTGTTCATAAAAAGATCTAATTACAATTCTATTGCCATCACTTCTCGGTAAATGTTTAATGTTTACCGCAATAGGCTGTGCATAATATGCTAGATCGCAACAACTATTAAAAGCTGAAAAAAATTCAATTACACATCTCTGCTCTCTTCGAGAGAAGCTTAAAGCTTGTAGAAACATTCTAGAAGTCAAGTATTTCATCTATTTACACAGGTTGCAATCCAGCAAACATGGCCCAAAACTAAATTCCAATCAAGCCAGTGGGACTAAAATACGCATTTACAGCGCAATCCTACAGAGAGTTACTCCAGACCAAACCTACTGATTTAAACTGATTTAGAAAAGAGTTATGCTGCACAGTACTGCAATTTAGATGGTCAAGGACCACTGATTTTTTTGCTGGAAGCCTGTACAAAATCGAAGATTTTGAACACCTACTTCCAAAAGGAAAAATGGTAAATCGCACACATATTGGTATTATGTTACTGTTTATAGTCAAAGGAACAAACAAAGTACATGGTCAGAATCAAACTACAGAAAGCAATGTAGTCGCTTCTGCAGAATGCAGCCATTATAAACCCTGAGAATCAAAGCTCTTTTCCCCCCCAAAGTGCAACTTGTTAATTTCTGCTAAAGACTAGAGTGAAACTGCCATGGATTTCTTCATGTCACTGACAAGAAGGGGTGCTCATTCCCTGAGCACTTGGATCCAAGTTTCTCTGGAAATCTGTCTCCAGTAAAATACACAACTCACCATCTAATACAGCGTTTTTGCACACATCCCAGCACAAGTGTTCTCTTAAGTCATTACATGTGTATCCTGCATAAGTGTGTGTGTGATTATGAACAAAATGTATTTATGAATCATCAGCCTATACTGGCTGAAAAGACATTTTGCTACCAATAAATATTTAATGGATTTATTTTTGTTTTTACCACTTGCCCATTCCAATCAATGGTTGCAGTTGGGGGTAAAGTTATTTAATTGAATTCTATGTGTTAGATCAAAAAACAAAGTCAGCAGTTCAAAGAAATAGCACAACATTTATATTCAGCTTCTCTATTTACCGACAATACTGCATCTACAAGTTTGAATTACTGGTTATTCAAGTTGTTCTTTCTGCCTTCCTCATTTTTCTAGATTTGTGCTTTCTCCCAAAATAGTAATTAGGGTTTCAGTGGAAATAACGCTCAGATTCTCCACATACTTTTTGCAAATATTATAATCTGGTTAGGACAATAATCCAAAGTAGAAATGAGAGGTTACTAAGGTGATCTGATTATAAGATACCATGTTCTCCTCCTTATAGTAAGAGAGAAATAGATGCTCTGTGAAGCCAATGCAACACCTGTATGTTTCATCACAAATGTTCCTAAACACATGCAAGTTTCTGGTTACTTACAAGGCTGTTTCAGCTAAACACTTCAACTAGTTATTATCTGGATTCCCAAAGTGAAACTGAAATATTTTCATCACTATGTCACAAAACCTGTAATTTTGCTTTAAAATAACATGACACCAAGTTGAGTTGCGTCTTGTTCTCTAGCAGCTTTTAAAAGAGAAAAAAAATTCCAAATGCTATTCAACTTGACAAATGACGCTTGAGCGATGCCCATATAATGTCTAATACCCCATATTAATTACTAACCACTTGAAGTCTACGAGCAGATTCCTGACAACAGATACAATACCTGTTACTGCTGCTGCTTTAAATTAAGGCTCAAAGTCAGAATAAGAGCATAATTTTCCATCCATTCTGATCTCAGAAAAGAGAGGAATTTTGAATGGGAGAAAATAGGCAGAACTAGCTGTGCAATTGCTTCTGCATCAGACAGCAGACACAGACAAGATGCTACTCATTCCACTCCATGTTTCCAAGATTAGTTGGCATTAAGAAAGCTAGACAGATATGTCACTGTTTGCAGTAAACCTTCATTTAAAGAGTTCTGATACAATGGAAGAATCAACAACCATTTTGAGTGATCTCCACTAGCACCAAAGAGAGTGAATGAAAGTGATGCAATGGGGCAATCTGGTGTTCAAAGCTAAATTGCTTGTAGGTCAATCTAGCTGAACAATATCAATTGCAGAACCATGAAGTTATAGCCCAGGTCAGTCAAACTGGTTGGAGCTATCTCCCCACTTAATTTAAACAAGAACAAGAAGCAACCCTAATGTTATATAGTAATTCCTAGAGATTGAGATGTATATATAAAAAGTGCACATAATATAATTTAAGATGAGCCATGCAATAAAAACATTATACATGTTTTTCTATATGCCAAGCAACTGGGAAAGTAATGAAGCCAAGTTACTTGGTTTGTAATACACTGTCATCCTCTGTAATTCCTTGTTTCATGGCCCAATTTATCCTTTTTTGTTTCCTGCTCACAAGCACTTAATAAAGATTCAAGACTCCCTGGAAGTGCTCCTCATAAGTCCATACGTATGGGGAGGAGCTCTAGCCACTCAGCTGTGACAGAATACATTCTAGATGTCCCAGAGGCACTCATCTCTTGATTATGCAATAGCTGCAGACCTGAACTCCTGGCATTTGAAACAGATCTGAGTTTGAACTTCAATAGTTTTAATGCTTCCATCTTAAAAGAAGCCAGCTCAAAGGAACACATGAAGCTGCCTTATACTGAATCTGACACTGATCTATGAAGGTCAGTACTGTCTATTTTGACTGGCAGCAGCTCTTCAGTGTCTCAGGTGAGGGTCTTTCACATCGCCTACTGGAAACGTATACTAAACATTCTTTTGAAAAAAGCTTTATCATAATCACAAGTTTGATTTTACGGTACATTTATTTTAGTAATCCATATGGAGTCACTTAACTGACTGCTTCCATGAGCAACATATTGGATCAAATGCTGCATAACAAGCATTAGAATTACTGTGCAAGCCACACACAAAAATGTCCTAAAGACATACCCGTCTAAAAATTTGTGGCATATGTAGTACCTGCAAAAATCATTTAAATCTGCCAGAAAACGATTAACAGAAAATTTGGTCTTTAAGGACTGTATCTAAAAGTCTCTGGACAGTGAAGTCTTTCTAAAATGTCCTTTTTATAAGAGACAACTCTACAAATATTTAACAAATTGTTGTCATAATTGGTAAATTATTACAAACAAACCACATAAGTACTTTACTTCCTTTAAGTGCCACAACTGGCTTGTCAGTTACAGTTGCACATTAGGAGATTAATGCAGTTTTTTGCAACAAATACTTAAAAATCTTTTTCAAAGCTTTTCACTCTTTCATTCTAGAGTACTCTGATTACCATGAAATGTGTTAGTTGGACATTAAAATGAATATATTTGTGCCTTCTTTGAGAAGAACAATTCAACATCTCTACATAATCCTCTCATTCCCATGACTGCCCACATATCCATAAGCATTCAATAACCATTTATCCCACTGATGCAGCTAATTAACTTGTGATATTTTTGATTATTGGTTTTTACTTATGATGCAAACATCACAACACTCCTACTTCTGATACTAATGAAAATGGAATCATTTATAAACCAGACTCAATAGAATGTTTCAACTGTTTCTCAGTTCATCAGCCTACAGTCAAATCAGCATAGCATTCCATAAACACAAAACTGATTCACTTCAAGATGTTTAAGACTGACCTTAATTCACTTCTAATGCACAGCCACAATTTAGTAAATGACCATCTCTATTAATATGGTTAAAACTTTCAAGAGACCCATCATTAAAACAAGTATGCTAGATAGGTTATTTAGATCCACTGTCGAATAAAAAGCCTTCCAGTTCAATTATGCACCATAGAACTGTTCAATACCTTATTGGCACCAGACTGTTATACTGTATTTACATAACACCAAGCTAGTTCCATGAGCCTTTGGCAGCTTTCAATTTTATCTCAAAAAGCAACTCCTACATGCAACATGGCAAAATGCTCTTAAAATCTTCAATAAGGCCACCTATTAAAAGTTTTTAAAAATTTACAGCAAGCCCTTTGTTTAAATGTAATCATTTCTTCCAATCATAGTCAACATTTGTATGGTAATATGCTAATTTTTATTTACACTAGCAAAGCCTCTAGCAACAACTAGCTGGTCTGCTGAGTTAGCAGTCAGACCCCCCACCTCTTCATATTGACAGGGCAGTTTATTGATGGAATATTATCAACCTCTTCTTCCTATGTCATAAGTGCAAAGAACTGCAGGCCCAAGTCAGAGTGCATGGCAACTGAGCAGGAGCCTGGAAAACTACCAGAACATGAGTCAGAGGCAGTTGACTAATTGACTGCTCCTCCACATCCCAGAAAGACACAAAGAGAACAAGGCTTCCTGAGAAAACCACCGTCTAATCTTATCAACATCCTGCTATACCTCCCCCTCATCCACCTATCCTAATCAAAGCTATTCAGCAAACCTGGTAGCTTTCCCATCCAGTATTTACTAGGTCACCAAGCAATATTTTTACCTACAGTCTATCCCAGATAGTCACTTCAAGCCTCTCCCAACTTACTGTTCTGCCTCCGAACCAACCATTAAGTCATTGTTTTTGACAGCAAGACGTCAAGCTTGCCCCAAAGAAAGTTTTGCCCTATAATTGGGCTCCTCAGCCATGTGCTGTGTGTGTGTTGAGATCTGCCACACACACACACAAATTTATCTGGGCTTCTTCTCTTCTCAGTGAAATGCTGGTTGTTTTGCTGCTGTCTTCATGGACTTCTATCTTTAAGAATGGTAATTATCACCCTCCCTAAACTGCTTTCTCTTCCCTTCCTCTCCGATTTTCCTAGTTAGCCTTGCGTGTGTGTTGTGTATTGTTTTCTGTACGTTTGCCATTTTATTTATCTTTAATTAAAAAAAACCTTTCCAGCCGAACATCAGACTTATTTGAGAGTTCTAAGGGAATAATCCCCATAAACATTGGTGGAGATTCCTAGTTACCCCCTCTTGCTTGCCTCCTTAATGCTAATTCCACTGACCAATTTAGGAGACCATATGATGGAATGTTCCCAAACATCATAACTGCTGAATTAATGATACCATCAACAGTATTCATAAACATTCTATTTTTATAAGGAAAGTAAAAGGCCAGTTTGTCTGAAATTAAAAACTTATATAATCCCAGAAGATTGGGCTGAGGCCTGGAAGCCTAAATACATACTATGTGATCAACTTCAAAACAGGAAAAAGCAAGTAGAAGAGACACACTGAATTTCACATTGTTTTGTACTAGCGAACTAGTTCATTTTTAACTGTGGTTTTATTATGTACAAGTACATCCTGAAACCATCAAGTAGATTCCACATTCACACTACTAATCATTAAATACCTACCTTTAGCCACAGCTTCCTTGTACTTTTCTTTGGCAGAATTAACTTCCTTAATTAATTGTCTATAACTAGATTTTAATTTTTCCAATTCTGTTTTTGTTACCTATCAAGGAAAAAAACCACAAAACAGGTATTAACTTGCTCTGATTTAGTAGAAAGGCACTCAACAGACATATGCAGCACTAATGCAGAAGCTCTCCACAACTGGGCTGAACCACAGAGTAATCATCATGCAAATTTTACAGATCCTTATCTGATGTGCTACTAAGGAAAAGAATTTGTCAGTCACTACATTGTAATGTTTTAAGTGATCCTTGTGACATCTATTTAAGGCAAAATAAACAATCATAAGAACACGTGTAATTAGAGCTTTAAAGTCATTAAAATATAGCAAATATGACCTCACTAGTAAAGTTAAGCATGCTCTTATGCTTAATGGAGGCAAAGAAACTCTTACATTACACATACTCCCTATACAGAAGAGCTCCTCCAGAGAAAACTAAACACTCAAAAAAGATGGTGCCTAGCACTAACTTTCTACCCTTTTTATGCCAAGTAGCCTAGATTTACTGAATTATCTGACATGACCAGTCACTTGTTACTTACCTACCCAGTTCTTTTACCATTATTTCCAATTACCATTTATGATTTAACATATGGAAAGGAACAATTCTTCCAACAGCAGTTTGCCACTATCCAAATTCAGATTCATATCCAATACTAGAATAGTTTTATTAAAAGGGCAATGAAAAAGTTAGCTTAGAAGGCAGTATTTTGCCCACAGAAATGCCCTCTCAGTTTAATTACTGGCATGGACTGTTCTAGCTTTCAAGAGGGACACCAAGAACAGGTCCACAATTAGCAACAGATTGTCCCTACCAAAGCAGTGATGAGAAGCTTATAACACCAAGAGTGCAATCCTATGCAGACTTATGCCAGTCTAAACCCATTGACTTCAATGAAATACCTTGAACATCTCTGCCTCAATCTGCTGGTGACCACCTATGTAACTCTTCTTTATTTGCTGCTTGTCTTTGATCATCATGGTAAGTCTATGTAATGGTCCGGCATTCAGATCTTCTGCATGTGACTTCATGATCTTGCTAAGCTGTTCTGTCTGCTGTACAATGAGCAACCATGACTTGAGAAAAAAGAGAGATGAAACCTTATTTGTACATTGGCTTAGACACAAAGTATGTGGGCATAAATTGTCAGAATTTTCAAGTTTCAAAATGTATTTTTAGGAGCCCGCAAACACTGATCAATGTAGCATGCTGATGAACATGTGTCTGATTTGTGAATTTGCAATATACACAGATGATCTGACCGTTCATTGTTAAGTCATCTATACACATGTGTGTAAGTCCACTTAGCAATTCCACAAATTACTAGTTCCACAGTAAATTAAGCCATTGAACTCACTCAATACATCTGGAGTTTTGGATACATATCAACATAATTTAGACTTTGAAAAGACATCAGAAGGACTTTCCTGCTGGTGCCTTTCAAAAGCTTCAGCTGGTGAGCCAGATGCAGCCCTTCCTGGGCAGGAAAGATCTTGCTACTGTGGTGCATGTCTTGGTAACATCTAGATTAGTCTACTGTGTTGCACTCTATGTGGGGCTACCCTTGAAGATTGTCCAGAAGCTTTAGTTGATACAGAATGCTACAGCCAGAATACTGACTGGAGTGGGTCGCAGGGATCATGTCACTCCAGTATTGTTTCATTTGCACTGGGTCCCAATTTGCTTCCAGGACCAATTCAGGGTGCTGGTATTGACCTTTAAAACCCTAAACAGCTTGTGACTAGCATACCTTAAGGACCACCTTCTCTCATATAAAGCTACCTGTTCATTCCAGACATTTTCAGAGACCCTGCTTCAAGTTCCCCCTACCATCTGAGGCTTGAGGGTGGCAACCTGAGAAAGAGCCTTCTCAGTTGTGGCACCAAAAATTTGGAACTCCTTTCCAAGGGCGATTCAACTATACCCCTCCCTCTTTCTTTTACCAGGAGGGAAAGACCTTTACTTAGTTTTGTATCCCCCTCCCCAATAACTGTTATTGGTTTCCTCTCCGCTTTCAGTGGTTATTTTGTGTTGTATGTTTGTCTGTATATGGTTATTTTGTGTTGTATGTCTGTTTACTGAATGTTTTACAATCTTTTAAGTATTGTTTTGAACTTAAATAGTTTAAACTGTTTTAAATTGTTTTTCAGTGTTTTAACGTTTGCTACCTTGTGGACCCTATTTTGGGTTGAAAGGTAGCATACAGATGTTTTAAATAAAATAATATTGTGGTCTACAAAATCAAAATATTATGAAAGGAAATAGAGAGTTTAATATTATACTTGCTTTGAACAAGAAACAATGAAATTTTTTGTCTCCAGAAATTCTTTGGCTCATAAAATGATCAAAATATTAATTTAATAGAGGCACGGCTGAAAAACAGAGATCACAAAAGCTATAATAAAATCAAAACTGCAGTAAGCACAATTAATGCTCCAAATAAGTCCTCAAAAGTTCCTGAATAGAAAAAGTAATGACAACATAACTATTCCAACCCATTTGTGTGTTATTTCATTCCCCCATTTTGTTAAATCCATTCATTAATGCCTAGGGAAGATAAAAAGCTAGGCAGATGACAAGTTACTATCAAGATATGGGTCCACTAATACTGCCATCCTAAACAGAATTACACCTTTCTAAGTTTATTGAAATCACTGTGTCCAGGGTCGCAGGACCCTCCTTCCTTGTACCTGCACCTACCGAGGGGGAAGTCAGACAGCCTTGGAGAAGCAGCAGCCGGACCTTCTCAGTCAACGATGGTTGCTGTCAAACCAGGGCAGCAGCAGGGGCTGATGATGGGGGAGCCAGGCAACGCAGAGAGACTTAAGTGTCATCGCCATGCCACAGCCACCCAGGACGCATCACCACCCAAGAGCAGCATGTGCAAGTGGGCATCTGAGATGATCCCTGGAACAGAAACGATTCAGATGCCTGGGATGAGGCCACCGGGGGCTGTGCAGGCATGGCAGCCAGACTGCACAGCATGGAGAGAGCCCATCAGCCAGCCCCAGGAAGGGCTGAGGAGGAGGTGGGAACAAAGATGATCCCTTAAGGCCTCAGTATGAACCTTCAGCCCAGTCAGTCAGCCCCAAGAGTGAGCCAAACCCCAGGGAATGACAGAGCCTGTGGGAGGTGGAGAGTGGTCTTAAAAAAGGTAGGCCATCTTGGGGCACTAGGGAGAAGGAGCCAGGCAGTCTCTTGGCCCCCAGAAGACAGAAGGGCATCAGGCTGCTCAGAGGAGAGAAAGGGAGCGAGGGTGATGTAAACCGCCCTCCTCCTCATTTATGAAGTGCCCTTGGTAGCTGGCCTGGAGGAAAAGACCATCTTGGAGGGTGAGTTCCCCTCAGCCCCTCAGGCTCCAACACCCCATTGGTGCACTCTTACACAATGTGTTTAGAAGGGTATAACCCTGCTTAAGGTAGCACTGCTAGTCACAGTTTAACCACACACTGAACAGGAAAAACAGGGTTTCTCACCTGTAACTGTTGATCGTCGAGTCTCTTCTGTGCAGACACACATTGGGACTGCGCAGGCGCAGGCCAGCCGCGGAAAAGATTTTTCTAGCTTCCAGAGATGTGAAGGGGACGTTCGGATCCACCGCGCATGCGCGCCGGTGTTCCCGCCAATTTTGAATGCATATATATCCGAACGTCCCCGGCATTCCCTCAGTTCACCTGAGCCGCCGGAGAAACTAAGTTAACGAAACACTCACAGCGGGGCAGGCGGGAGGGAATGTGTGTCTGCACAGAAGAGACTCGACGATCAACAGTTACAGGTGAGAAACCCTGTTTATCGTCTTCGTCCTTCTGTGCAGCCCCACATTGGGAGAGTAACTAGCATCTCACCAATGGGGGCGGGTGTGAGTGTCTACTTGAACAAGGACTGCAGGACAGCTGTGCCAAGAGCCGAGTCACGTCGTGCATGCACATCCACAGAGTAATGCCGGATGAAAGTGTCCGCAGAGGACCATGTCGCAGCTTGGCAGACGTCCTGGAGCGGCACTCCTCGCAGGAAGGCAGCAGAAGCAGCTTGGGCTCGAGTGGAATGAGCGGTAACCAACAAGGGACACTGGACTCCAGCATGCTGATAGCAAAGTTTAATCGTAGACACAATCCAGCGAGAGATGGACTGGGCAGAAGCAGGAGAGCCCTTGCGAGGGCCAGAGTAACACACAAACAGGGCAGGAGACTTCCTGAAACATTTGGTGCGGTGCAAATAAAACAATAAAGCACGCTTTACATCCAATGTGTGTAGTGCTCGTTCCCCTTGGGATGAGGGCGTTGGAAAAAAGGAAGGGAGGAACACCTTTTGCTGTAGGTGAAACCTTGAGACTACCTTAGGCAGAAACTCCATGCTAGTGTGGAGCATGACAGTACCAGGGAAAAACTGCAGGAAGGGAGGGTCACACCGCAGGGCGGACAGTTCCCCCACACGCCTAGAGGACGTGATTGCCACCAGGAAAGCCACCTTCTGAGTGAGCAAAGGCAGGGGGCAGGAAGATAGAGGCTCAAAGGGCTGGAGCATCAGTCGGGAGAGAACCAGGGAGAGACTCCATTGTGGAATGGGATGGGCCCTAGGAGGGAAGGTCTTGAACAGGCCCTTCAGAAACTGCTTGGAAAGCCAGTGAGTAAAAACGGTCTTCCCATCAATCTGCTCATGGAAGGCAGAGATTGCAGCCATGTGGACTTTAACACTGGAAAACGCAAGGCCCTGGGAGCAGAGATCCAGGAGGTAGTCCAGGATGACAGGGAGCGGGCAACTAAAGGGAGAAACCCCCTTTGGGGCCAACCACCGGGAAAAACGTGACCACTTCCTCTGGTAGGACAACCTGGTGGACGGTTTCCGGGCATTCAAGATCACCCCAAGCACCCCAGAAGAGAGGTTCATTCCCGGTTGCCCAGAAGCCAGGCAGCCAGATTCAGTACAGCCACATCGTGATGCCACACCCCGTCCCTGGTTAAGAGGTCCGGGGCGTGAGGCAGGGGGAGGCATCGCCCCTGGGACAGGGAGAGCAAAAGGGGGAACCAATCCTGGCGAGGCCACCGAGGGGCAACGAGGATACAGCGGGTTCGGTAGGCCCTGACCCTGGAAAGAACCTTGTACAGGAGCGGAAAGGGCGGGAAGGCATAAAAGAGCCCTGGGGACCAAGGTATTTGGAAGGCATCCCCTAGGGAGTGGCGGCCAATGCCGGCCCGGGAGCAGAACAGCGGGGCCTGTTTGTTGCGGGCAGTGGCGAAGAGGTCGACCAAAGGCGTGCCCCATGTGCGGAAAACCTGGTCGAGGTAGACCCTGTTTAGGGACCACTCATGCTGAGGCAGAAACACCCTGCTCAGCGCATCTGCCGAGGTGTTGAGCTCCCCGGCAATGTGCACGGCCCTGGGAAGGACGTTGTTGGCCACGGCCCAATTCCATAGAGTCGTTGCCTCCTTGCAGAGCTTGAGCGAGACCGTTCCCCCCTGCTTGTTGAGATAGTAGCAGGCCGTGGTATTGTCCGACAGGACCTGAATCTTCCTGTTCCAAACGGCATCTGCAAAAGAAGCGAGGGAGTAACGGATCGCCCGAAGCTCAAGAAGGTTGATATGCATGGATGCCTCAGATGGGGACCAGATGCCCTGAGCCGAAAGCTGTCCACAGCGCCCCCCCATCCCAAGTTGGAGGCATCGGTATAAACTGTGACCTCAGCTAGGAAGGGGCCAAAAGGACAACCCTCAGACAGGTTTCCAGGGACAGTCCACCAGGCCAGAGAGCGCAGCACCACCCTGGGAATGGAGAACTTCTGATGCTGGCCCATAGTGAGGGGGTTGTACCTCCGGACGAACCAGTTTTGCAGAGGCCTCATATGCAGGCGTGCAAAGAAAACCACCCCAGTGGAGGAGGCCATAAGGCCCAATAACGTTTGGATCAAAAGGGCAGTTTGGTAACGGTTATGCAGGAAATGACGGGCTAAGGAAGAAAGCCTGGTCAGGCGATCTGGAGGCAGGTAGGCTCTGCCCCGTGGTGAGTCTAGATGAACCCCAATAAACCTAATGGCTGTGCCCGGAGTAAGGATGGACTTATCCCTATTAACCACCAAGCCCAACTCAGCCAGTACAGACAAAGTGAGGGCAATATGGTCCTGGAGAGAGTCAGCTGAGGGTCCCACTAGGAGCCAATCATCCAGGTACGGGTAGATAAAGCACCCCCTGGACCGTAGGTATGCCACCACAGTGGCCATGCATTTCGTAAAGACCCTGGGCGCAGAGGCCAGCCCAAAAGGCAACACCGTATATTCATATACAGAATCCCCATAGGCAAACCGCAGATACTTCCTGTGGCCCTCAAAGATGGAGATGTGGAAGTAGGCGTCTTTCAAGTCTAGGATAGCTAACCAGACGCCCACCTCTAGGAGCTCCATGACCCGTGCCAGGGTCAGCATCCGAAACTTCTCAACCTTTAAATAGCTGTTGAGGCCCCTAAGGTCCAAAATGGGCCGGGAACCTCCATCCTTCTTATCCACAAGGAAGTACCTCGAGTAAAATCCCCACGGGGAAGCAGCGACATTGACCACCCGGACAGCACCTTTGTTAACCAACTCTATAACATTATTGTACAACATAACATCACAACATGGAGAACAACGGGGAGGGAGAGAGAGAGGAGGTGCATCTGTAAACATTAACTTGTAACCATGGGTCACAATGGACAGGACCCAAGTGTCAGAAGTAACACGTTGCCAACAGGGCAAAAAAGGCCGAAGCCTGTCCAGAAACTGGGCAGCAGAGGAGGCGTCCTTGGAGGCCAACAGGGGAGCGTTCAGGCTTAGTCAGAAGACCGAGGGCTTCTGCACCGAGGTCGAAGGCTTGGGTGAAGAAGGCTGTTGCCTGCCCTTGGACCGGCCGGAGCGCCGGGAAGAATGACGCTGCTGGGCTGAATAGGATCGGTGACCGTAGGACTGGCCCGAGAAGAAGCGCCCTTGACGCTGCTGGTAAGGTTGGTAAGGGGCCTGGTAGGATCGGAACCGACCATAACGATACCTCGGACCCGATGACTGAACCGAGGGGGCGACTCCGAGGGACTTGGCCGTCTGCTGATTCTTTTTCATCAGGGAGAGGGATTCATCCGTCTTCTCCGAGAAGAGCTGGGGCCCCTCGAAGGGGAAATCCTCCACTTTCGCCTTCTTTTCAGGCGGCAGGGCAGTGGACCGGAGCCAGGCGTGTCGACGCAGGACCACCGAAGTCGCCATCGAGCGCGCCGCGGAGTCGGCAGCATCCTTGCCCGCTGTCATCTGCTGTTTTGACAGCCGTATGGCCTCTGCTTGAAGGGCCTTCACCAAGTGGCGGCGATCCTCGGGGAGATCGGAAAGGTAAGAGGACAGCCGTTTCCAGAGGAACAGATTGTAGGACCCCATAATGGCCTGGAAGTTGGCAATACGGAACCCCAAAGACGCGGACGAGTAGAGTTTCCTGCCCATGCCATCCAGCTTCCTGCCTTCTCGGTCCGCCGGCGCCGACGAGGAACCGGAACGGAACCGAGCCTGACCCTCCTCAGCCACGATTGAGGAGGGTTTCGGATGACTGAAGAGGTACGGGCAATCATCCTGCTTTAAATGGTAGTACCTCTCTACCTTCTTTGCCGTCGCGGACACGGACGCCGGTGTTTGCCAGAGCGCGAGAGCGCTGTCAACAAAATCCTCCACAGGGGGAAACGCCACCGACGCGGGGGACCCGGAATACAGAGCCTCCAGTAGCTTACTCTTGGGCTTGGAGGTCGTGGAGGAGACGTCTATCTCCAGCGCGGCAGCCATCCGCACCATCTGCTCGGAGAACAGCCTGTAGTCGTCATTCGGAGACGATGAACGGGGCCCACCCACGGTGTCATCCGGGGAAGGATCAGAGGCCGCATCTGAAGAACACTCCGACGGGGACGCCAGACCTTCCTCATCCTCGGAATCTGAAAACTCCGGCGAGGTTTGTGTCGGAACCGAGGACCGGTGAGCGCTCGGGGCCGACGGACAAGTCGCCGGAACCGACGGTCGCAGAGGCAAGCCAGGAGGTGGAGGAGCGGATGCCGGGAGCCCGACTGGCTGAGCCGGAACGGAAACCACCGGAACCGAAGGGTGCTGCAGGAAGGGCAGCGACTGCTGGAACCACGCCACAAAATCCTGCCAAGAGGTCATGTTCCCAATCCCCGCGACAGGCTGGCAAGGGGGCAGAGGAGCAGGCACCGGGGCGGGCCAACGAAGAGGCATCGGAACCGACGAGGTAGACGGTAATGGAACGGAGGCCTCCGAAGGCGCCGGGGCGGAAGGCAGGGAGCGTTCGAATGACTGGAACGGTTCCGTGAAAGACGGGAACGACACGAATTCCTCGGGAACCGACGGAGGAGGCGTGCAGGGAGGAGACGGGGTGTGGAGACTCACCACATCGTCAGGGATCAGGACCGGTCCAGATGGAGTACCAGGGCGCACAGTCAGAGCCGGGGATAAAGCACGGCCCTTGGCCCTCGATTTCGCCTTGGCCTTCTTGGGCTGGGGTTCCGAAGCAGCCTCTGCGGCCGAGGGCTTGGAGGAGGACTTCGGCTTGGAAGCGGAACGCTTCTTGGCCTTCCGGTCGGAAGGACGATCCCCGGAACCGGAGTCAGGTCGGGCCTCCGGAACGGGTTGCCCCGTCGGTTCCGCGGGGAGCTGCTCTGGCGACTTACGAGACGGCGCCGGCGACGGAGCGGCGGAGCGGGGTCTATCTCCCGAAGAGCCGGATGGCTTGGGGGGGAGAAGGTTAGCATCCCACAAAAAAGCCCGGAGCCTGGCCTTCCGATCACTCCTTGCCTTCGGGGTGAAGGACATACAGATGGAGCAGCGCTCGACAACATGCCCCTCGCCCAGGCAGATGAGGCAGAGCTCATGGCCGTCCGAGTGCGTCATTTTAGTGCCGCACTTAAGACACTTCTTAAACAAAGAAGTTTGGGACATAATGAACGGTATCTCCCACCGACAAGGGGAAAAAATACCGACCAGAAGATCACAATCTAAAACTCCAAAGAGACACTGAGAGGATAAATGCTAGACAATAGAACCTTTTCGTACGGCGGCGAAAAAGGAACTGAGGGAATGCCGGGGACGTTCGGATATATATGCATTCAAAATTGGCGGGAACACCGGCGCGCATGCGCGGTGGATCCGAACGTCCCCTTCACATCTCTGGAAGCTAGAAAAATCTTTTCCGCGGCTGGCCTGCGCCTGCGCAGTCCCAATGTGGGGCTGCACAGAAGGACGAAGACGATCTGCATGATCCAAGCACTGCCAGAGCAACTGAGGCACATCTGGAAACAGTACCGACACAGAAGTGTTTGTCTGCAAGATCTTGATGAAAATAAATTCCTCCCAACTTCTGAAGAATAGGGGAAGGCCATAGAGAGGAGAAAAAAGGAGGGAGCTTTTTGTGAAAATGTATTTCAAAAAATACATTTGTATTGTGAAATGTATACATAATGTATTGTGAAAATCATCAGTCTTTGTTCTGCACTGTTCTTACCACACAACACAATGTTTGGATGGAGGGAAAGTATTAAAACTGAAAGCTGACACAGAAATTCAAACAAGGTACACTCCATCACACCAAAGATGCTTATAGCACAAAGTACCGTGAGACATTCTAACACACATGTCTACAAGTTAAATAAATTAATGTAACCTTCAGCTGTAGGATTATCAGCAGCTGGCTTCAAATTCTTCAACATATTATTTATTAGTACTTATTAGCCACTAATTGTACTAACTATTAGAAGAAACACAGGCTAAGTGACTCAGCTGATCAGTACCCAAATTAAATCAGACTATCAGTACCCCAGGGATGTTAACAGTGTGATCCTATGCAAAAATACTCCATTCAACTGGCTTAGACTGCACTAAGTCAGCCAAGACTGCAATGTATCATCTCAAAGATGTCCATATTGTTATGTAGTTAAGTTCATTATTTGCAATTCATTACACATGCACACAATTTTAAGTTTGCTCAATTCAACTTCAGTACTGTTATCTTACCTTAGATACATTACTAACATAATCCAGTTGTGAAGTGCTCTCTTTATCAACCTGATTACAAAGATTCTGTAAAGTAGATGCATATTCTTTGTCGCTTTTTATTCTCATAGACATAAATTTCTTCACCATTTCCAGTAGCCGCAACTCCCAGTCTTGTAGTTTTAGCAAAGCTTCATGCGAATACTTCAGGTCATTTCCAAACCCCATATTTATAAGGCACTAGATTTACCAGTGGTTAAAAGTGAGGGATCCTTCTACTCAGCACATCTGTAGGAAGTACAAGACTAAATGAGAAGTGTGTTGGAAGGGGAACACATATTGCTATTTTTTCATGCAGCATTTCTTGTAACCCTGTGCATATTTAAAGCAAGAAATTAACTCAACTACAGAGCCTGTAAAAAAGAAGGGCAAGCCTCGGCTTTGAAAGGTTGCTACTTCTCAAATGTCTTTTCCCCCTAAACCCATAGAAGACCACCCACACATGCCCCCTCAGCCAGCTCTCCAGACATATAGGCGAACAGCCAATTGGAAAATGCGCCCAATGGAAGTTATCATAAGTGAAAGAGTGCTTACAGGTTAAATTGTATCAGTCCATTGAGCTAATGGCAACATATTCCACTGGTGAAAGATCCAGCCCAGCATAATTAACAATATATTACAAGATCAGTGATTTTAGAGAACACAGTGAGTTCACTATTCTAAAACCATCAAAAGCGAGCAACAGCCAACCATTTGCTCAAGGTATGGACAGCTCCCAGGAGGTGGAGAAACCAAGACAGAGGCAACACTGGTCAACTTTAACAACACTATCCAGGATCAAATTGAGAGATGCATCACAAAAACATATCAAGAGAGCTAAACAGGAAAATGACACAATGACTTCTTTTTTGTGGTTGCTGGAGCAACCCCAAAGTCAAGAAGAATCCAGAACACTAGTCAAGAATACTCTTTTGCAGCTATACCCACCATTTAGGATTTGATACTTATAGCTGTTTGTATGCATACATTTTCTTTTCAAAAAGTCTCTTGCACATCTACATTAAAGCAAATGGAGCTTAGCTAATATACCAAGTTCATTACAGAAAGTGTAAGGTTAAATAAACCTACAAAGCAAAAATATATCTATAGGAAAGCACAAACATTTGAACCTGTACTTGGAGAGACAAACTTAAAATGAAGCAAAGCACAAGTTGTAGCCTCAACACTTCCCCAGACTGCACGTTTGTGGGGGGGGGGGGGGGAAATCTCCCTCTAGTTATGAACAACTTCTGATAAGCACCTTAGATGCAACACACTTCAAGTATTAATAGCACAGTGAAGCTTTGAGCTAGGCTTTACAACAATAAAACTCTACATACATACCTTCTAAAAAAGTTTTCTTCCAACAAAGCTTTCTTCCTTTCAACAGTTGTACCAAGGTGGTTGCTCAGCTCTTCCAATTACTCTGTTCTCTCAGTATCTTCTGACTCTATACAAAACAAAAATTGTATAACTTAGTTTGACAACCACACAAAAGAAAATATCAGGTATGGTCAGGCTTGAACCAGGAGCCTTACAAAAATAAAACTGCACATTCCTCAGCAGGTGCCATATTTTCCAGTGGTGAAATGCAAATTGTAAACACAATATACATATAAGAGTAACAATATACTATACTGTGCCAATTCTGAATGGTATTCTACAACTTGGACTTGCAACACTAAGTGTGAATTCTCCACTGCAGTGCTATCCTTCAGAAAATACAACTTTTCATCAAACTATTTTCCAGCATAATATAACCTGTCAAAAATCCATCCAAAATGAGTAGGCAGACTCAAACAGGAAAATAAATCTAAAGTGCTTTCAATGACTAATCTAGTTTCTTCATGAAAACTATTAGTATATATAAATGAAATATTATTTACAGGCTTAATACAGTTTGGTGTAGTGGTTAAGACCAGCAGGACTCTAATCTGGAAGACCAGGTTTGATTCTATTGAACCATCATTTAATTAGTGCCCCTGAATTTTAATACTACCAAGGAGAAAACAAGGTCACATCTACCTGTAACTGTTGTTCATGGAGTAGTGTTCTGTGCAGGCACACATGGGAGCACACATGAGAACTGCACATGCACAGGCCAGCCACGCGTGCACAGTTCCCATGTGCGCCTGCACAGGAGACATGACAATGAATAAAAAGCTCTCCATCCACTTTCTGCACCCCAAGCACAGATCTATAAACTATCATTATCTCCCCTTAGTCATCTTTTCATCTAAACTAAAAAAAGGAGGTAGGGAAGGTGCTCCAACTAGCAGTGTGCACCCAAAAAAATCCAGGAGATTCAGATCCTGGTTTCAGGGAGCCCCCAAAAATCCAGGATCCCTGAAATCCAAGTAAGATTATCTGATCCGGTTCAGCAAGATTAAAGAATCTCTGATTTATCCAGCCATTATTCCCAATGGGGAAAACTATCTGGGAACTATGAAGGAAGGCAAACTCCACCAAAATTGCAGGGAACCTACTTCTGATTGTCCTCTAAAGACCCCCCATCAAGTTTCAGGAAGATTGGATCTGGAGTCCAATTCTATGGGCCCCTGAAGAAGGTACCCCCAGCCACTCTCCATTGTTTCTTCTGTGAAATAAAATGTCAACTTTCTCTCAGGCAGAAATACACAGGAGCAAGACTGCCACTGACCAAAGACACTCCCAAATGCAAGCTAAACCCACAAAAAGCCCAACAGAACCAAAGCCACTCTAAAATACTGGCCATCTTAATTTGTATCCCTGTCCCAATAACTCCTAGCACAGAGTTTGCCATTTTTCCCTCCTGCAGTTACACACTAAGTTGATAATTTCATTAAGCTGCTCTATCACAATGTCTCGAAAGCTCATACCTTGGAAATCTCGTTGGTCTTTATTGGATCCAGATCTTGTTAAATTATATCCATCCATTCTGGTGACACAACCTCAGAATCTGTTATCTGGGAAGTCACCTCCAGTTCATTGAATGTGGCAACGTATATGTGAATTTAGCAATTTTTAGCCAGTTTAAATCATTTTGCACTTACATGGTGTACAATGGAATCTAATTTGTCATATGATGGCCCACCTTCTCAATTCAGAATTATCTTCAAAATATGCTTTACATTCTGCCAACCTGAATAATTTATTTCATTCTAAAATGTGGCCACTTCACGGTTCACCCAAAACTCCAGAACTTTATGAACAAATTAAATAGAGCCAGACCTAATACAGAATTATAGAGGATCCAAAGTTACCAACATCTAGGCCTGGACTTCTCCTAAAATTACAACTGATCTTCAGACAACAAAAATTAGCTTCTCTGTAGGAAATGGGAGCTTTAAGAGAGCAGACTGTACAGCATCACATCCCTGCTCAGTTTCTACCCCATCCCTCCCCTAACTCCACCCTCCCCATAAGTCTCCAGAAATTTCCCAAGCCAGAGCAGGCAACCCTAAGGGACTCTACTGTTTACTTGTTTCCATTGCAATAACTTTCTTTAATACTAGGTTCTACTTCCTACCATTTTAAAGCTACTATCTCTCAACATAACCTAACCTCTTTTCCCAAGCAAAGCCTTTAGCAACAAACTTTATCAAAAGTTCTTTTGACTTCCTAGAATATAAATGTGTCAGATTATATGCTTGTTAACAGTCTCAAAGAACTCCAAAGGTTGGGTGAGACTGGACTTACCTTATAGGAAGCCACGCTGATTATAGGACTTTACATCAATATCACTATTTCTCAACAAGAAATGTTGAGAGATGTAAAGCTTCCAGAGATTTAGAAGCCATAGGGAAAGCCAAGTGTTGGGGGTAGGGGAGACTGGACTATATGCATTACTTACTATTCTATCAAAACTAAATTAATTTTACTGCTTTAACAAGTAAATTATAAATGATGCATTTTATGTTAACATATAAAATTACAACATTTGACATATTTGTGGAATCTAAATTTATACAAGCAAAATTGCAACATGGCCCCAATTATGGATACTTAAATCCAGATATTACAGCCATGAACAGCCCAGAATGATCTTTCTACAAATGAGAAGCCCTAGGTTTACAGAGAAATGTGAAATCATAAAAGGGGGGGGGTTAAACCCCCAAAATACTCCAACCTGGATAGCCCAGGTAAGCCTGATCTGATCAGACTTCAGAAGCTAAGCAGGATTGGCCTTGGTTAGTAATTGGATGGGAGACATCCAATGAAGATCCAAAGGTTACAGAGGCAGGCCATGGCAAAATACCTCTGCTAGTCTCTTGCCACAACAACAACAACAACAACAACAAAGCCTTTATTGGCATATCTCAGGTTATCGATACAGGCAGTAAACAAATATAACGGTAACAAGGGTAATTTGAGTGAAAAGGGGCAACCTTTTCAGTTATTTTGGATGACGAATCATTCAGAAGACGGTACACCATTAAGGCCTCCAAATGGCTCAGCATATTAAGTAAAATTGGGTCTAAAAGATTAGAACGTATATCAGCATACTGGGAACAACCGAGTAGGATATGAGGAACCGACTCAACTGAATTTGAATTACAAGCACAAAGTCTTGCAGAATATGTGATCTTATTATATCTGCCATAGGTGACTGCAGAAGGGATAGCGTTGCACCTAGCAAGTGCGAACGTTCTGCGCATTTGTGGGATATAAGAGGCAGATAAGTAAGGAGCCAGTCGGCCAGTTATTAAAGGGATTTCAAAATTTAGAGGAGAGCAGGATTTGGGGGCAGAACTGGCAAGCTTTTGCAATTATGTCCAAAATTCTGCATTTAATTGATCGATATGCATTTGGAAAAGGGAGCAAAAATAATGAATCTTGCCTTGAAAACCTAAGAAGAGGTTGGCATAAGTCAGCTATGACTTGACAGCACTCTCCACCAAACCTCAAAATATAGAAATAAGGTAAAGGTAAAGGTAGTCCCCTGTGCAAGCACTGAGTCATTACTGACCCATGGGGGGATGTCACATCACGACATTTTCTTGGGGTGGTTTGCCATTGCCTTCCCCAGTCATCTACACTTTACCCCCAGGAAACTGGGAGCTCATTTTACCGACCTCGGAAGGATGGAAGGCTGAGTCAACCTTGAGCCAGCTACCTGAACACAGCCTCCACAGGGATCGAACTTAGGTCGTGAGCAGAGCTTGGGCTGCAATACTGCTGCTTACCACTCTGTGCCACGGGGCATAAGTCAGCTTTGACTTGACAGCACTCTCTACCAAACCCTAAAATATAGAAGTAGTGCTTATAAAAAATGAATGTCTTCTGAAATCACACAAGGGCTGCTAGGCAGCTACAGTATTACCAGCCTTCAAACCATGGTTTCTGTCAATAAAACTCAGGGGGAAGCCCTTTCTAGGGCTAATCTAGCCTCAAAGTACATCTCAGTTCTCCTCCCTCCTACCCTGGAAGGAAGACTCATCAAGGCCAGGACTCGCTCAAACTATAAGGCAACTTGCTATCATTAAATCTGCATAATCCACCCAGCTGCAGCAGTGACTATTAGTTCATGACATACAACTCACTTGGGTCAAGCCTAAATATTCTGGGATAGAAGGCCAGATATAGCTTTTAGCCTTTATGCTGCCTGCATTTTGTTTCCTTCAGTACAGAACCCTCACATTTAACTTAACTTCCATTGTTTACATATTAGAAACTAAAGGTCAAAAGCCTGAGGCACCTGCAATTTTGCCATTACAAAACTGCCATAGAATTAAACATTGTAGTTTACAAAAACAGGCTGCTTGATTCCATAAATGGTGTTGGAGAAGCCTGGATAAAAGGTGGTATTATATGTTATTTTCACACACGTTGGGGTGGGGGATGCATACTGAAAGAATTAGCAAGTCTAGCTATTTTCTTATCTACTAATGTGTCCAATAGTTCCCTCTGAGAGTCAGTGCTACCAAGGAAATCAGCCATGTCTCACAGATTTATCACCATGGTTTCCATACACAGCACTTCCAAAACACTAAGATGAAGTCTACAACCCTACTTTGATAACTGCAGAGCTTTCTGCCTTTGGAAGAAGTTTCTTATTCCACCAGAAAGCTCCTTAAGACTTCATAATGGTGTTTCAATACAGTGATGCAATAGAGCACTAGGTGTAAAGGAGCAAGAAGAGAATGTCTTCAAACTGGATTCCCAGATCTTAAACAATGACTAAAGTTTGAGTATTAGTATCCTAGGAACTGTGGCATATTCAAAACTTGCAGAAATGAGAGTTCTACACAGGAACTGTTCCTACAAAGGAACAGTTGGTCACAGAGCTGAACAGAGGAGTTGTGTATCTTGATTCTGAATAGAACTCAAGACCTAGTGTGAGATGTAGATATTGTTACACCAGCTGGAAATCAGGACCACAATGCTATTAAGTTCAGCATTCATGTCAACATCCCTAAAGTCCAAATAGTAACGACATTTGATTTCAAAAGAGGGAACTTTACATAAATGAGGGAACTAATTAAAAGGAAACTGAATATTTATGTATTTATCTATGTCATTTATAGTCTGCCTTTCTCACTGAGACTCAAGGTGGATTACATAGAGTGAGATTAGTACAATCAGTATCAAGACCAAACAATGTCATAGGATTTTACAAAGACATAGCATTAGCAGAATCCAATACAGAGTTGAAGAATTGCTGAAACAGAATATAATCAATTCTAGCACTGAAATTAGATAACACGAAGCACAGGTACTATAGGAGTACATATTCGAGCAACAGATAATATGCAAGGCAACATAGTGGTGAACTCTATGGTCCCTAACTCATTAGCGAAGCATTTGTGACCCCTAACTCAAGAGAGTAAAATCCCTAGAGGATGCTTGGGAGCATAAAACCACACTAATTGAATCTCAGATGGAATGCATTCCCAAGGCTTCTTTTAAAAAGTAGAAGTTCTGCTCAGTCTGGCAGAAAAAGTGTAAGTTAATAACCAGGCATGCAAAAAGAGAATTTGAGGAGCAGATTGCTACAAGCATCAAGAAAATAATAAGCATTTATTTTAATATATCCAGAGCAGGAAACCATCCAGAAAAGCAGCTGGATCTTTTGATGACCACAAAATAAAAGGATTGCTGAAGAAAACTGGGGAGATGGCAAAGAAGCTAAATGAATTCTTAGCACCTGCGTCCAACGTGGAAAGCATGGGGTACATACCAAGGCCACAGACGCTATTTTCAGGAAGAGAATCTGAAGAACTAAGTCAGGTTGAAGTGATAAAATTCTAAATTTAAAAAATAGTAGGTTACAAGGTCCTCAAGGCATACATTCCAGGGTTCTTAGTTAAGCTAAATGTTGATCTACTACTACTATTACCAGTATTACTTTACTAATAATAATAACTGTGCTTATATACTGTTCTAGACAGATTAGTGCCTCACTCAGAGTAGTGAATGAGGTCAATGTTATTATTATTCCCACAATAAAGCTGGGGGGCTGGGGCTGAGAGGAGCAGCCTACCCAAAGCCACCTGCTGAGCTCATGACCGTAGTGGGATTTGATTCACAACCCAACCACTTAACCTCTATTCTATAGCAACCCTCTAACCAGAATATGTAACTTGTCATTAAACTCAGCAGCTGTACCAGAAAACTGGGAAGTAGAAAATATTACACCAATTTTTTTAAGAAGGTCCATAGGGGAACTAGGAAATTACAGGACAGTTAGCCTAATATTTGTTCCAGGTAAATTACTAGAAAGTGTATTCAAACATTATTAGGCACAAAGAGGAACAAAACCTGCTGATGGAAAATCAACATGGCTTCTGCAAAGGGAAGTCCTACTTTACCAACTTTGGCGTTCTTTGGGAAAATAAACTAATCTGTAGAACAGTGAACTCAGTAGACAAGATACTGTTGGACTTTCAAAAGGCTTTTGACAAGGTTCCTCACCAAAGATTCCTCAGTAAGCTTAGCAGTCATAGGATAGAAGAGGGATTTTTTTATGGATTAAAAACTGGTTAAACAAAAGGAAACAGAAGACTTCCCTCAATGGAGGGAAGCAACGGAGTCCCACAAAGATCAGTATTGGGGCTGGTGCTGTTTAATTTGTTCATAAATGACCTAGAACAGGGAGGGGGATAGTGCAGTGGCCAAGTTTGCAAATGACACAAAATTATTCAGGATTGTGAAAACAAAGGCAAACTGTGAAAAGTTCCAGGAGGATCTCCACAAACTGGGTGAGTGGACAACAATGCAGCAAGTGTAGTTCAGCATTAGTAAGTGTAAGGTGACATACACTGGAACAAAAAATGCTAACACAAGTATATGCTCTTGGGGTATGAACTTGCTGAAACTAAGGGGAAAAGACCTTGGGATCAAAGCAGATAACTCAATGAAGGTATCAACTTAGTATGCCACAGCCATGACAAAGGCAAACTCTATGCTGGGATCATTAGAAAAGAGATTGAAAATAAAATGGCCAATATTATAATGTCCCTGCATAGATTTGTGTAGTTTCATTTGGAACACTGCATACAGTTGTCACTATATTGCAAAAGGAACATTGCAGGGCTGGAAAAAGTACATAAGGTGTTGAAGCACCTTCCTTTTGAGGAAAGGGTGAATAGTCTGGAACTTTTCAGTTTTGAAAAGAGACAACTAAGGGAGTACATGATACAGGTTTATAAAATTATGTAAGGGGGTACAGACAAGTAGACAGAGAGAACTTTTTCTCCCTCTCCCAGAAGACTAGAACTCAAGGGCATCAATAAAATTGATGGGCAGTAGATTCATGACAAAGGAAAATGCAGTGATGGCCATAGGCACAGGGAGCTTTAAAAAGGATTAGGCAAATTCATGGAGGATAGAGGTCTATCAGTGGCTTCTAGCCATTGTGAACAAAGAATCTCCACAACCAGTAGCAGTAAGCCTCTTGAATTTCAGTGCAGGAGGCAACATCAGGGAAGGCCTTGGCCTCTATCCCCTGTTGTTGGCCCTACAGAATAACTGGCTGTCCACTGTGCGAGAGGATGCTGGACTAAATGGACCACTGGTCCAATCCTGCTGGGCTCTTATGTTCTATAAGGTACACTATAAACAACGAAAGTAACTTAGGAAACCTCTCTCCCTCTTCCCAAAACATTAATGGTATTTATTTGATTTAAAGTAGGGTTTCCTGACATGGTGCTCACTAGTATGTCTCCTGGTGCCCACAAAACTTTTTAGAAAGTGGGCATGGTCATTGTAAGACACAGCTTGTTACTGGCTGCCTGTATTCAAATGAATGGGTTTTTTGTTGTGATGCTAGCAGCTGCAGCCACTGGAGGATCAATAGTGGTTTCTTTTGTCAATGTGCCATTCCATTCTCCATTTGGGCTTTGCTCCTTACCATTCCCCAAATTCTTTCATCCTCTCCCCAGGTTTCTTTGATTTCTTTTTATTTTCTCTTCTTTTTCTCCCTCCCCTTTTTTTGCAAAGGGAGGAAAGAGGTATTAACAACTGCCTGCTGGGGCAGCCACTTTGGGTTGGCACTCACCATAACCCTCTCAAGATTTCAAAGGTGCCTGTGAGCTCTAAAAGGTTGAGGACCCCCATTTTAAGATACAGCAATGAATTTTAAGTATTTAAGGTGAATTATTTTCCATCTTTCAAAGCTTGTCACCGGTTTTAAGATTTGTCAAGATTTCCATTAAAATTACACTTGATTCACATATCTGAGTATGTCACAAGACTGGGCGAACCTTGTTACCTTTAGAAAATTGTGGCCCACATTTAAAGAGTATCTGAAAACCCAGGAAAAGTATGACACCAATACCACCCAGTTCTGACCAATGCCAGTACTTGCATGGTACTTTAAAAACATTTATCTCAACTTGTTTTTCAAGAATACCTTAAAATCAACATGTTCTGTACATTGGGCAATGAATAGCGATTGGTTTGGATTTGGAAAGAAACAGACTAAACATCTCTACTGAAACACAAATCTTAGCAAATGACCTTAAGCAAGGCACTTTAGTCATTTCACAGGGTAGTTGCGAGGGAATGAGATGATATGTCGTAGCCTGTCCCAATCTATTAAAAGTGACAGAAATAAATCATAAAATCGTTGTCAGTAGCTGATGTAGCAGATGCCTGAAGAGCTTTCATAAGAAAAGGTTCAAGATGAATTGGTTATAATCCCAAATCACACCATTTGCCTTAAATTAACATCCTGGACAGAGCCACCCAGAGGGAATTGTTGCCTGTGGGCCCCTGGTGAATGCCTGCAGCTCCAAATTCCACTACTGAAAAATTAATCAGATGAAGTAATGAGTATAATGCTCCATACCCCCCCAAAAATGAAGGGACAGAAAGTTTTAAACTCACCCTACTGTACCACCACTTCATGCTACTGAAAAACAAGCTTACACAAAGGAATGTTTCTCTGTTTCAAACTAAGCAAGATGCCCACTGAAATAGGAGTAAGGAATACTGCATAAAATACTAAGATGTGATTAGAAGTTTTATTTCCAATTATTTTGTTCTTTCTCAAAAAGGCTCCTAAAATTTTTGTAGGAAAAAAATCAATTAATTCTCATTGTATATGTGTTCTGATGCAATACTGTACCTTCCTTCTCACCCTTCCCTCTTCCATTAAATTACATTTAGAATAGTACTTCAACATTAACACATTTTAGATTGCACTTAAAGTGTATCATTTTATTTTCATTTTTTCACAATATTTCCACATACAGTGTTGAATAACAATCATGCAAAGGCTTAACATACAAGTAATTCTATAGCTAGGTGAAAACCTATTCTACCAGCTTAACTAGTTTGTTTTGCCCCCACTCCCCAGTTTTGGGGAAAAGTACCAAAAGGGAACCATGATAGATACCACACTGATTCGGCTTTCTTTTATTACCAAATAAGATCCATCAGCCAAACTTTAAAATCCAAGCACAAGATAGTGCTTGCCTGGTAGTACTGAAACATGGTACTCCACTGCTTCCTTGTGAAAAAGAAGATTATATACAACAGCCTCTCCCTCTTCTTTTCAGAACACTGAACACTCTGCCATTTAGGAAGATATCAAGTTTTTACTACAGTGCAGAATGTAATGGTAATGTGCAATTTCCTGCTTAGTCTTACCATCATATCCACTCTCTAGGAACCACATCTGTGTGTTTAGACAAAAATAAGAGCTGGTGTCAACAAAGACAGGAAAACTGACCTCCCACTTGAACAACACTTCTGAAAGATATTACAACAGAACTTCACAAAAGAAGGTTTCACTAATTGGGAGAAAAATTCTGCTTATCATCAGGCCACATATGACTGATAAGGAGAAGCTCAGGTCTTACCATGTTTGAAACCCTGTAAATATACATGTGAAAAGCAAGAAGCAAGCTGGAATTAAACTTAACAATGCACAACTGCTATGTTCATATCGCAGTGGTTTCCAAAGATGACAACAGGGTTCCCCTATGTGTTTCACTGGACAGCAGCTTGTGAACATTAAAAACAGTCCCTTTCATCAGAACAGATCAATACAATTCAACAACATCCAGGTCCAATAGCATCTTAAAGACCAACCATATTTCCAAAGTATACGCCAACGCTTGAAAGCTCATATTCAGGAAATCTGGTTGGTCTTAAAGGTGCTATTGGATGCATCTCTTGCTGTTCCACTACAGACCAACACAGCTACATCTGAACATATCGTTCAACAGATAACTTCAGCGTTCCTGAAGCCACCACAATTTTGTTTAAGAAAAATATAAGCTTTATTTTACTGACTTGAGAAACCCCTCAGCATATTCTGGCGACACTGCACTTTATTAATCCCGCCAATCTCCCCCAACCCCATTCCCTGCTATTAACCCCATCCTGACTTCACCTTCTTTTTCTTCCTACTGTTAATCCCCGGGGCCTCAAAGGTCACCAATCTCGGGAGTTACTTGTTCAAGCACTAACACTCCCTCCAGGCGCAGGCAAAGGGAAACTTGACCCTAAGCTCCGCAGGAAAACTTCCTCAGCCCTATGAACGTTTTAGGGAAGGAGACGGAGCGCGTCCCACCCAAGGACCGTGTTCGAGGCCGGGCAACAAACTCCTGCCGCCCCAACAAGAAGGCCACCTCCCTGCTCCCGTGAAGCGGCACCCTGGCGCCACCGCCCTAGCGGCTTGCACAGTGTCGGGCCTAGCCTTCAGCGACCCCCGACAACTCCCCTCAGCATCCGCCGCGGCGCCCGCGAGCATCTCCTCCCCCTTGCCGGCACGGAACGCGCGGAGCTCCCGCCTCAGGGAAACTCCCCAAAGCTTCACCGCAAGCCCGAGCACTGCGCCCACCTACCTGACAAGCGGAGCCCCCACCGCCACAAGACTCCCGTCATCGGCCCCGCCTGCGTCACGTGAGGACTTCTCGGCGAATCCGCTCCCATTTCTCGCGCCGCCGTCCGCCAATCCACGCATCAGATTCCTCCCCTCGGACAAGACTCGTCCTGCTGTTAACCAATAGATGTAGACGAGGGAACTGTCGCCCCATCCCTTCCTTCTGATGTCGGGAAGCGATTGGCTGGATCTCTTTGGGGTGGGAAGGGGTAAGCGCCGGCGGAGGGTGTGACTTCCTCTCATTCAGTAGACAGGTGGGTCTGCATCCTGGAAAGGTCTCAGCCGGGGAAGGAGGGGCGGGAAGAGGGAGGGAGCAGCCGCTGGATCCCCGCCCCTTTCCTGATGTAAACACTTTTGCACGCACAGGGCTGGGCCACGCTGGGATCGAGAACTGCAGCACTGGGCGCGCTTTCTGGGGTATGACTGCCGAGGGGACTGCCGAGGCATGCTAAAAGCATGCAGAAGACTACGGCTGTGCAGCCCCATCACTGACCAGGAAATAAATAGGACTTACGTGTGGGATTGTCTCAAGTAAACGGGGGTAGAGTTTAAACGACGTTTCAGTTGTTATAAAGACAAATGATCAACCTAAGTGCCAATATCCAGTGCCTATAGATCTTCCGTCTAGTGAGTCAGACAGCCAGTGTGATGTAAGAGGGTGTTGAATTAGGTTCTGGGAGAGCCGGTTCTAATCCTCATTGTACCCACTCCTGACTTTCCACAAACGTTGCAAAACCGAATTATTCAAAAAGGATTTTGTATTGTAGGGAGGGGGGTCTCAAATGCTTCGCTAATGAGTTATAGACCATAGACTTCACAACTATGTTGCCTTAGGTATTATCTGTTGCTTTAAATATGTGCTCCTATGAGCTACCTGTGCTTCATGTTTAATGTCAGTCCTAAAATTGCTTATGCTCTGTTTCAGCATTTCTTCAGTTCTCTGTTGGAGTCTTGCTAATGCTATGTCTTTGTAAACTTGTATTTATTTACCCTATGATATTATTTATGGAAATGTTCTTGACATTGACTGTATGAATCACACACTGTAATCCTCCGTGAGTCTCAGTGAGAAAGGAAGACTATAAATGTCATAAATTTAAAAAAAAATGGAGGCTTGGTGGGAGACGCTAATTACACAGCTTCACCTACCTATGAGGGTTGTTGTGAGAATGAAATGGAGGAAGAGAGAATGAGGTATACTGCTTTGAGCAGAAGGGGTGGGGATAAAAATCTAAACAGAATAAATCTCAGAAAAGTTAAATATTTTTATTACTACTGAACTAAAATTAAACATAAAAATACTGAACTGTTTTAGAAACCTTAAATGACAACTAAGAGGGAAGTAGTTTCAGTTAAACGTGGCAGCTGATCTTCCATTCAAAAATGGTTAGGGAAAAATAACATCCATCTGATATGACGGACTACAGGCCACAAAACAGATATGAAGAATACCCCTTTAGATGATATTACCATTTGTCTTAAATGTATTAGAATTTACTGTCAAGAGTTTACTATATTAATATGTTTAATGTATTCAAGTTTATTGTCAACCTCTCTAGGCAGGTTTTGGAAATTACAATAAACCATGGGGAATAAAGTTACCAACCTCCAGGTGGGGCCTGGAGTTCTCCGAGAATTTCAGTTTATCTTCAGGATTTGAGCCCAGTGGCACCGTAGAGACCAGCAAGATCTTAGAGAGTCAATGCTTATACTCTGAAAACCTTGTTGATCTCTAAGGTGCCACTAGATCTTGAAGGACATTGTACTCCTCACTTTCGATGGAGTTCGTCTGACCCTTGTAGATGAGGTTAAGAGCCTAGGGGTTATATTGGATCCAGTGCTACTGTTAGAACAACAAGTTAAGGCAGCTGCAAAAAATGCCTTTTACAACCTTACTGTAGTCTGGAAGATGGCTTCTTACCCCAACATGACTGACCTGGCCACCTGGATCCATGCTACGGTAACATCAAGACCTGACTATTATAATGCACTATACACAGGTCTCCCTTACAAATTAACTAAGAGACTCCAATTGGTGCAAAATGCTGCAGCTTGACTGCTGTCAGCAGTGAGCAGGAGCATGAACGTCACTCCCATTCTGCAGTCACTCCATTGGCTATCAGTTACCATGCTCAGTTCAAGGTCTTGGTTATCACATACAGAGCTCTTATAATAATAATATAATAACAACATTCAATTTATATACTGCCCTTCAGGATGACTTAACACCCACTCAGAGTGGTTTACAAGTATGTTATTCTTATCCTCACAACAAAAACAACCTGTGAAGCAGGCAGGGCTAAGAGAGCTCCTAGAAGTTGTGACTGACCCAAGGTCACCCAACTGGCTTCAAGTGGAGGAGTGGGGACTAGGGGTGGGCACGATCCAAAAAAAAATACCGATTAAGCCGTTCGTGGATCCGGGCCACCGCCGAACCCAGGTCACCGATTCTAAACAATCAAGTCCCATTTCCAATCCGGAATCAGGAAGGCCAAAGTGGGAGGGTGCTCCGCTGTTTCCAGCGATATAGGAATGGTGGTTGGTGGCAGCAGCTGCCAGGCCCGGCGCACAGGGGGAGGGAGGGGACATTCACACACACACACACACACACACTTAGAGTAGGGGGGGGGAGTTTTTAACCCAGCAACGAGCCGCCTCCCCTCAGGGAGGGGACATTTCCAGGGCCGGATCTACGGTTGCCACTGCCAGTGCCCAGGGCAACTGTAGTCAGGCTGCTGGCTGCTGGCGGCAGCGCAAGTGGCTCAGAGGCTTCCCGCGCTGTTCACCTGCCCTGCAAGACAAGGGGCAGCTGGCTTGCCCGCGCGCCCCTTGTCCTGGGGAAAGACGAACGGCATGGGCAGCCTCCCAGCCACCTGCGCTGCCTTTTGCTTTTCCCGCAAGCCGGCCGCCCCTTGTTGTGTGGGAAAGGCAAAAGGCAGTGTGGGTGGCTGGGAGGCTGCCCGCGCCATTCGTCTTTCTCCAGGACAAGGGGCGCGTGGGCTTTTTTTAAAAAAAAAAAACAGGGACAGAATCCTCCAATCCATTCCTCCCCACCCAATTTTAAAAGCAAGCAGCCAGTCTTCAAAAAGCATATTTTAAGCACACACACACAACCGTGAATGAGGTTTTCCCACAATATACAGTGTTTTAAAAGCAGGTTAAAAACAGAGAGTGACAGACAGAAAAACACCCATTCCTCCTACAAAGCCCCGCTTTTTTAAAAAGTAAAAAACCTTTGTGCCCATGGCTTCAGAACACCCCCTTCCCCCTCCCTTCCCTGGGTTGCTGCTCCATGGTTGGAAGGAAGCCTGCTAATCAAGGAAAGCTGGGCTTCCATTCGTGTTTCGAGGGCGACAGAAGGAGGGCAAACACAGCTCAGACATTTCCCTGGCTCCATTGCCCCAGGAATAAATTACTGGCGCAAGAGTGTCTGCAATTCCGAACAGAAACCAATCCATCCGATCAAGTCCCGAACAAGCAAACCCCCAACCGCTGGATCAGTTGCCGTGGACGGAACTGATTAGCTGAGTCATGATGGCGCAAACGCCATTATCGGGTTTTTTCACATCGTGATTCCGATCGTGCCCATCTGTAGTGGGGACCCCGGCTCTCCAGATTAGAGTCCTGCGCTCTTAACCACTACACCAAACTGGCTGTTCACAGCTTTGGCCCAGCATACCTATGGGACCTCCTCCCTCTCTATGTTCCTCCATGGCAGCTTCACTTATCTGAACAGGGTCTCCTACAGGTGCCACCCTACATGTGGGCAAAATCTAACAGCAGCCCATACAGGGGCTTTCTCTGTGGTGGCCCCTAACCTGTGGAATGCCCTGCCTGAGGAAGTCAGGAGAGCCCCCACTCTCCTAGCTTTCCACAAAGGATGCAAAACTGAATTATTCAAAAAGGATTTTGTGCTGTAGGGAGGGGCTTTCAGATGCTTTGCTAATGAGTTAAGGACCATAGACTTCACCACTATGTTGCCTTACGTGCTACCTGTTGTCTTAAATATGTGCTCCTATGAGCTACTTGTGCTTCATGTGGTCTAATGTCAGTCCTAGAATTGCTTATGTTCTGTTCAGGGTTTTTTTCCAGCCAGAACACAATGGAATGGAGTTCCAGCACCCCTTAAAAATGGTCACATGGCCGGTGGCCCCGCCCCCAGATCTCCAGACAGAGGGGAGTTTAGATTGCCCTCTGTGCCGCTCTGGCGCAGAGGGCAATCTAAACTCCCCTCTGTCTGGAGATCGGGGCAGGGCCACCGGCCATGTGACCATTTTTGCCAAGGGCAATTTAAACTTTTAAAAACTCCCCCCTTGTTCTAGCTGACCCAAAGTGACATCATTGTGCGGTCCTGAGTTCCACCACTGAGTTCCACCACCTCTTTTCCCAGAAAAAAAGCCCTGGTTCTATTTCAACATTTCTTCAACTCTGTATTGGATTCTTACTAATGCTATATCTTTGTAAATTGTGTTTATTTACCCTATGGCATTGTTTATGGAAATGTCCTTGAAATTAACTGTACTAATATCACACTGTGTAATCCGCTTTGAGTCTTAGTAAGAAAGGTGGACTATAAATGACATAAATAAATTAAAAATAAATAAAAATACTGCTGGTCTACTGCAGACCAACACTGTTACCTACCTGAACTTTTCTTAGGGTTGACAGGCCCCCTCAATCTCCCAGCGGGGGGCCTGGCTCTTACCTGGGGGGAGGGTGCGTGTGCTTTGCGCGCGCGCGCTCCTGCAAGCATGATGACATCACTTCTGTGAAGTGACATCATCACGCAGCCCCTGGATTGCACCGTTGGGGGCTGCTGCGGAGTGCAGGAACGCTCCTGCACTTCGCAGCAGCCCAAAACGGGCCTGATCTGCTCCAAAATGGGCGCGGATTGGGCCCATTTTGGCATGGATCGGGCCGGTTTTGGGCTCCTTCAGAGTGCAGGAGCGTTCCTGCGCTCCGCAGGGGCCCACAACGGGCCCAATCCATGCCAAAACGGTCCCAATCCGCGCCCTTTTTGGCGCAGATTGAGCCCGTTTTGACGCGGATCTGGTCCATTGTGGGCCCCTGTGGAGCGCAGGAATGCTCCCGGAGGTCTGGCAGCCCTAACTTATCTCTAGACTCTCCTGGAGAAAATGGCTGCCTTTGAGGGTGGCACTATAGCATGCCGAAGTCCTTCCCCACCCTCCCAGGCTCCTCCCCAGTTCTCCAGGAATTTCTCAACCTGAACTTGGCAACCCTAAGGAAGGTGGCAATCTCTTAAAGCATCTAGGACACAGGACATTTTGGTCCAAAGCCTGTTTGTGGAATACTTTTCCCATGGGCACACAGCTGACACCTACTTTATCATTGCTTAGGCACCAAGTTGTGGTAATCGACCATACACTTCATTTCCAGTAATGGAACGAAAGAGATAAGCAAACAAACCCTTTGAAATCCATGGCTTTCAGGACTAGGACCAGCACTATTTGGTATATCACAGCATTATTTTAGTCATAAATTAGGGCAAATCATGTATCACTTGGAATTTATAAGGTAGAATATCAAAGATTGGTAGGGAACAGCAAAGATAATTCCCTAGGTAACTAAATTGAGTTAATGGCCCTACCTTCTGTGCATTGCTTCCTTAATAAAGATAAAGATAAGGATATACATTTCTGATCACCTATGAACAATTGCAAACAAATATATGTGAAATTGGGATCCACTGAAATTTCACCAATGAGAAATCATTAGAATCTGGAGCCTAAGGAGGAGAGAAGCACTGTGTGGCAAATTATTGATTCATGGCATCAATAAGCCTTTACTTTTGGAATCTTGGGAACCCCATTGCTAAAGTGATTTCTTCTGGGATCCATGGAGGTGTGCTAATTGCCTTTTAGCTATGGGTGCTCTATCATCAGGTGTCAGGTTTCACCAGATTTTAGGGTCCATCAAAAGCCTACAAAAGGCCTTGACTAGATATTTCAAGGGAACAAAAGAAACTGATGTATTTACATTCTGTAACAATGGCAACATTTAAAAAAAAACATTTTCTGTCTCCAGCCTCATTCTTTGGTATTTTCTATTTATTTGTTTGTTTGTTTCAATTTCTAGTCTGCCCTCCCCACATTAGCAGGCTCAGGGTGGATTACATTTATGCACATTAAAAATTTATAGTTAAAAACAATAAATACAATATAAATATTTAAAATACAAATACAGCACAGCACTAAATTAATTCAGTTAAACCATTTCCACTGTCACTAAAGTTTCTTTGGAGGTGGATGTTTTGATAAGGAGGGCTCCATTCTACCCTATTCGGCCGGCAGGGGCCCGACCCAGCATCAACCATACGCCTGGCGGAACAGCTCTGTCTTACAGGCCCAGCAGAACGATAACAGATCCTGCCAGGCCCTGGTCTCATTAGACGGAGCGTTGCACCAGGTTGGAGCCAGGACCAAAAAGGCCCTGGCTCTGGTTGATGCTAGGCGGGCCTCCCTGGGGCCTGGGACCATTGATAGTTGTTTTCCACTAGATCGAAGCATCCTCTGGGGCACATATGGGGAGAGGTGGTCCCGAAGACCGAAGGTGTGTTTCATCTTTCTTGATGGTCCTTGGAGTGTGATACATCTACTATATAAACATTGACCATTTCTACATCAATTTAACATTGCTTGTGTCCCCCAGTGAGTTTTGAGAATTATAGTTGTGGAGACTAAGAATTCTCAGTGAACTCTAGCTCCTCCACCATGAATTGTGGGAATTGTTTGTTTATCAGTTGCATAATGCTCTCCAAGGTGTAGCCAGTAAACCAGTTGATTACCATAGTGAAGATGCACCATAGCAGTGCGGTCCTAATCAGTTATACTGTTCTAATTCTAGAGTTAAACTCTTCTAAATTAACAGAACTCAATGAACTTGGAAGGGTGTAACTCTAGGATTGCACTGTAAGCATCTTTTTGTACTCGGTGCTTCCAAGGTTTCAGGATACTTTTTTTCTTCTGCTTATCTTCCTATAGCAACAGTGGGCTATTGAGATACAAAACAGTGAACAAGTTTTTATATGCCCCAGAATTCTTACCAGAGTGGATGGTCACTATGGAAAAAACAAAGGTTAAAGAGAAATGTTTCAGGGCATGATGGGGGACACCAACGTGTAGTGTGTAACATCTGGAAATGAAGTATTGGATGTGCTGCAGTCTGCAGACTTAACTGGATCACATGGTGTTGAGCGTAAAACAGGCTTCAAGAAAAAATGGCAGCTCTCCCTTTGAAAATATGAACGCTAGCTATTAATCAGATTTCTCTCCACGATTGGAACACATTTTTTCCCGCTGATTCATTGCCAAATATGTACTTCCAACAAAATTGCCCTTTATCTCATTTCTTCTTCTTTCTACGTTCCACTTCATTGTCTAAAGCTCCCAAATTGAAGTTGCTGTATCTGCTGCAAAGAATTATTCCTTAAAGTTCTAGTTGGAGAGTAGTTCACTACTTTGCATTCCACTATTGGAAGAAACAGCTTGCTGGAGAACAATATCAACTTTTGAAGGAAATTACATGCCTGGAAGGGGAGTATAAAATGTAAGATGCAGAGTACCTCATTATCACTCCTCCAAGCTGGTAGAGGAAACCTCAAGTCACTGCAAATTCTAACATAAAATAATCTCCTGGATATATTAAAGGAGACCAATTATGCACATAAAATAATATGGGTAAGTTATTAGAGAGGGCAAAAAAGAATAAATGGTTCTGGGCATAGATTCGTGTGAGAAGCAAAACATAATAATACCATTAATACATACTCCAAAACTAATCTTTCAGGCTTGCGAACAGAAATTGCAATCTCTGTTAAGGGATAGTAATTTACACCCCTACCTGTCGTGGTACTTTGCAAAGCATATAAATGTGCTTTTCTAATATAATACACAGTCTTACACTAGTTTATTAGCAGTTCTGGCTCAGATATGCTCAGATCAGAGTCAAAATGCCTCCAGCTAAGAAAAGCAGCAGGCTGAAAAAAGACACAGTTGTGGACAAGCATTGTGCCAACCCAGCCCTTGGACATAAATTCACACAAACAAACTTCTCAGCAAGAGAAAAGGGGGATTCCAGAACTAGAAATGTGAACAGAAGTGGGTGGAAATTGTAGGTAGCTGTGTTGATCCATGGAAAACATCCAAAAGCAAACGTTGCATATTGCCATTATATCAAGGTGGTGGAAAACTCCACAGGGTTTTAAAGGCGAGAGACTTCAGAGGTGGTTCGCCATTGCCTGTCTCTGCATAATGACCCTAGATATCCGTGGTGGTCTCCCATCCAAGTACCAATCAAGACAGACCCTACATAGCTTCTTAAATCTGACAAAATTGGTCTATCCTGGGCCATTCAATTAGGGCATTATACCCAAACCAATCAAAATATCCCAGAATACTGAGTCCAAGTTTTCAAATTCCCATAATTCCATCATGTTGGATGTACAGTACAAAAAGAGAAAGGAGAGAGAGAAAAGATGCTTCAGGAAGAGGGAATGTTGGGATGTTTTGTTGGCCAAAAGTCTGCAACTATCTTTAAATGACTTGGAAGTGTTACAGACTTGTTTAGATTACATGGTGGTGGGTGAAGATAAGATTTCAAGATGCCACAGAGGCTCCTTGGATAGTCTCTGCCTTTGAAAATACAACTAACATCATCAGAACTAGACATGGGCACGAACCATAAAAAATTAATGAACTTGCGGTTCGTGGTTCGGTGCCGCCAACAAACCCAAACAAACGAACCGTAACTAACATTTCCCATTACCGAACCAGTTCGCGGTTTGTGGGCGTCAGAATGGCCCCCGTTGCACTTAGAGAGCCCATATTCACAGGAAGTGTTTTGCAGGCTCTCCTCCAACCAGCACCCAAGTTTGGTCAAGATTGCAATAGGGATCTTGGAGTTATACCCTCTCCAATCTGAGGCCCCCAGGAAACTCCCACTCGATACAATTAGAGCCACCAGTTGACGTTGGCCCAGAGTACAAGGGGTTGGCCAACAGAACTGCCTATCAGGGTTTGCAGGGATGAGATTGGAGTGCCCATGGCTACAGAACACCCCCCTTCCCCCTCCCTCCCCCCGGGTGTCTTCTCCCATGTAACCAATTGTAACCAATTTGCAGCTCCATGGTTGGAAGGAAGACCTGCTGATCAAGGTAAGCTGGGCTTCGTTTCGGGTTTTCAGGGCAACAGAAGGAGTGTAGACAGAGTTCAGGTATTCCCTCAGCTCCGTTTCCAAGGGAATTGATTGATGGTGCCTGACTGTCTGGCTTCACGAACCGTGGGCGAACGTAACGAACCGGGCTTCCAACGAATGCTGGTTCGTTGGCCATGGACCCTCACGAACCACCAGATCGTGAATAGACGATCAGGCGGTTCGTGGGTTTTTTTGGTTCGTAATGCGGTTCGTGCCCATGTCTAATCAGAGCCCTCCTTAGTCTTACCCAGAGCCTGTAGGTTCTTGCAATGTGGGAAGCAACAATTGCCCCTTTAAGTACAAGCTGTAGTATAACTTTAGCTGATGTCTTGTGTTGTGACAACTGGAAGAGGGGCAACCCCTTTCGGGCCCTGGTGACACGGTTGGTTCGTGCTCTGTTGCCCCTCACCAAGGCATGTGATGTAGCATGGACAATTTGCTAAATACTAAGCTGTCCCTAGCTAAGGAAATGCACTCTGTACAGAGAAGTTCTTAACCAAGGCTAAAAGTTTTATTTAAAGTGAGTAGAAGGTTACAGTAAAGCTTGCCAACAGGTGCCAATCCTGGGCCTTGGCAGCACAGTAGAAAAATTCAAGACAATGAAAGGAAATCCTTTAAAATATAAAGCAATATAAAGATACAAATATAATAATTCTCTCCCTCCTAGTTCAAGAGCTCTTGGACTGACGTGCAAACCGCAGGAGCTAACAGGTCTCTCTGCTGGTTGGCAAGTGTAGCCTCAATTGCTCTGAGCTGTCTCCTTTTATAGGTTGAAAATCAAAGAGCTACATGGAATGACATCTCCATCAATTACGTTTGCTTTGTTCTACAAATGTAGTTTTGTTGCATGGATGTACTAGAACAATAATTCAGGACATCCCCTTCTTTAAGATAGACAGCATTTTTGATATACGTGCTTGCTACAAGTATAAATCACAAAGGAATTTCACACTACCAGCACAGGCTCTCTTGCCTTGTAACTTGGAGAGATAAGCGGCAACCCCGGCGCCTTATTTCTCTGTTCTGGTACAATTTACATGCAGGGGCCAAAAGGCCTTGCAGATGCTCTATGCCAATTAGCCTCATTATAGCACCCTTTCTGGCGCTTGTCCCAAGGAAACGAAACTTCTGCCAGTCTGCAAGAAACAGAAACTTGCTTGCTGAGACCTTTGGAAGCTTATAGAAAACCGGTGCTGGTTCCATGTTACAGTGGGCCTATTTTTCAGACCCAAACCCCAAAATTCTTTCCACATCCTATTATCACAGCCCTACAAACATGTGAACATGTTTACATATCGGATGGCCATGTGAACATGTTTACCACAGCTTTACATATCAGATGGCCATGTGACCATGTGAATCACAAGTTAAGTAAAATCTAATCTTGAATAATCCTGGGTCTTTTCCTTTAATTTTTTTTTTTACCTAATGAAAAATTGTTATTCCATTCCTGATAACAGCAAGCCAAGTGATTTGTTTTGTTATGATATTTGGTTTGGCTCAGGAACTTATGGGTCAGATGCAATTTTTGTCTGGGTGCCTATGGTAGCTTTCCACAGCCCCGCTGTCCTGTGCAAGCTTGCCAGAGACACCCCCATGACCTCAGACTTCCACTCACATGCAGCTGGATTTACTGGCCACTTGTAATAGGGAATAGTGTTGTTTATATTAGGTTTCTGTTTCCCTTATGCTTAAAAAATACAAGTAAATATGAATCAACTTCAGTAAAAGTGAGTTTTATCTGTTGCAATCTGCCAAAGAATGTTCTACCACACATGACTCCACACTTTCCTAACTGTGCAATTTTGCTATATTAATGAACAAATATCTTCAATAGTGTCTCCTGGGGGTGGGGGGTTGTACTTTCTAATAACTTTATATGATCCTAAAATATATTTCTAGCAGCCAGTTTGATTTTCTGTATGACAAGAGGTAACTAAAAGGATAGATATTTTTCATGATTATTGAATGTTAGCCATCAGTCCATTTATGTATGCTGCTATACTCACTTTCATAGTAGCTAACTCAGGATTGAGGACAAATTTTTAAGAGGTCATTTAAATATGAAAAAGTGATTGCAGTAAAGGCTGAGGGCACTCTTTAAAAGACCCATTCTGCCATTTAGTGTGTGTTTGGCACGGTATTTAAAGGGGCAGGGATCATATTGAAAGCATACTTCTACCGTACTGCCATACTCACAGCAATAACTAAAGAGGGGGTTTTTTTATCCTGGATTATTTAAGTATAATAAGAGTGACAGTGAACTTGGAAAATCCACCTGGTGCCAGGAAGAATGGGCAGAGTTTGTAGCATTATCACTGGGTGGAGGGCACACTGGGAGTCTCTCCTGATCTGTTTGTTATTCAGAAATTTTCCTAACAACAACATTCAATTTATACACGGCCCTTCAGGACAACTTAACACCCACTCAGAGCGGTTTACAAAGTATGTTGTTATTATCCCCACAACAATCTCCCTGTGGGGCTCTAAAAACAAGCTGTAATTCTTTACATGGAAGCCATTATAAATTAAAGATACTAGGCTTTTATTGTTGTTCTTGTAAAAATATTAAGTGCAGTAGTACATGCACTAGTCTCATCATGGCCAGGGCTTTCTCCAGCTAGTGTTGTCCATAATTCCTATGTGGCCGTTAGAAGCGCCTACTGCTGATCTCTCTGCACAGATATCTCACCAGAAAATAATGGCTCAATCCAAATCCAAGTATCAGGTATATCATAAAAATTCAGTACCCTTGAAATTTGAGTGAGATTCTCTAATCTGGTTCAGAATTTATCCAGCCATTATTCCCTATGGGGAAAACTCTCTGGGGACTGAGGGGACCATTTTTCAGGCAAACTCCACCAAATTTGCAGGGAACCTACTCCTTACTCCCCCAAGTTTTAGGAAGATTGGAGCAGGTGCCAAATTCTATGGGCCCCTGAACAAGGTGTCCCCAGCTACTGTTCATTGCTTCCTATGGGGGAAACATTTCCAAGGCTTTTCAGGAAAAGAGAAACCTTAAGCAAAGGCAACCCTTGGCCAAAAGTCAGTCCCAATGCAAGCTGAACCAACAAAACCCTACAGAACCAAACTACAGCAAGGGAACCAAGGTCAAGCCAGAGAACCCCACACTGAAGCAAGGGGGAGGGCCAGGCTCAGACAAGCGGCACAGTTCAAAAGGAGACCAGCAGCAGCTTGAAGGGCTCTTTTGGAGTTCAGACAGGGGCAGAGGGAGTATAGGATAGAATCCACTGTCTGTTGCTTCACAGAGAAAAGCAGGCAACAGCGGAGCAGCAGCAAACAAAAAGTAACTCATAGCACCACCAAAGCAAGCTCCGTAGCTGGTGGAGGACAGGAGGCAGCAGGCAGAGAAGCTGGGAGAGAAACCAGCAGAGAGCATGGAGAGTCATGAGGGCATGGGTCATGAGAGATGGTCGTGTGCCTCCCCCTCCATGCCTGGAAAGGAAAAAAAAAAGGCAGCCTGCAGCAGTGTCAGCCATCTTAAACCAAATAAACTCTGTTCAATCTGGCCCATTAGTATCTGGCTTCCCGGATCTGATCCTGGATCCTCTGTTTTGAAATAGCATAGCTGAATTTTGCCAGATTGGCATAAATCCAGCTAATTGACTTGTATACAAATGACAGATTACACACTCCTAATCTCATGGATTCCAGGAATCATATAAGTCAGTTGTATTGTTTGTAAGATTTGAAGAATTCCTTGCATTTCTTAATTGTTTCTTTTTCTCCTCTCCCTCAAGTTTTAGAAGAGTGTGGCAGGAGCAGATCCTCACATAGGCTAAGGATCAGAACTGGTCTGTTGCACGTGCCACCAGCCCCCATTTACAGTCCATCCATCCACATCCCTCTTTCCTTTCTAATATGGTAACCAGATGGACCAGCTGCCACCTCTCAGTCTGATGACAGGTGCCCCCCCCCCAAACTGACAGTGTTGAAAATACAATCCACCTGACCAACCCTGCTCTGCTCATTCAGAATTCTCTCTGGCTCAGGAATTTGGAGCCAGACACCATTTACTGACCCCAAATTATTTCAGTTTCTGTATGGCTTCCTTAGGCAACAACACTCTATAAAAAATCTATTCATCTTGAATTGCTTTAGTGGATAGATAGTAATCCAATCTTGTACTTGGATAGGGCCAGCTGTCAGAAGACAGCACTTCTGGGAATGCAATATAATTTTGGTACAAGCTACAGAGTCACATTTATCTATAAATCTAAATGATGGCCTGTAAGGGGAACAGATACCATCAAATGTGGAAATAAATTCTTGATTTCTTTAATCTTGAATCTTGAATCTTTTTGAGTCCAAGTAATCTTCATTTAGATAAACAAGCAACAATGTCAGTCCTTGGCAGGTAGATCCTCAAGTCCTTCACAGCAAGCACTCAGGTGCATTAGTTGAAGTAACTTTTATTAGAGATCTATACAGTCCAAGTGATCTATATGAATGCATTGGCAGAAGTGACTATTCAAAAAGGGATAGTGTTAGTTATAGGGAAACTTCTCACCTTTGGGTCCGTTAACATTCTGGAGCGAAAACCCCAAACAGTTACATGGAAACTGATTAGTTTAGGCTAGACATAGTACAGAATGAAACCATCTCAGTCTCTGAGAAAAGATACATTGCTAGCTGCCCGCAGCTTGCATTCAAGGACACTTATTGTAGAAGTGAAAGTAAATACATTCAACAGATAACAGACAACCCCCACTGGCTCAGTACATTTCATGTTAGCAGTTTACGCACTCTCAGATGATCAACACAGTGTACAGAATACAACCTCAGCAAACATTTATGATCAGCATGAAATGCAAAACATATTAATAGCAGGTATGCAGGCAGGCATACATGACAAACAAAATGCTTTCTTGGGTACAAAAGTCTTTGCAATCCCTCCCAGGCAACTTAGGTTTTATGACATATTTTTCAAAGTTGGAATTTAATGAACTTGCAGCAGCTGAAAGACAGTAGTGTCCATAGAGAGCACTGAATGAAATCTTGTATCAAGAGATGTGAGTGAAAAGTAATGAGAATAGCAAAAACATTGTTTAACGGCAGCTTAAGAAATACTACTCGTTTAATAGGCAGTTGTGCTGGGCCATAAAAAGTTTAAAGTGGTCAGCAGCTCACATTTCTTAAAAATTGGAGCATTCACCTCTGAATATTTCCTCTTCTGATTTAGCAGGTAATCATTCCTTTATTTTTTCATATAAATCAGTTGTATAGTGTCAGGCTGTGGCACGCCCCCTGGCGGCGGGTCTGGGCGGGGCGGTCCCAGCGGGTCCGTGCTGGTAGCCTGGAGCGGCTGGGCGGGTCCCCAAGGAAGCGTGGAGGCTCTTTCACAGGCGGCCTCAGACTAGGGCGGCCCTTGTCTGACCGGCGGGCCGGTCAGCACGTGGCTCCACCCGGCTGGCTGCGCCTTAACCTTCAGGGCAGCCGGCTGACAAATGGCAGGGTGCTCGCCTTAGGATGCCGGGCACCTGCTGTGTCTCTTCCAGTACCTTCCTCCTCGGCCTGCCTCCAGAGCCTCCTTAAATACTTTCCCCACTCCAGCTCCACCCTCACCCCCGAGTGCTTCCACCCACCATCAATCCCAACACCTGTGCCACCTGCATCCCAGCCCATTGGGCCCACCTCCCTCTACCCCGTTGGTGGGCTGCTAGCCGGGCTGCCCCGCTCTCCCCCAATGCCTCTTGCCCTCCTCCCTCCTGCCCTGTGATGGACGGCGGGCTAGGCCCCTGACGGGGCGATCTGGCCCTTCCCCGGGCCGCCCTCCAATCACAGGCTGGCTTGCTCCTCCCTCCCCCCTGCTGGCCCCGGCCGCCCTCCTGCTTGGCCGAGGGCGCCTGCGCTGGCGTTTGGCAGCCCGGCGCGGCCTCGCCCCGCTCGCTGCGGCCTTCCCCGCGGCCCGGACGGGGCCGTCGCCGCCAGAGCGCTGACCGCGCCGGCCGCCGCTTCCGAGTGCGCCCGCTGTCGTGGCCGCTCGGGCTCCTCTCCTCCGGTGCGGCGGCGGGCGGCGGCGCAGCGGCGGCGCAGCCGCTGGGGCCTTCTTCCACCGGTGGGGCCTCGTCCTTGGCCTCTCCCGCCCGGTAGGTGGGCTCTGCGTCGTCGGGGGGGTGGGGGTGGGGGGAGTCCGAGGCCGGCGTGTCGGGCCTCGGACATATAGTTTTATTGAGTAAAAAGGCATAAGGTAAATTTAACTCCAAATCTCTCTCTTATGTTTGTAGAATTGATGGGTTATGTTCCTATTTAACCTTAAATCTTTTACTTTACTTCAATTTTTTTAGGCAATAACTATGAATTCTGACAAATCTGAGTCAGGTTTCATCAACCATTTCTTCTAGCATTTTTTTTATAATGAAAAGCTAATAATAAAATCTTCTGTATATTTTGTCCAAAGGATCCAAAACGGCTGTATAAAAGACATACCTGATTTGTTTTGTCCAAATGGTCTTTTGGAACTGTGAGAACATCCCAAGAAATTAAGATGAAGTACTGGATTTAAGATGCTTTCTTAACTTCAAATTAAAAATTAAACCTGTAAATCTTTTAAAATTATCAGTCTCTGAAACCAGAGACTTTTCTGTTGGGAATAATGGACAGCCAGTTGGGAAAAAAGTTTTAGAACACTGTTTTTATACTTTATTACAGCAACAAGAGTACTTTATGCACAAAAGTGGAAAACTACAACAGTGCCTACAGTGGGGGAATGGTTGACAAACGTTTTGGAGTTTGCATTAATGGCAAAACTTACTGCATTAATTAGAAACATTAGTTAACTTCTTGACTAAATGGAAACCGTTAATAGACTTTTTGCATGAAATGGATAACAAGGATTTGATGACATCTGGATTTATGGATTAAGAAACAGCAACAATAGAAAAAAGAGGGGGTTTGTGACTAACTTAGAATAAGTGGGACTCTTAGAAATGATATATACTTGTTGTGGAGAAAATCGGAACTCAACTTGTAGTATAATTTAGGTGGTTTTTTTTCTTTTCCTCTTAATTTTATAGATATATGTATTGTTAGTGTGTTATGTTTAGAATTGTGTTTTTTTTTCTTGTTCTCTATATTTGTTGTTTATTGTGTTGTGGTGTGTAGTTTATAGTTTAAATAAAGAAAATTTTAATAACAAAAATAAAATCATTGTATCAGCATTAAACATTTAGAAGCTGTTAAGATGACTGTTAGACTGAAAATCTCCAGTGCTGAGGCAAAAAATGGGCTTGGAGATTTTCTCATAGAAGCCCTTGTGTAATCCAGGAACTTCAGCTACAGTGAGAGATTTGAGTCAAAAGCTGAAAAAGTGACCAAGACTAGTTATTTAAACTAGCTAATTTGTCAGAACAGCCATTTTTTGTACTTCACAGATGTATTACATTCATGACGATAATTGTTTAGAGGAATAAAGATATGAGCCAGGTATAGATCCATTCTGTAGTTGCTCCATTTACTGATCAGTTACTGGGTACAGTTTGACATTATGGTTATTACCTACAAAGCCCTTGATGGTTTTGCAACCAGGTACCTGCAAGACTGCTTCTCCCTGCTATGCTCTGTTGTGACAGCCTCATCCATTTGAGCCAAGCCTTCTGAAGCCTTTGCCTTGCAAATAGGTAAGATTGGAAACTACTGATTAATGTGTATTCCCAGTGGTGGCTCCCGTCTTGTGGAATGGCCTGCTCAGGACTGCTCCTACTCTTTTAAAATTCCATGCAATATACAAAACCGAAATGTTCAGGAAGGCACTTTTATAAAGGGATTAGAACTGTAGTGGAATGGTACATTTCTGGAGAGTGCATTTATAATGGAATATGTCCTGTGCTCTGCAGGCTGGCCAGGTCTTGGCTCCTCTAGAGTAAGGCCACAGGCTTGGCTAGCTAGACTTGGGAGTCGGGACCATAAACTAGAGCTTGGGGCACAGGGTTTGCACCCAGTGGACCAGCTGATCCAGTAATCCAGCCCTCTCATGGCTCAGCCTAAATATGTTGAAAGCTAATTTGTTTCCATTGCATTTGCTGGCAGGTGCTGAGGCTCCTGAGATCATGCTGTGCCTTGGTCAGGATTCTGCAAAGAGCTACTGCTCTCAGGGCCCTGTTCTGGATCCAGGCTGGGGATGTGTAATGCCTATCTGGCACTTTGCCTCCTTTGGTCTGCCTTGGCCTGGGCCTTGCTGATGCCATTCTTGTGGTCTGGAAACAGGTTCTGAGGGGATATGGGTTTGTGTGCTGTCTGATTAGGATTGCTATCCCCTCTGGCTAGTGGGGGGGGGGAGCACGGGGGTGGGGAGAAACATGTGCAAGTGCTCTTGCACTCCCCCATCATGCTGGCAACAGAGGAATTGCAGTGCATGCTGAAATGGAGCTCTGTGAAAACTGCCCCACTGGAGGCGGTTTTTACTGAACTCCACTTCGGTGCACACACAGCTTATTTTCCCGTGTGACACAGGAGCTGCAGTGCACACACTGAAGCAGAACCCAGTGAAAACTGCCTCCAGAGGGTTTTTTTTTCCCACAGCACTCCAACATGCATCACAATTCCTCCATCGCTCTGGAAAATGATGTCATTTTCTGGTGCAGCAGGGGAGCACAGGAGCATGCGCTGTATGATGCACGGAAAGTGAGTACCCCTCAACTAGGGTTGCCAGTCCCCCACTGGGAGTAGGGGTTCCCCTGCTCCCCTACTCCCCACCCCCACTTACCTGGCTGGTGGGGGAGGCACGGCCTCCCGGGTGGCACAGTGTGCTCCCACAGTCCCGATCCAGCCTGGAATAGGCCGCTGTGGAATGTGGGAGTGCTCCCATGCACCGCAGCAGCCCAATCCGGGCTAATTCAGGCCCCAATCGGCCTGGATCAGGCCACTGCAGAGTGCGGGAGCACTCCCACGCTCCACAGAGGCCCGTTCCAAGCCGATTTGTGAGGCGGGGTGGTTTTCTGTACATCTGTCTATGTTATTCCTTTGCAAGCTGCAAATACACAGCTTACTGTGTGTGGTTTTTAAAAATGTGCAAAATGACAACTCTCAGGGGTGACAAAATTGCTGCCAACAGAATGAGACTTAAAAACATTAACAAAGCTGGCTGACAGCCTGCATGCAACAGGATAACCCACTCCTGTGAAAATACAGTTTGCTTACATTTCAGTACCTGTTTTAAAATTCCTCAGGTATAAAGGAAAGGGCAACTCTGTGAACCAGCACTGCACTGATTTCTAGGGTACACTTTAGGCAAAGCCAGATTTCCTTGAAATGGTCTCTTTACCAGCTTCTGTTCCCTGCTTTCTTTCCCTATGGTAGCTCTTACGACTCTTCCCTGAATTATCTTGTCTGAGCCCGGTTGATCTTAATTTGATCAAGCAAAAAAAGGAAACTACTTCAACAAAAATCAAAACCAAAAAATAAAGAATTGCCAAAAAACTATCCCTGTGTGAATGAGAAATTCTTTCTTTCAAACTTAGGAGTTTGCTGGGTTATAGAAACTTCTACCCATCCATCTCTGGTTCCATTGTGCAGATTTTTTTATCCATACTCTGGGGCCAAATTCAGAATTATATATAATGACTGGCAGGGGGGCATGAGAAATTTTCATGGGGAAATTTCTTTGCTGGCCCATGCTTCCTCCTCCTTGTTCTTACCACGCCCCAGCCACTGCTACCACCTTTCTCCCTCTTGCTTTCCTGTGCCATCTTCATCTTTTCTACCATCTCCTCCATTTCTTTCCTTCTCTACTCTCTTAACCTCCCCTTTCCTTTCCCCAGCAGTATCAGTGGCTGCAGTTGTCTTCTCATCCCCAGCTGGCCCCTGTTTCTTTCCCCCATTGTTGCTGTGTCGTCTTTCTAATCAACCATCCCCCACCTCCTTTCCTGCTACTGCCTCTTCTTCCCTCCAATGCTTTCAATGCTTTCACAGTGCAGTGCAGTATTGCTGACTGGGGTTGCTAACCATGGCAGCTGATATCTCAAAACGTAAATGAAATCTCATTTTTCAACAGAGTTTTTGGTTTGGCAGGGAGGGGGAGGATTTTAAACTTCTCAGCATTTTAATTTTTTTTCCTGCAAACTTGAGGCTTCCCCTAAGTCTGTAGAAAAATCTGTACATGGCCACATTGGGTGGATTTTCAAATCTGAAATATGGCTATATTCCGCATTAGATATTAGATACATATAACAGATGTAGTTATATCTTCATTCAAAATGTTCAGAACATAACAATTGCCTTGTCGGAACAGAATAAAGGTTCATCTGTTCCTAGCCATGACTAGCTATATATCATTTGAAAACTCATTAGTAAAACTCATTATGATATTCCCTGCTGTTTTCCCCAGCATCAGATAACCAGAAGTTTACTGCCTTTGAACAAGAAGGCAACATTTAGTTATTCAAGGTAAACATTATATTCTGCACTTCTGCCTTTCAAGGACACTTACTGCCACTAATCTTAATCAGTACTAATAACCGTTGTTTGATCTGTCCTCTATGAATTTGTCTACTTCATTTGGTAATAGTTCAGTTTTAAGAAAAAGTAAATGCTGAGCTCTGTAGTTTCCCATTAAAATAGATTTGAGAAACATTTCAACTGTAGGAGGAGCAGAAAAAGTGGAGAGAGATGTGGGAAGTACAGATGAGACTCATTGCACTGTAACATTTATTTTGTACTCTTTTTATACACTTGGTATGGCATTGGCTTTTGTGTGTATTTGACAAGAAGGAGGCTGCTGATTACACATCCCACACAGTGTGAGAAATAAGGCATAAATCCCAGAGGGGAAGCGTGAATCCAAAGGGGTGGAATGTGACTCGATCATCTTGGCTGTGTAGATCTCTGGTTTCTATCCTACTCTAAGTTACACTTAGAAAGCCCATTATAGCTAGAAAGGAAGACATAAACATTATCCTGAGCCAATGCTATAATAAAGGGATTGTTTAGAAGTTTCTACATAGATTGTTATATTAAAATGTATTAATGAGGATTAAAATATTTCTAGAGCATATCCATTGTTGCCAATCTTTGCACTAACAAAGCAAGCTGGCATAAGGAGCCAAGTCACATATCAATTGTTCTTGTTCATCCTCTTATGTTAATGGTAGATGCTTCCTAAATTTAGCAATAGGAATAATCTGCTCCAGAGCTCAAGTAAGGCGTCTGATATTATAGTCAGGATGTATTGCATGAAGAAATTGTGCCAAACATCTGAACTGGCCTTTACGCCAGTGGTTCCTTACCTTTTGGGTAATGTAACCCACAGGTCCAAATGTACTTGATATGGTGACCCACTTCAAAAAACAGAGCATGCACAAAACTGTTCAAAACTGAGACCCACTTTCCCAGGCTTCACAACCCACTTTTGTGTCAGCTCAGCACCCACAAGTTCAGAGCTAAAATACATGAGACGACTTACACAAGTTTGTGCGAGTGTTTAGAAGTATGTGTGCTCCAACTTGCCCATGTCAACTTTTCCCCAAGCTGTCCTGTAACTTCAGTCCATGCAGGCGTCCTGTAACTTCAGTAAATGTGTGTAGCTGCATTTGTGAGAGTCCATGGTCATAATGAGTGAGTTGCCAGTGCAGAGCGCCAATTTTGGTCGGCATGGGGGGGAAACAAGGACTAGTATCCAATGATGCACCTTCTCTTTTTGCATGCTCAAATCTTCCTCGGCACTACAGAGCAAATTTGGTAAAATTCAGCCATTGTTTCCAATGGGAAATGTGATTTAGGGCTTTCCAGGGGCCTGGCCAGGCATTTTTGGACCTAATTTTGCCAAATTTGCTGGGGACCTACTCCTAACTGTCCTCTAATGACTTCCAAGTTCCATGAAGATTGTACTTTGGGTGGCCATTATATGGCCCCCCAAAGGAGGTGCCCTCATCCACCTCCAAATTCCATTATTCTCTATGGGGAAAACTAGGGGAGCTATCTAGGGTAGCAACCTAGGGGGCTGGGGTGGCATTTTGCAAGCAAAATCCACCGAATTTCAAAGGGACCTACTCCTAACTGTCCTCTAAACACCCCCAAGTTCCAGGGATATTGGACCCTGGGGAGCCATTTTATGGCCCCCACAAAGAAGGTGCCCCCAGCCACCCCATTTGTTTCTATTGTTTCATTTTAGTTTGGATGATTCTCTGGTGTGATGTTGGTCCTCATAGGAAACAATGGAGAATGGCTGGTCAGCCTGCTCAGAGGGCACTGTTTTTTGGGGGATGGGCTTCATTTTGGTTCTGTTGGGCTGTCTGGTGTGTAGATTGTAATTGGGAGTGTGCCTCTGGCCATGGCAGCCATGATGCATGTGTTTTTGCAGTGGGAGTCAGTTTTTCCCCATAATAGAAACAAATGGGGAGACTGGGAGCATCTTCTTTGCAGGACCATAAAATGGCCTCCCAGGGTCCAATCTCCCCGAAACTTGGGGGGAGGGGTCTTTAGAGAACAGTTAGGAGTAGGTCCCCTGAAAATTTGGTGGATTTTTCTTCCAAAATGTCACCCCATCCCCCTGGATAGTCCCCATAGTTTTCCCCATAGGGAATAATGGAGATTGCAGGTGGCTGGCACCTTTTTTGCGGGACAAGACTGCTTCTGCTAGCCCCCCACCCATGTGCATTCAGTCTAACTTTGACACATAGCCTACTGGTGTGCAAACCATTGTTGGACATGTGTAACTGGTCAGTATTCCCCCACTGTTTGAATCTACATGGTAAAGAGGTAAAGTTTGGTGTAGTGGATAAGAGCACTGGACTCTAATCTGGAGAACCGGGTTTGATTCCCCACTCCTCCACCTGAAACCAGCTGGGTGACCTCGTATCAGTCATAGCTTCTAGGAGCTCTCTCAGCCCCACCCGCTTCACAGGGTGATTATTGTTGTGGGGATAATAATGACATACTTTGTAACCCACTCTGAATGGGCATTAAGTTGTCCTGAAGGGCAGTATATAAATTGAATGTTATTATTATTATTAAATGGCATATTCAATAACCAAATTGCTGAGGAAAAAGAAGACTTGATTTGGAGACTGTTAATTTCAAAAGAAACCCATATCCATTTATACCCCAACTTGCTGCTCTCCCCAAGCGAACCTGAATTTTCAGAGGGCTTTGAAGCATGAACTTATATTCTCCTACATAAAGATCTGTGGGTTGGCTGAAGAAGGCTACTTTGATAAGTAGAAACTGTTAGAATTCATGTAATGTATGTCAGATTGATGAGTTCTTCAAAAATAAAGTGCTGTGTATAGCCCAGGCCTAGTTCACCTATCTCCTCCCTCCATATTAAAAGATCCATTGAGCAGTCATCTTGAGATTCTGAAAACACAGAATGGCAAATGGAAGAACACAACAGGCATGCAATCTGCAGGCATTTTGGAGGCAAGTTATGTTTCCATTTCAACTCACCTAAGATATTTAACCTCATGTTAGCAGCTTTCACGTAAATCGATGCCCTCCTCACTCCTCCCCTAGTTTTACATTCTATTCCAAAGCAATGAACAGGAGCTATACTTTTTGGATGTTCACTTTGATAAACCTTTTAGATGAGAAGTGCTATGTGATTGCTAAGTAATTGCTACTGTTATGAGACTGCAAGGCTGTTTTGCTCATGAGACATTTGACTTTACAATTTACAGACCAAATCTGGCTTATTTTGAAACTGTTCAGATTTGTCACTGCAACTTCCCTGTGAGAAGACCATTGATTAAAGTGGGTGGGCTTTGTTGTCATTTTCTGCATGGTTTGTTATGGCTATTTTTCCCCCTCCTTTTTTGTACAGGCTAGTGTTGGCTGATGATCTGTGATTGCCATTCTGTCTTACAAATTGTGTTCTCACAGCCTGTCAGTTTGCCTAGCGCCTGCTAAAGGCATCTTTAATACTGAAATAAAAATTAAGCAAATAAATAAAACATCTAATTTGCATCATGGAACCTGAAGAGAGCTTATGTCATCTCATCCCGCAAAAGCCACTGTTTTACTGGAGATGTTCAAATATTAAAGTAGTAGCTAACAAATAACTTTTTTCAAATTCTATAGGGAAAGTAGTGTTGATTGCACCAGCAAGAGGTGTATGTGCTGATTGCTACCCTTTTCATTATTCCTTGCAAGCTTGAAAACTGTGTCTCAAATTGTGGCAGCTGAAGTTTTGAAAAGAAATTAGATGCTGTTAAATACATGACACGGTTTATATTTATTTTATAATCCGTTGTTAACATACAGCTGAAATCAGAATTTGTTTCTGAATGCCATATGTTTTTGAAGGGCTGAAGACTAGCATTAAATGTTATTATTAAATGGCAGATGCTCTATAGTGCATTACATTTAGGAAAAATAAAGAGTTCTGAAAAGGTGTTAAAGCATTTTATGAAAGGGTAATTTAGCCTTCTTAATGAAACCAAAAAGAAAAGAGTTGATTATTGTTTGGAAGAAGCTGAACTGGGGCTTAGCAACACAGTGGACAGGATAAAGTAAATAAGGGAGAGTTCAGAAGAAGAAGAAGGAGTTTCTTACTCCTATAACAACAACAACCAGAGCAGCAACAACAAACAACAACATTTGATTTATATACTGCCCTTCAGGACAACTTAATGCCCACTCAGAGCAGTTTACAAAGTATGTCATTATTATCCCCACAACCAGGGCTTTTTTTCAGCGGGAACACAGGTAAATTTATTTATCATAATTTCATCTCAAATTTCATCAAAGAGCTGTGGGGCTGTACTATTTAATCTTCACAATAACCCTGCAAGGTAGACTGGGCCAAGAAACTGCTATTTTCTTCCCTGCTATTTTGACATGGGGGAACAGCTTGAGGGGGGATGGAGGAGCCCCTTCTCCCCCCACAGAGGCATTTTGACACCATTTGGGCTCTTTTATTTTTAACAGCTATCCCCAAAATTGCTGTATAGGTGCAGGAAACTAATGTTGGATATGGAGAATCCAGACCCAACTCTTTAAAATCCTGCATGTCTCACTTGGCCCTGTCTTCTGCTAGTGGGTAAAGACTTTTCTGTTTTGTTTGGCATTTCCTCCATGACTCTGAATTTACCCATTTATATGTATGTGTCTACATGTTTATGTTTTCTTGAAATGATTGTGTGTGTGTGTGTGTGTGTGTGTGTGTGTGTGTGTGTGTACACACACATACATGCATTTAAAATTTTGTTTTAATGTTTTGGCAGTTTGCCACCTTTGGGACCCCGAAGTGGTTAGATAGGTGGCAGACAATGTTTTAAATACATAATAAATAAATAATAATATGAAGCCTGTACATATACTTTGTACATGCATATGTATTTTTGGAAGTTAAGCAGGACAGCGCCATCATGTCTGATCCTGCTTCCCCTATATCAATGTTCATTGTACACACACGTAACGTGTATATGATCCTAAGTTTAGTGTATATTGGTAGACAATGAAGCTGCAAACACTTCACATGCTCAGTTTTTCAGATTCCACTTCACTTTTTTTTTCAGATGCCACTTCCGCATCTCTTTGCGAAATGTTGATACCGTACAGTCAGCATCCTTGCAGTTTTGCTTGTGGGTACTTTTTTTTTCATATGAGCAATGATATCAAGAGCAGACTAGGAAGTGCAAGTGGCTATGGAATGAGCCAAGCAGATTATCCCGTGGCGCTACAAGGTTCAATGGTGCAAACAAAGAGCATTTGCTCACCCTTTTCTTCCTTCTGAAAACGGACACCAGCAGGATCATCTCTGAGCCAAGATGCCCCTGAGGCATTGACAGAGTTTCCAGGGCTTGGCTCTGCTCCTGGCCACCAGTGGTCCTCTGGGGCAGCAGCCCACTGGGAATTTCCGCTGTCAGTTTGATAGCCCATCCTCCAATAAATGACCTACACAACAGGGAAGACAATTGTTAACTTAAAAAAAACACAAGTGCAGGGGAGCATTTCACTTCACTCCGTAATAAGCGAACAAGATTATAACATCAAGCATTGCACAATCATCGCCAGTTCATTATATTACAGGTCAGTTGAAAAGCAAAACATTAAAATGCATTCAGTACAAATTTGGTTAGTGTGATCACTTGGCATGAATCAGTAGGAATCCAATGCGAACTGTATTTCATGTACCATAGAAAGATTTTCTCTCTTCTCTGTTTGTTAAGCCTATTTGAAACCAAGATTATTCTGCGTGACCCGTCTTGTCTTGTTATATTTATCAAAGACTATCTTGTACTGGAGCATCACTGATAATCATATGCTGTTTTGTGCTCTCCACGTCCTTGAGCAGAAGGAGGTTCTAGCATAACCATTAACATGTTCACTTCCCTTGCAAAGAGCAGGTGCCCACTTTTTGCTTCCCCCAGCAGTTCCTTATATCCCCAGGAAAATTCATTCCTGGAGTTGTGGGATCTATGTGAAGTAATAGCCATATGGGCCAGTGGGCTGTAGTGAAGAGTAGGAAGGGAATGAAATCATCCTTCCTGCCTCTTCTGTCAATGGAGTGATGGTGCAAGATCTCTGGAAATTGAACACAGCATCGTCCTGTAGCAGAGCATATTTGCGTCTGCCTATGTTTTGCTTGTATATTTGTAAATAAAGAAAAGCTACAGAAATGCCATTAAGTCTCTAGAGAAGCACTACTGGTGTAACTTCTCACTGTTCAGTGAAGTGGAGAGCGCAAAACAGAATGATACTATCCAGACCAGGACTCCACTGTCCCTTGGTCCAGGAAGAGGGGACTGGTAAACATGGTGTTTCATCATGTTTTATGGTGCCTCCACCCTGACAGTCTCCCTGCTGATTTGTGAGAACATTTAACACATAAATCTGTAGTTAGCTGCATTTTCCTTTTGGCTTTATGTTTCACTTCAAAAGAATAATGGAAGCTGTTTTGCTCTGAGTAGCAATCAAGAATCTAATAAGATCCACAGCACAGTTCCATAGGTATAGCTTATAAGACGTATATAAAATCAAAGGTTTTAATTTAAAAACAGCCTTTCAAAGCATTACCAAGTAAGTTCTGATGACCATCCTTCTGATTTTCACATTGTTTATCAGAATCACATTGACGGAGGGCTTTTCACTTGAGCTATGGATCCTAAAGAACCTCCAACGTGGTTCTGCCCCAATTTAACAATTAAATGGAAGGAAGCTGTTATTATTCAATTACTGCTTGACTGGTGTGCTTCTTAGTTAAGACAGCACAAAATTGGGATGAGTCTATTTGGGAGGCAGATGTAGGGGAGTCACTTGGCACACAATCATCTGAACATTTGCAGCTGATTATTCTCATCTTGCATTTGCTCAAGCAACCAGTATATAAGGTGGTGGTGGTTGTTCTTTTAAAAAAACCACCTCTTTCCAGCAACAATGATCTAAAGGTCAACTGATCCCTGGCAAATATTGCCTTTTGCCTTGGATCTTGATCCCAGCATTAGCTGCCAGGAAATTCTTTCCCAGTTGGTCATGTTACAGTAAACCAGAAAACAATATGAAGAAACGAGACCAATTTGGAAAGTCAAAATGAGCATGTTTTTCCTATTGCAAAGTCCTCTCCCCCATCTATATGCTACTGGGGACAGATTCTCTTGCGCATTACCACTTGCCCAGTGCTTAGGCACTCAGCCAGTTACAAATAGCAGACTGATTAGCTGTCTTTGGCCACACCATTAGGATTGGCATGAGTTAGAATTCTAACTTATACCAGCTGGCCTGGCTGGGGCCTCCATGGGACCATATGCCAGCTGAGAATTTGCGGAGCAAAGTGACATTAGAAAATTATAAATAACAGCAGGTCATTTGAATATGAACATTCTAGGTTATTGCAATCATTTTAATATATCTTTCATTAAAGCAAAATGTCTGTCCTTTTTTTCAAAGGTTTAAATGAACAAGTTAGTAACATCCCCAATATGCTGCAATCACTTACTCAAATTGAATTTTTGTTGTTACCTGAACTTCAAATGAAGAAAGGGTTGTACTGTCTTGTAATGGCATGAGCTTATTTGGTCATTCTCTGTTGAAACATAAATACTTTCATTATCCAAACCTCAGCAATTTCAGCTCTCTCTCTCTCGATGTGTGTGTGGGTGGGGGGTTGTTTGCTACAGATATCTCAGCAAACACTAATAGTAATATCAGATGGAGAAATATTGTTTCTCTTTCAAAAATAGTCACACTCTTACTAGGGGAAATCACATTTTTTAATATACGTCAACCTAAGCTGATGGAAAGTGATGGTGTTGGCAATGTCCAAGGGACTTTAACAACATTCTGGTCCTAGTTCTCCTCTCCCATTCTGTGCTACTCTAAGGACTTTTTGGGAACAATTGAAATTGCTATTAGCCAATTGCTGTGTACAGTCCGAATATGTTTTCCCATAAGGTTACACTTTTGATATAGAGATGACATATTTGTCATATTTTCCTAACTCTTGATGTATTATATTTTATATTAGCCACTGTGTTTATACTAGCAGTCACTGAATTAGAACGTAAAGAATGATCACTCGAAGACTGACTTTTTCAACCATTAATATTTTGTTGTACTTTTAGTAATTTTTTAATTCATTCATTTATTTAAAACATTTGTTAAGTCCCCTTTCTACCCAAGTAGGGTCTCCAAAGTAGCAAAATTAAAAATGTAAAGCAGTATTTAATAGTTTAAATTTAAAACAACCTTTTAACTACTATAACAATAATTCAATATCACACACACAAAATGAAGAACAGAGAAGAGGGCCTATAAAAATTATTTGGGGTATGCTAAATGAAACAAAAAAGTCTTCACTCACTGGCAGAAGATAGCAATACTGTGGTACAGGTGAACCTCTCTGGGGAGGGAGTTTCAAAGTATAATTATATATACTTTGTCATTATCTATGCTGTACTATGTAATGAAATTCATCATATATTGTTGAAGCATTTATAACCTTTCGTATTAGTATGTTTTCTGTTCATTTATAATTTATCCCCTGCCCTCACAGCTTGAAGTTTGTATTCCTCCCCTGTTATTAAGTATGTATTGGAAAATCTTTTTTTAAAAATAAAGGACTAAAGATCATAAAACATTGACACCATTCACCTGAATTTTCAGGTAGTAAAATGTAACAGTGCATTTTCCCCACAGACATAAAATGAGCCATTCTTTAAAAAAAGAAAAAAGATGTCAGGAAACTAATGCCTGATATTTTTGTAAAGAAGATCCTTATCATTATTAAAAGATACCATTAAAGGATACACAATATACAATATTGCTATAGTATATATAGGATACTGTAGTAGGAGATCACTACAAAAATACGTAACAACATGTATAAAATATTCTGTAGAAACAGCGGATGGTGATACATAAAACACCAAAGGGGCTGCAGGTCTATGATGCTCCATAGGAAAATAAATGCCCATCACAATCCATTCTAAATTATTATCTTGGCCCTCATCTTGCACTTTTGAGGACAAAAAAAGGCACCAAATGGTTTAGAATTATCATCTCATGCACCTAGAAAGATTGCTGTTCTTCACATTTTGGAAAAATAAAATCTCCTCCACCATACTTTCCAGCTGCTGGGTTTAGGCATGTAGGCACAACAAGAAATTATGTAATAGATTTAAATTCAAAGTTTACCAAGTAGCTTTCAAGCAAGCTCACTTCCTGTCTTGATCCTGGCATAGCTGCAAAAGAGCACAATGCAGGTTCTATTGAAAGACGGAAAGAAAGCTGAATGCCATTTAGGCATTGATATATCACCACACAATATTCTGTCTTGTGATCCTTCCATTAGAATCTTGTGACCCACTCCAGCACAAGTGACCCATTGAGACAAGAGGAAAAAGGTTTACAAGGGACTCAACAATTCCAAGGAGGATTGGTTCATCTACTAACCACGACGACTAAAGGGAAACCATTTTCACAGACAGAAAACCTCTGAATAACACTGCTGGGAGGCAACATCAGGAGAAGGCCTTGTCGTCTATGCCTTGTGGTTGGCCCTCTAAAACAACTGCTTTGCCAGTGTCTGAGACAGGATGCTGGACTGGGTGGACCACTGATCTGATCCACAGGACTCTTCTAATGTTTTTATGATTTTGCCCTTCACTCCTCTCCTCGATTGCCTCCTTTTCTCTACTCATCGTTTTGGTTTCTTCTCCTCTCTCTGTTTCCAAATCCCCACGCCATATCTTCAGCATGCAGTGTGGTTGATTTGACCACCAACAATGGCAGCAAAACTCCAGTCAAGGTTTTTCAGTTTTTTTTTTATACTGACAGTTTCAGGTTTTCAAAGATGTGACAATGCATCCTTGGCACGCCATGTACAGTTTGATCCTCGGTGTCTTCTCCACAATTCCTGTCTTTTCTCTCTTCTTGTGTTCTCTGTCTCTAATGAGAAGGATGACCAACATATTCATGTGAATTAGCTAACACTGCAATCCAAAACAGAATTACACCCTTCTAAGTCTACTGAAGTCAATGAATGTAGAAGAATGTGACTCAGTTTAGGACAGTAATTTTAATCCTGAATGAAATTTTTAATCTTGAATTAAAAATGTTGCAGCTACTCAGTACTATTTTAGGGGTAATGTATCAAGTATGTCATATGTATGGGGACAGAGTGTAGAATACCGAATCTGGGCAGCCACATTTACTTATTGTGTGACTGGAAGGATCAAAAGTACAAAGGCTTCGTGAGTCTTTGCAGATGCATCAACACCACCTTGTGGCCAACAGACACCAAGCACCTTAGAATAAGTTCAAGAGACTTCTGTATTTGATGTATTTTGCTTTTTTATTTTAATGTTTCTCACAGACTCAAGACTCTCTAAATCTACGAATCTCTGGTTCTCATCTTATCCTATCTAAGATCACTACGTCTTCTATGACTGCCCTCAGCTATGCATTTTACCCACAGCTATGACCTATGCTGGTTTTTTATTAGTATCCAAAGTAGCCTATGTAGAATGGCGCCATAGTATTTTAATATAAGTTTTTAAATCTGTTTTTAAAGTTGACTATTTATTGTGTTTAAATGATGATGTGAGCCGCCTTGAGCCCATTCGTGGGGAGGGCAGGATATAAATAAAATAAAATAAATAAATAAATAATCTCAGCCTTGAATTACAGGAGTGACATTTGGTCTTTCTCAGTCTCCTCCCCTTGTGAATAATAGTAATGATCTGCCTTGTGGCGGCAGGGAATCCACAAGGACCTGGGAGAGTCACTTCATTTCCCCCTGTATTCCTTCTCCACACTATTTTCTATCCTTCTGGGAGACCTCATATTCCCTCCCCTTTCTCTGCTTCCTTGTCTCCTCCCCACCCACCAACCCACCAGCTTCTTTTTTATCTGCCCCTTGCAGTCTTCAGCTTTATTTATTATTTATTATGTATTTACTTAATTTATACCCCATCTTTTCACCCTTTACATTATTGTCATTTCTCAATTTTATCTTCACAACAATCCTGTGAGGTAGATTTAAGGTTGCTAGGTCCCTTAGGGTTCCAAACTGGGGGATGGGGGGCGAAAGTGAAGACTCTGAAACACACTCTTGAGATCCTGCGCCTATTCCCTGAACCTTTCCCCTCTACTGGTCAGGTATGAGGCAGCCGGGGCAGAGGCTGGGAGCAGGGGATCCCCCGCCTCCACCAGGGGACTGGGAACTCTAGCTAGATTAGGCTGAGAGAAAGTGACTTGGCCAAGGTCACCCAGAGAACTTTTGTGACAGAGTGGGTATTTGAACCTGTGTTTCCCACAGGTGGGGTGATGTTGAGAATTAAATATCTCAATATAAACTACTTTAAAGACAATGAAGTACTATATAAATGCTTCTTCTTCATCATCATCTTGTAGTAGTTGTTGTTACTATTATTGTTATTGTTTGTTTTTGTATCATTTAGCCTATCAGCAGCTTTATTAATCTGAGTTATAGTAATTTGGCCATATCCAAACCCATATTCAGTGTTTAGTTAGGGAGTTATCCTGGGTCATTGACACAATTGCTCTAAGACACCTCTCAATCAGTTGATCTGAGAGCTAACGTAGACATTACGATGCTATTTTATAGGAGAATTTAGCCATTTAAAAATTGCTGCAAGGGCCTGATCCTGATCAGGTGCATAATATGGGGGCCCAGGCAACCATGGCTGTTTCAGCACTTTAAATGGAAAGGGGGCAGATCACCTGGTTCTGCCACACCACACACCCAATCAAGATCAAGCCCCTGTAGTAATTTTTAAATTTAAAATGTATTTTTAATTTGTTTAAAATTAAAAAATAATGTAAACCATTTGAATACCCATTGTATGGTAGTGCTGACAGTAAAGAAAGCTCTCTTTCTCTGCCAACATTGTGTATGTGAACTGCTGTCCAGCAGAGGTATTCAGTATAATTAAAAAGTTGGTTCAGTCCTTTCACAGGAACCTCTGGAGCCATCAGCCATTAGAAGTCTATTGAGACTCCTTGATCTTTGTCCATCATAGCCACAGTAATTTGGTCATTGGTTGTCAGTGAGATAGTGAATATATCTTTATAGAAACATTTTCTGCTAGTTGCTTTGAAAAAAAATGTGAGTGGATCTAACTATAGGACAATATAAGGTTTGCTGTGTCAGGCTTTGGCTGGTGCATAGCTGCACAAGGTATTCATGTGCCTGAACTGCGGTACTTGGCTGTGGACAGGGACTGCCCAGGTCTCCACTCTGTGGAAGGAGGAGAGGTATACATCACCCTTGCTCCCTCTCTACCACTCACACACCTGCTAACCGGTCACAGCAGCATCTTCCTACTTCCAGCCTTCCACAGCTTCCACCCTCCTTGCCTCCTCCTTGCTCGCTCTTCCTTCTCTCCTTCATATCTTCATATCTTCCTTTCCTTTCCTTTCCTTTCCTTTCCTCTCCCCTCCCCCCCCTCCCCCCTCCACAACACACCCTGCCCTGTGGGCGGACTTCCCTTACATCCCTTCACCCATTCCTGGCTCCACCTGCCAGTCACGCCCCAGCACCCTAGCCACACCCTTGGCTGTCCTAGGCAGCCACACCTGTGGTTTCTTTGCTGGCTGCCTTGGCTTTCTCTGTTAAGGGCCTCAGGCAGCTCTGCCTATGGCTGCTTTGCTTTCAGCCCCACCTGGTTCTGGCTGATTCCTTCTAGCCTGCCTGCAGGCTGGGGCATGGCCCTGTGCTGCCCTTCCTCTACTGAAGGTAAGGCTGCTGACTGTCTTGCTGCTAGCTGGCTGTTCCTGCTTCCTGGGCTTTCTCCCTCTGGTCTGATCCCTTCCTGGTTGTCCTCACTTTCCCTGCCTGGGTTTCCAGCTTCCCAGAGGAGGGTGGGGCTAGCTGGCTTCCATCTGCCCCGTCTGGCCCTCTGAGGCTTGGGTGCTTCTTTACCTCCCTCTGTTGCTGGCAAGTTTGGGACCTGGTTTGTCTGGGTGGCAGAGTAGCTGCCTCCCGGCTGTCTCTCATCTGTTCCTCTAGGTGTCAGCTTGTGGCTAGATAAGGCTCTTCCTACAGGTTCCCTTTCCAAAAGCAAACAAGAGTCCATTGATTGAATAAGGAAACTTTACTGCAGAAAAGGTCCATTATAGTCCACTGTCCTGAATAGGAGACTCAGGATGGTACACAGTCATTGTTACCAATGAAGGGCAAAGCATGAGGTACAGAGTAACAGTTCCCATCTGCATCAGCCTCCCCCCACAGTTCTCAAAACAACATCTTTCAGTCTTGGGAAGCTGCTCTCCGTCAAGGCCAATGCCTGGTGGAACGGTGTTAGACAAAACAGTCTCCTCCGGTGGGAAAGCTGCCTGGGAACTGGTGCACCTGCGGGGAAAGCACTTAGACACTAGAAACATTAGAAAATGGAGTCAGTACAGTTTAAATATACACTGGACCTGACATCCTGCCCCCCTTAAAATAGATCCCCCCCTGGCTTATATGGGTAACGAGTATGAAAAGCTTTGGTTAATCTAGGAGCATGAACATGTACAGAGTTCACCCGCTCATCGTATCCAGAATCAAAGTCCTTCCACCTAATGAGGTAAAAAAGCTGATTTCGTTTGATTTTAGAGTCCAAAATTTGTTGCACCTCATAGTGTATTTGGTTGTCTATCAAAGTAGGAATGGGTGGAGCTTTGATGTGCCACTTGTCGTCGGTGGGAGCTCTTTTAAGGAGACTGACATGAAATGTATCATGAACATGGCGCAAGTTCTTGGGTAGATTTACAGCAACAGTCACTTTATTAATTACTTTGCGGACAGGGAAAGGTCCAAGGAACTTTAATGCTAGTTTGCGGCTCGTCTGAGCTAATTTCAGGTTCTTGGTGGAAATATAAACATGATCTCCAGGTTGTAAATCCCATTCGGCCACACGATGGCGATCTGCGTATTTTTTGTAATCCAGTTTGGCTTTCTCGAGGTGTTTTTTAATGAGAGTCCATTGCTGCTTGGCCTCCCCCCACCAGGAAGATACATCGGGCGAATTAGAGGAATGGCGGGGGGGAGTGTCCAACGGGAAGGGATTGAAGTGAGTTCCATATACAATTTTGAAAGGGGCTTCCCCAGTGGACGCATGCACACTGTTGTTGTAGGAGAACTCGGCTAAAGGAAGAAGGTCCACCCAATTATCTTGTTGGAAATTGATGTAGCAACGAAGGAACTGTTCTAAAATTTGATTAGTTTTTTCGGATTGTCCGTCGGTTTGTGGGTGGTGGCTTGAACTGATTCCCTGCTCAATATTCAACATTCGCAAAAGCTCCCGCCAGAAGTTGGCAACGAACTGTCCGCCGCGATCCGAAATCACCTTGGACGGAAAAGAATGTAATTTTACGATGTGTTTTAAGAATAAATCTGCCAGTTTTCGAGCAGTGGGTATAGCAGTACATGGAATAAAATGAGCTTGTTTGGAGAACAGATCTACCACGACTAAAATGCAATTATGTCCTTTCGAAAGGGGTAAATCAGTGATAAAGTCCATAGATGGTTGTTGGGGGTTTTCCGGGCTGTATTGCCGTGGTCTTGGCATTGTAGTTCCTGACGTTTCGCCAGCAGCTGTGGCTGGCATCTTCAGAGGTGTAGCACCAAAAGACAGAGATCTCTCAGTGTCACAGTGTGGAAAAGATGTAGGTCATTTGTATCTACTCAGGAGGGGTGGGGTTGAGCTGAGTCATTCTGTAAGAGTTTCCCAGGGTGTGGAATGCTAATGGCGGGAGGCTTCACTGTATCCTGAGGAGGTTCTTTTGCATATGGATTGGTGCTTGATGTGCTAATCTTCTCTGCAGGGCTATTGTCGGGTGTGGAGTGTTTTGTTGGCCTGGTGTTTTTCAGAACTGGAGCCCATGCTCTGTTCATTCTTAAGGTTTCTTCTTTCCTGTTGAAGTTTTGCTTATGCTTGTGAATTTCAATGGCTTCCCTGTGCAGTCTGACAAAGTAGTTGGAAGTGTTGTCCAGTATTTTGGTGTCCTGGAATAAGATACTGTGCCCTGTTTGAGTTAGGCTATGTTCAGCCACTGCTGATTTTTCAGGCTGTCCAAGTCTGCAGTGTCTTTCATGTTCTTTTATTCTTGTCTGGATGCTACGCTTTGTGGTCCCGATGTAAACTTGTCCACAGCTGCAGGGTATACGGTATACTCCTGCAGAGGTGAGGGGGTCTCTGCTGTCTTTTGCTGATCGTAGCATCTGTTGTATTTTTCGGGTGGGTCTGAATACTGCTTGAAGGTTATGCTTTTCCATAAGCTTTCCCATCTGATCAGTAATTCCTTTGATATATGGCAAAAACACTTTTCCTGTAGGTGACTGTTTTTCCTTGGTTGTTTGATTTATCCTTGGTTTACTCGCTCTTCTGATTTCATTTCTGGAGTAGCCATTTGCCTGAAGTGCGTGGTTTAGATGATTAATTTCCTCATTGAGAAAGCGCGGCTCACATATCCGTCTTGCACGATCCACTAATGTTTTCATTATGCCTCTTTTCTGTCGGGGGTGGTGATTGGAGTTTTTGTGTAAGTACCGATCAGTGTGAGTTGGTTTCCTGTAGACCTTGTGACCTAACTGAAAGTTTGCTTTGCGGATGACCAAGGTATCCAGGAATGAGAGTTTTCCCTCACTTTCTTTCTCCATTGTGAATTGTATGTTCAGGTGGATGTTGTTGAGATGATTCAAAAACTCCCTCAATTCTTCCTCCCCATGGCTCCAAATGATGAATGTATCATCCACAAACCGGAACCATACACTGGGTTTGTGGGGTGCTGATTCTAGAGCTGTTTTTTCAAAATGTTCCATGTAGAAGTTTGCTATAACTGGGCTGAGTGGGCTCCCCATGGCCACCCCATCCATCTGTTCATAGAATTCGTTGTCCCATTGGAAGTAACTGGTTGTCAGACAATGATGGAATAAGGCTGTTACATCCTCTGGGAAAATCTGATTAATCAGTGCAATAGTGTCTTTTACTGAAACCTTGGTAAACAGGGATACAACATCAAAACTGACAAGTATGTCTTGTGGATTGAGTTTCAGAGAACTGATTTTGTTGATGAAATCTGCTGAATCTTTGATGTAAGACGAGGTTTTCCCGATGTGGTCCTGCAGGAGATCTGCCAGATGTCTAGCTAATTCATATGTCGGTGAACCAATGGCACTCACAATGGGTCGGAGTGGGACTGAATCTTTATGTATTTTGGGGAGTCCATATAGTCTAGGTGGCTGTGCTTCAGTCTTGCATAGTTTTCTGTGCGTGTCGGGATGTAGTGAGGAATTCTTGATCAGCACATTTGTTAGCCTGGTGATTTTGCAAGTGGGATCTCGTTTTAGTTTTTTGTAGGTGGAGGGGTCCAGGAGTTCCTTAATCTTCTTTTTGTATTCCTCCGTTTTCATGATCACTGTAGCATTGCCTTTATCAGCTGGTAGAATGATGATGTCTGGATCTGCATTGAGGGTCTTGATGGCATTTCTCTCCTTGCGTGTTATATTGCTGGTGGGAAGCTTTGCCTTTCGTAGAATCCTGGCTGTCTCTCCTCTTATTTCCTCAGCTTCCTCTTCAGGTAGATGACGGATGGCAGCTTCTACATTTGCAATGATGTCTTCCACAGGAATTCTGGTGGGGGTGACTGCAAAGTTTCCTCCCTTTGCCAAGATGGAGGTTTCTTCTGGTGATTCAGCAGATTTCATCAACAAAATCAGTTCTCTGAAACTCAATCCACAAGACATACTTGTCAGTTTTGATGTTGTATCCCTGTTTACCAAGGTTCCAGTAAAAGACACTATTGCAGTGATTAATCAGATTTTCCCAGAGGATGTAACAGCCTTATTCCATCATTGTCTGACAACCAGTTACTTCCAATGGGACAACGAATTCTATGAACAGATGGATGGGGTGGCCATGGGGAGCCCACTCAGCCCAGTTATAGCAAACTTCTACATGGAACATTTTGAAAAAACAGCTCTAGAATCAGCACCCCACAAACCCAGTGTATGGTTCCGGTTTGTGGATGATACATTCATCATTTGGAGCCATGGGGAGGAAGAATTGAGGGAGTTTTTGAATCATCTCAACAACATCCACCTGAACATACAATTCACAATGGAGAAAGAAAGTGAGGGAAAACTCTCATTCCTGGATACCTTGGTCATCCGCAAAGCAAACTTTCAGTTAGGTCACAAGGTCTACAGGAAACCAACTCACACTGATCGGTACTTACACAAAAACTCCAATCACCACCCCCGACAGAAAAGAGGCATAATGAAAACATTAGTGGATCGTGCAAGACGGATATGTGAGCCGCGCTTTCTCAATGAGGAAATTAATCATCTAAACCACGCACTTCAGGCAAATGGCTACTCCAGAAATGAAATCAGAAGAGCGAGTAAACCAAGGATAAATCAAACAACCAAGGAAAAACAGTCACCTACAGGAAAAGTGTTTTTGCCATATATCAAAGGAATTACTGATCAGATGGGAAAGCTTATGGAAAAGCATAACCTTCAAGCAGTATTCAGACCCACCCGAAAAATACAACAGATGCTACGATCAGCAAAAGACAGCAGAGACCCCCTCACCTCTGCAGGAGTATACCGTATACCCTGCAGCTGTGGACAAGTTTACATCGGGACCACAAAGCGTAGCATCCAGACAAGAATAAAAGAACATGAAAGACACTGCAGACTTGGACAGCCTGAAAAATCAGCAGTGGCTGAACATAGCCTAACTCAAACAGGGCACAGTATCTTATTCCAGGACACCAAAATACTGGACAACACTTCCAACTACTTTGTCAGACTGCACAGGGAAGCCATTGAAATTCACAAGCATAAGCAAAACTTCAACAGGAAAGAAGAAACCTTAAGAATGAACAGAGCATGGGCTCCAGTTCTGAAAAACACCAGGCCAACAAAACACTCCACACCCGACAATAGCCCTGCAGAGAAGATTAGCACATCAAGCACCAATCCATATGCAAAAGAACCTCCTCAGGATACAGTGAAGCCTCCCGCCATTAGCATTCCACACCCTGGGAAACTCTTACAGAATGACTCAGCTCAACCCCACCCCTCCTGAGTAGATACAAATGACCTACATCTTTTCCACACTGTGACACTGAGAGATCTCTGTCTTTTGGTGCTACACCTCTGAAGATGCCAGCCACAGCTGCTGGCGAAACGTCAGGAACTACAATGCCAAGACCACGGCAATACAGCCCGGAAAACCCCCAACAACCATCGTTCTCCGGCCGTGAAAGCCTTCGACAATACAAAGTCCATAGATATTATTTCCCACGGTCTATCAGGCGTCTCCAATGGTTGTAGGAGGCCTGGAGGTTTCCCTTTCCGGGATTTGGCGCTGAGGCAAATGGGGCAGGAGCGAACGTATTGGGAAATGTCTTTGCGCATGCCCGGCCACCAGAATTGCCGTTGTATTAGATGCAACGTTTTCAGATACCCATAATGACCAGCAGTGGGGGCATCGTGACATCGTTGTAATACCTCCTGTCGGAGGCTGTCTGGGACATAAAATTTGCTTCCAGCTAGCCAGTCCCCCTGTGGGGATTGAGCCAGTTTGCTTTTAGGCGCTTTGCCCCCCTCCTTTTCCACCTCAGCTTTAAGTTTCGATTTCCACTCCTGGTTATGCAGGAGGGGCTGTCTTGCGCGGCTGCGTGTAGTTACCACGCCTCCCAATTGCGTAGGGGAGAAGACCGTGTCTACAGTCTCCTCCCGTTTGCTCTTGTGTTGGGGCATGCGCGATAGGGCGTCTGCAAGAAAGTTAGTTTTGCCCGGGAGGTAATTTAAAGTGAAGTTGAATTTGGAAAAGAATTCTGCCCATCGCAATTGTTTGGCGTTCAGTCTGCGAGGGCTGCGAAGGGCCTCCAAATTTTTATGATCTGTCCAGACCTCAAAGGGATATCGCGCCCCCTCCAGCCAATGTCTCCAGTTAGTGAGGGCCGCTTTCACTGCAAAAGCCTCCTTCTCCCACACATTCCAATTCCTTTCTGCTTCTGAAAATTTCCTTGACAGGAATGCACAAGGCCGTAGTTTCCCATCCTCCCCCTTCTGCAATAATACCCCTCCTATCGCCGTATCGCTGGCGTCGACTTGCACTATGAAAGGGTAATTTTCGTTGGGGTGGCAGAGGATGGGTTCCGTTACAAATTGTTCTTTTAGGCATTCGAAAGCAGTTTGGCAATCGGATGTCCACTGTATTTTGGAGGAGGGTTTTTTAGCCTGGTCCCCTTTATTTTTTGTCCTTAACAATTCGGTTAAGGGGAGCGTGATTTGAGCAAAGTTTGCTATAAAGTCTCTATAGAAGTTGGCAAAGCCCAAGAAGGACTGCACTTCTTTGCGGGTGGTGGGAGTTTGCCATTCTTGGATCTCTTGTACTTTGGCTGGATCCATTTTTAACCCCTCTTGGGAGATACAGTACCCAAGGTAAGTGAGCTCAGTTTTGTGGAATTCACATTTGGACAGCTTAATGGGAAGTTTATTGTTCATCAAAGTGGACAGGACTTTTTGCACCATTTGAACGTGTTCCTCCTCCGAGTCTGAATAAATTAATACATCATCAAGGTACACCACTACACCTTTATAGAGGAATTCGTGTAGAACTTCATTTATCATGGACATGAATACAGACGGGGCTCCCGCCAATCCAAAGGGCATAACTAAATATTCATATTGTCCGAGGGGTGTATTAAATGCGGTTTTCCACTCATCCCCTGCCTTGATACGGACGTGGAAGTAAGCATCTTTTAAGTCTAATTTTGTAAAGATCTTACCTTGGGCCACGACGTTGAGAAGATCTCGGATGAGGGGGATGGGATAGGCGTTGTTGGTAGACACAGCATTAAGTCCTCTAAAGTCCGTGCACAGTCGAAGTCCCCCATCTTTTTTCTTCACGAAGAGTACCGGAGCGGCATGGGGGCTATTGGCTGGACGGATGAACCCTCTCTGAAGATTGGTGTCGATGAATTTTCGGAGCTCCTCTCGCTCATGGAGACTCATGGGATAGAGTCGTCCTTTGGGCAATGAGGCTCCAGGTATAATTTCCACCGCGCAGTCAGTTCGTCGGTGCGGGGGTAGAGTATCAGCTTCTTCTTCGGAGAAGGCATTCAGAAAGGGCCAGTACGGTTCGGGAATTTGGTTTATTTCTTCTTGGGTGAGAAGAGCCTTCTCGGTGTGCGTTGGATCACTACCCCAGTTTTGGTTCCAGCGATGGTTTTTACAGTTGGAGTGAGTGAAGGTGATGCACCCTTCTGCCCAATTTATGTAGGGGTTGTGATCACATAGCCACTTGCTGCCTAAAATTAACGGGTATTTGGCAGTGGCGCTGATGACAAAAGACCTTTTCTCCCAGTGTTGGCCCATGCCGGTGATTATTGGGATGGTTTCAGTGGTAACAGGGTTCATATTGGTGCCATCCATTTGTTCAAAAATCACTGGGTTTTGCAATTCACGAGTTGGTAGAACTAGTCCGTTGACTAGGGCCGGGGCGATAATGTCTCTCGAGCAACCCGAGTCGATGAGGGCTTGCACTCTGATGTGCATCTTCCTCTCCAGGTTAAGTAAAGTCACTGGCATGAATAAGATGGACCCAGGTGGCCGGTTCCGTGCAGGGACGGGCTTGGGGCGGATCTGTCGTTTGGGCCCTTTTATGACAGATCCATCTCGTTTCCCGACTGGGGGCTTTCTGGATTGACTTCTGCGTGTGGGGAAGCGGGGTCGTATTCCATAACTTCTTCCGCTTCCAGTCCTCTCTCTGAGGCGGGCCTTTGGGAAGCGCCGCAGCCTCTGTTCGCGCGTGGCGCGGGAATCGGGCGTTGGAGAGTAGGAAATGGAGCAAGGGTTGGACGCCGTAGTTGAAGCGGAGGTCTTTGCACAGGCCGGTAGGGGCATTGTGCTGCAAAGTGGCCGGCTTGTCCGCATTGCAAACACAGCCCTTGTTGCCATCTAGCATCTCTCGCTCCACGGGTGGCATATCCAGCTCCCCGTCCTCCCTTCTGTAAAGTCAAGGGTCTTCTTTGTCCCGTTTGTTGTTGTTGTTCAACCAAACGGACTTCCAAAATGCGATTCTCAACTTCGCATGCAAGTTGGATCCAACCTAACAACATAGGGGGATTGTCCTGCATAAGGGCTCTGTCCAGAAGTCTCGGATTTAGCCCTTGCTTGAACAGAATGATTTTGGTGGACTCCTCACACCTAGGGCATTTGGCAGCCAATTGTCGGAATTTCGTGATATAGTCTCTCGCCGACATGCTGCCCTGTTTTTTTTTTTTTGAAAAAATTTTTATTGGGTTAGAATATTATTATTTTTACATTACATTCAATTTTCCCCAAATTTTTCATTTCTAACCCCCTCCCTTTCCCCCCCTTTTGTTGACTTCCAACAGCTTTCCCACCCTTTGTCCCTTTTCCCTTACTTCTATTAAATTCCTCTGTCTAAAACAGATATACATTCTCCATTATATTAAGCAGTACATCTTTAACTACTTTTCTTGTTATACACCCAAACTGTAGGTCTTTGAATAAACAATTTATCCCATTTTCCAGTTTTGAATATTTCTATATATCATAAACCTATATATCATAAACCATAAAAATCTTACATTTAAATCAAACAATTTGACTTGTTCTCTATATATTACTCATTCTATCTTTTTATGGTAATTCTATATAGCTCATCACATAGTCAATCAATTTGACTCTTCTGTACATTCAGTTTGGTGCATATAAATCTTATCAAAGAAAGAAAATATTGTTGGTTACTCAATCCTCGTATTTAAACCTTATCATTAATTATTTTCTATCAATATTCTATCTGTTAACCTATACATATCTATATATATATCAATCTGTTAATCTAACTGCTTATAAATTCACATTTATCTCTTCCTCCCCCGGTAAAGTCACCCCTCTCTTTTATACTTTTATTATACTTCAGTAGTTCTCAAACTGCCACAGTTTTCCTCCCACCTCCCATTTCTTCTCCAGATATTGTTTCAGCTTCTCCCAGTCTGTGTTAAACTGCCCTGAGTCCAGATTTCTCAGTTTTCTTGTCATCTTGTCCATTTCTGCCATGTACAGCAATTTGTAGATCCAATCTTCAATAGTTGGCACTTCTTGTACTTTCCATTTCTGCGCATACAAAAGTCTGGCTGCTGCTGTCATATAAAATATCAACGTCCTATGATGGGCTGGAATTCCCTCCATTCCCAAGTTTAGCAGCAGGAGTTCTGGGTTCTTATTTATTTGAAACTGTAAAATTTCACTCATTTCTCTTATTATTTCCCCCCAGTACTGCCTAGCTACCTCACACGACGACATGCTGCCCTGTTTAATGGCTTGCAACTCTGTTCGGGCCCTGGTTTCCTCTAAGGGGTCTTCATATTGCGCTCGAATAGCATCCACCAACCCCTGGAGAGTATTGAGTTCCGGGGCCCCGATATTGTATAGCCCTACATACCAGTCCGCTGCTTTGCCTTGTAAGCGGGAGCCGATATGTTCAATTTGACTGGCCTCGCTGCCGAAGAGGTGTCCCCACCGGTTGAAGAATTGCACGACTTGCACTAGGAAAAATCCCAGTTTGGAGGGATCCCCATCAAAAGTAGCTTCCAGTTTCACCCAGCCCATCGGGAGGTCTTGCCTCGGAGCCGGTGCTGGGTAGAAGTCCGTCGGAAGCATCAATGGCACTTGAGGTACGGGGAGACCCGGTTGTGGTAGCGGCGCTGGTTGCGCTGGCGGCGGCATCACCGGCTGGGCCGGGGGTGGCGGTCTCGGCTGGGCTGGCGGTGGCGCCCTCGGCTGAGCTGGCGGTGGTGCCCTCGGCTGGGCCGGTGGCTGCAGCCGTGGTCGGGCAGGCGGCTGCAATCTTGGTCAGGCTGGTGGTGGCAATACCGGAGGTGCTGGCAGTAGCAGTTGAGGTGGAGGTGGCCGGTGCGGCTGAGTAATGATCGGCCGCTGAGGGGCGGGTTGGTGGGGTCGTAGTGGTGTAGGCCGCACCGGTTGGTTCGGAGGTGGAATTACGGGCTGCTCAAGTGGCAAACGTATCGGTTGCTGCAAAGGGGTTAGTTGCGGTCGAAGCGGAAGGGGCCGCAGCGGCGAAGGCCTGATGGGTGGTGGGCCGCGCGGGCTTGCCCCTCCCGGCGTCGTGTCTCTGGGTCGCAAAGGCTGGTCCTGTGGCGCCGGTAAACCGTCCCTCGGGGTTTGCTGAATGGGAACCACTTCTAGCGGTCGTTGCGGTAATTCCTCCCCAGAAGGGGCCGGAGGCTCTTCCGTCTGATCCGGCCGAACTGTTGTTGAAGAAGCGGGAGGAGGTATCACCGTTGTCTCGGTTGGACGGGTTGGCTCTTCTTCCCCTTCTCTAGGCTCCTCTGCTGGAGTCTCCTCGGGTGATGGATCCCCGTCCGATTTAGGGGGTTCCGTCGGAGTCTCTCCAGGTACCTCAGCTGGAGTATCCCCGCTCGGCGGAGTTTCGTCTATTCTAGGGAGTTCCGCGGGCGATTCTCCCGGTTCTCCAGGGTAGGATTCCTCCTCTCCCGAAGGCAGCGGCTGCTGCGGGGCGTCCTCCACTGGATAGGACATAACACTTTGGAGGGTGGCGATTTGTACCGCCATTTCTTCAGGTGAGATTCTCTCTCCTGCCCCCATCGCTGAGATTAGGTGAATGGCATGAGCCAAACTTTCCTCCATATCGATCAACCTAGCTTCCAACTGTTGCATTCGGCTAGAACCCGGTTGCCCCATCACGGAACCTCCCTCGGTTGTACTCACCGGGGAAAACGGCCCCCAGGGCGGAGGATCTCCTTGATCGACTCGCGATCTCGCTGCTAGAATTCCTTTGGCTAGGCCCGTCACTGCCGAGATGCCGGAATCTACAGCATGGGTGCGACTTTGCATTTGCACCCAACTTTGTTCAGGAACTTCCGTTGGCTCTTTCCATGGGGCAAGTTCCGAATAATCCCAACTCAGGGCGCCACGGCGAGATGTGTTCCCGTCCGTCTGTTCGGCCGTCCTGTTCCAAAACAGCCACGGTTGGCTGCTATCCAGCTCAGGGACAGTCTCTAGGCTTCGGCGTCCGTCCATCGAAACTCTTGGATGTAGCCCTCCGGCCCGGCGCTCTCGCGTTTCTCGGGGTCTGGCTCCCCACTCCAACGGGGTGGGTAGCGAGATCAAGGGGAGAGCGGCAGCCGTCGGCCTTGTCCCCTCACTGCCGAGGTCGATGAGAGGCGGTGTAGACGTCGAAGCTCCGGCCCCGGCTGGCACCTGAGATTCTTGGGGTTGCGCTGTTTGACTGTCGGGGGACGCATACGGATCAAACAAAGGATCCCTGTCCGGGACTACCTTGGATTCCGCTGGGCCCGACTCAGGCATGATTGGTAACAAAATGTCAGCTTGTGGCTAGATAAGGCTCTTCCTACAGGTTCCCTTTCCAAAAGCAAACAAGAGTCCATTGATTGAATAAGGAAACTTTACTGCAGAAAAGGTCCATTATAGTCCACTGTCCTGAATAGGAGACTCAGGATGGTACACAGTCATTGTTACCAATGAAGGGCAAAGCATGAGGTACAGAGTAACAGTTCCCATCTGCATCAGCCTCCCCCCACAGTTCTCAAAACAACATCTTTCAGTCTTGGGAAGCTGCTCTCCGTCAAGGCCAATGCCTGGTGGAACGGTGTTAGACAAAACAGTCTCCTCCGGTGGGAAAGCTGCCTGGGAACTGGTGCACCTGCGGGGAAAGCACTTAGACACTAGAAACATTAGAAAATGGAGTCAGTACAGTTTAAATATACACTGGACCTGACACTAGGCAAGTCTGGGGGCTGAGCCTCAGACCCCGGACATGCTGTTTGGAGGCAAGGTGGGTGGTGACTGGACAATTCCAGGCAATCTTGAATCAATATATTGTCGAAGGCTTTCACGGCCGGAGAATGATGGTTGTTGTGGATTTTCCAGGCTGTATAGCCGTGGTCTTGGCATTGTAGTTCCTGACATTTCGCCAGCAGCTGTGGCTGGCATCTTCAGAGGTGTAGCACCAAAAGATAGAGATCTCTCAGTGTCACAGTGTGGAGAAGATGTTGGCAGGTCATTTATATCTACTCAGGAAGGTGGGTTTGGGCTGTAAGAGTTCCCAGGGTGTGGAATACTAATGGAGGGAGGCTTCACTGTATCTTGAGGAGGTTCTTTTGCATATGGATTGGTGCTTGATATGCTAATCTCTGCAGGGCTATTGTAGGGTGTAGAGTATTTTGTTAGCCTGGTGTTTTTCAGGACTGGAAACTATGCTCTATTCATTCTTAAAGTCTCTTCTTTCCTGTTGAAATTGTGCGTATGCTTATGAATTTCAATGGCTTCCCTGTGCAATCTGACGAAGTAGTTGGAAGTGTTGTCCAGTATTTTAGTGTCCCGGAATAGGATACTGTGTCCAGTTTGAGTTAGGCTATGTTCAGCCAATGCTGATTTTTCAGGATGGCCAAGTCTGCAGTGTCTTTCATGTTCTTTTATTTCTGTCTGGATGCTACGCTGTGTGGTCCCGATGTTAACTTGTCCACAGCTGCAGGGTATGCGGTATACTCCTGCAGAGGTAAAGGGGTCTCTACTGTATTTTGCTGAACATAGCATCTGTTGTACTTTTCTGGTGGGTCTCAATACTGTTTGTAAGTTATGCCTTTTCATAAGCTTTCCCATCTGATCAGTGATTCCTTTGATGTATGGCAAAAACACTTTTCCTGTGGGAGACTGTTTTTCCTTAGTTGTTTGCTTAATCCATGGTTTAATCGCTCTTCTGATTTCATTTCTGGAGTAGCCATTTACTTGAAGTGCGTGGTTTAGATGATTAGTTTCCTCATTGAGAAAGTGTGGTTCACATATCCGTCTTGCACGGTCTCCTAATGTTTTTATTATGCCTCCTTTCTGTCAAGGGTGGTGACTGGAGTTTTTGTGTAAGTACTGATCCGTGTGAGTTGGTTTCCTGTAGACCTTGTGACTTAACTGAAAGTTTGCTTTGTGGATGACCAAGGTGTCTAAAAATGGAAGTTTACCCTCAATTTCTTTCTCCATGGTGAATTGTATGTTCAGGTGGATGTTGTTGAGGTGGTTTAAAAACTCCATCAATTCTTCCTCACCGTAGCTCCAAATGATAAAGGTATCATCCACAAACTGGAACCAGACTGTAGGTTTGTGGGGTACTGATTCTAGAGCTGTCTTTTCAAAATGTTCAATGTAGAAGTTTGCTATAAGTGGGCTGAGCAGGCTTCCCATGGCCACCCCATCCATCTGTTCATAGAATTTGTTATCCCATTGGAAGTAACTGGTTGTCAGACAATGGCGGAATAAGGCTGTTACATCCTCTGGAAAAATCTGATTAATAAGTGCAATTGTGTCTTTTACTGGAACCTTAGTAAACAGGAATACAACATCAAAACTTACGAGTATGTCCTGTGGATTGAGTTTCAGAGAACTGATTTTGTTGAGGAAATGTGCTGAATCTTTGATGTAAGACGTGGTTTTTCCGATGTGGTTCTGTAGAAGATTGGCCTGATGTTTAGCTAATTCATATGTCGGTGAACCAATGGCACTCACAATGGGTCGAAGTGGGACTGAATCCTTATGAATGTTAGGGAGTCCTTATAGTCGTGGTGGCTGTGCTTCTGTCTTGCATAGTTTTCTGTGCGTGTCGGGATGAAGTGAGGAATTTTTTATCAGGGCATTCATTAGCCTGGTGATTTTGCAGGTTGGATCTCATTTTAGTTTTTTGCAGGTGGAAGGTTCTAGAAGTTCCTTAATCTTCCTTTTGTATTCTTCTGTTTTCATGATCACTGTGGCATTGCCTTTGTTAGCTGGTAGAATAATGATGTCTGGATCCGCATTGACGGTCTTGATGGCATTCCTCTCCTTGCGTGTTATATTGCTGGTGGGAAACTCTGCCTTTCATAGAATCCTGGCCATCTCTCCTCTTATTTCCTCAGCTTCCTCTTCAGGTAGATGACGAATGGCAGCCAGCTGACAAAGGCAACCAATCTTGAATCAGTTTGATTATCTGGATACATTTCAGACCAATAGATGGCATGTGTCAGGAGAATGCTGGGGTGTTTGTGTTGCCACTGGTTCTCTTTGATCTCTCAGGGGCCATTGGGTATTCTTCTGGAATGCCTTGCAGGTTGGTGTAAGTATTTGCATTGGTTCTTGGGGTAAATTTTAGAAGGTAGTTTTAGGAAATTGTTTCCCACCACAGTAATTGTCTTTGGAGTTCTTTAAGGATCAATGTTATCTGTTTTTGAATCTATATGTAGGCAGTGAATGAAGACGATTAAAGTTAAAGATGTGGTGTCAGCAACATGCAATTGAACTCAGTTCTATTTCTACTATTCATCATCTCCCGGTGAGATATGTTCATTCTGAATGAATGTCTGAACTCTGTAAAGGTCTGGATGAAGAAGAATAAAGTTAAGATCAATACAGATAAAACAAGGAAAAATATTTCACGGGATTCTGCGAACCAGCTAGAAGGAATGTTACTTTTTTTGCATAAGAAATCAATATTCCTTGAAAAATAAAGTTGTTAGTTAAGGAATGCTCTGAAACTCCACCTTAGTACTAGATTTTCAGGTATCAGTTGTGGCTTGGCACTTCTTTTTCCAGCTTTGGCTGCACCATTGGCTATGACTTCTACTGTCTTCTTCAAAGCCTATAGATTGGATTACACTAATGCACTCTCCATGAGGCTGTCTATGAAAACATTTCTGAAATGACCCCTCATACAAAACACTGTAGCCACATTTATTTATTAAACCATTTTTACCCTGACTTCTCTATTATAAGATGGTTTACAATAATAATTTAAATACATATACAGTTAAAATCAGTTGAACATGCTTCAGTCATAATAACATTAAATTCAGGGGCAAGCAGACGTGAGTTGGAGCTCTTTGGATGAGAGAGAGCTGGAGACTTATTAGCATTTTATAATATTTGCTCTATTTACAAATATACAAGTAGAGCACAGGTGGAGGCACAGGGGTGCACATCTGCTATTCCACATCATTTGAGAAAGGGAGCACTGACTATCAAAAACTTATATTCTGGAAATCTTGTTGGTTTTTCAGGTGCTTTAGACTCAAATTTGCTCAACTCCAGACACAGAGAGAAATCCTGCACCCCAGGTTGCTTCAACCAACTCACAGCTCTGTCAACTCTTCTGACCCTCCAGGAATACGTGGAGGATGATGTATAAAATCTTCTAGATACTTAGAAGACATACCAGACACTTTAAATGTGGATCAGGTTTGATGATATTTATGGGAACTAATTTTTAGCAGATATTGAGAGATTAAATTATATTTTAACTACATTTTCTCATACTATTTTTGGTCTGTGGACATTAGCTCTTATTGACTATTTTTGAGCAACTGCCATCTCCGGCACCATAGGGATCTTGGAGATTTAGCTGACTGTTTCCTGGAAGACCTACAATGCAATCCTATGTAGAGTTACACCAGTCTAAGCTCATTAAAATAAATGGTCTTAAACTGGAGTAACTCTGCATAGGATTGCAGGGATAAACACCAACTTACAAATACATTATTTGTTTATATGAAGCTAGAGAAATAAGAATGCACAATAATACCCCAATCCAAATATTGGAGAGCCTGCAGGAAATTCCTGGCAGCATAACAAGTGATTCCAGGGTAGAGATGGACACAAATAGCAATACGAACAAAAAAAAGCCATGAACAGCCCAATCCACTGTTTGCAAGCAAGCTGTTCGTGAGGCCCTGTTCCTGGCGAACATGTGTTCGTTCCAAGCTCTCTTCATGGCGTTTGTCAGCTGTTCGTAAAGCCAGACAGTCTGGCACCTCTCAATCAATTCCCCTGGTAACATAGACATGGACGATCTGAACTCCTTCTGGCTTAACTTCTGGCTTGTAACCCCTCAAAGTAGCTTCCAGCAGACAGTCCATTTTTTTCCACTGGGAAAAGAAAATGATAGGAAAGGGAGGGACCCATGGATCATGTCTTTCCCAGGGTGCAATCTCTCTGAAACTTGGGGGGGGGGGTCTTCAGAGGACAGTGAGGACTATGTCCCCCGCAACTTTGTTGGGGATTGGACATTGGGAAGGTCAGTTTGTAACCCCTCAAATTAGCTTCCAGCAGACAGTCCAGTTTTTGCCACTGTAAACAGAAAATGACATGAAAGGGGGAGACCTATGAAGCATGCCTTTCCCAGGGTGCAATCTCTGTGAAACTTGGGGGGTGGTCTTCAGAGGACAGTTAGGACTATTTCCTCTGCAAATTTGGTGGGTATTGGACATTGGGAAGGTCAGTTCGTAACTCCTCAATTAGCTTCCAGCAGACAGTCCAGTTTTTGCCACTGTGAAGAGAAAATGACATGAAAGGGGGAGACCCATGGACTCTCCTTTCTCCGGCTCAAGTTCCAAGGGGGCTGTTCTGGCTCCCATGAAGCTCTAACTACAAACATGTTCATGAACATGCCATGTCCGTCAATGTTCGTGAATCCCTGTTCGTGGATGGCAACAAACAATGAACATCGTGTTCATTTTTTTTCCCCTGTTTGTGGCCATCTCTATTTCCCGGGTATAGAGGCAAAGATTACAGAACATCATTCTGAAGCTACCAGCTAAGATACTGTTAATTGGACCAGATATTGTTCAGAATAGCCAAGATATCCCTGAGCAGGAAGAAGTTCCATATAGGGTTGCAGCTCCAGGTTGGGAATTCCTGGAGATTGGGTTGGGAATTCCTGAAGCCTGGGAAGGGCAGAGTTTGAGATGGGTAGGGACCTCAGCAGGGTATAATGCCATAGACTCCAAAGTCTCAATCTGCCATTTTCTCCAGCAGAACTGATCTCTGTTGCATAGAGATCAATTGTAATTTTGGGAGATCTCCAGCCACCATTTGATGCTTGGCAAATCTAGTTCCAAAACATGATGAGAGATCATTGACCTAATGGTATCTTCATAATATATGAGTAGAGAAGCAAGAAAACAGACAGCAAATCTCCAGAGAGCAACTCTGTACCCAAAGTTTCAGCTAACTCCAAGGAGACCCTCTTAGTTCTCTCCCTCTACCACTGCTAACTCAACCTCCAAGCTGCTGTTTCTTAGGGTTAGGATTTACAAGATGCTGGAATATCCATGCCTGAATCTTCCCAGTGTCTTTTTCAGTCCTTCTAAGAGAAACCATGCATGGGTAAGATGGTTGAACCCCTGCCCAGATGGCCCTGGTCTGAATTACAGTGTCTTTAAAGACAAATGGAGAACTGTGATTGTCATTATGTCTAGTTTGAGCCTTACACACATACACACAACCAAACACACCTCTACTGAACATTTGTCTCAGACCTCACCCTTGCAGGTCTTTGACCTATAAGAAAACCATCCACACAGTCATTAGGGAACATTACCATCATTTCTCAAATTCCTAGCTACTCATACACAGTGATCAAGCCAATCACAAACACAATACGTAAGATGTTTTCTGTACATCAGACCCAAGGCTTAGAACAATGCTCTTTCTTCTCCCTCCCTGACTTCTTATCACCTGTTAGCTCTGCACAAGCTGTTTGGAAACTGTTAATGAGGATGAGGGGCAGAACTAGGAGGGAGAACAGAGTAACATAATAATTTGATCCTATTCCTGGATGAGTTTATACAGCTGATACAAGGAGTCCAAGAAGTTCTAGGGTGTCTTAATTGTGTATATTTATCCACCCCCACACCACTTTTCAGTTAACACTGTAAAATTTCAACCCTACACTTCAGAACAGCAAAGTGGTTTATTTGTCAAACTGTCATCACTTTTCCATCATATTCATTTAGAGGTGACAGTCCTAAAGTAAATGTAATGCAATGTGACAAGACATTGGTTTTGATTGCAGTTTAAAGTCACTGCCATCTGCTGTTGGATTCGATACAGCTTTTAGTTCTTTGTGGGTGGTCACATCACAGACACGCAACCATAGAGATGGCTCAAAAGCTGCCCCATCATCTTTTCAGACATTTGATTATTGTAAGTTATAACTCTGGCTGTTACATTTATCATTTTTTCCAGAAAAAGCGATGGGCAATGTGTCTGACATATAAAGCAACCTGAAGGCTCAGCTATGAGAAGTAAGAAAATATGCACACACCAAGACAAAGGCTCTCCTTCCTTGTCCACCTACTATCAATTTTTGACCTTTCTCTCTTTAAACAAAAGAAGAAGAAAGAATTGGCCTAATTCAGGCACTCATGGAGCAAATGGATACATTCCAAATCCAAGAGTCAGTTTTGTACAGTGGTCAGAGTGTTGGACTATGATCTGGGAGGCACAATCTGCAGTGTGCCTTAGAAGCTTGTTGGATTACCTTGGGCCAGTCACACACTCTCAGAGCAACCTACCTCACAGGATTGTTGTGAGGATAAAATTGAGGAGAGGAGAAACATGTAAGGTGTTTTGAGCTTCCATTGGAGGGAAAGGTAGGAAGTAAACAAACAAACAAATTATTTTAATTTACCCAGATGCACCACCACATGTTGCAAATGGTATAGACATTTTGTAAGGTTTTATTTATATTCATTAATGCATTCGTTCATTCGTTCATTCACTTTTTGGGAATGAAAGCTCTGAGATTTACAGTGTAAGTCTATGAGTTCAGCAGCTGGGGCATTCAATAAACATACAATAAGGTATGCAAAGCAGAAATTTGAAAGAAGCATAAAACTCAGATACAGAAATATAGAGATGAAACATTGCTGAAACAAACATAAGTAATGTGATATGATCTATAAACAAGGCAGAAACTTCCTAGTAGGATCATAATCTATATCCACAGAGAGTGCCAAGTTCCTGACCCTTTACCAAATATTGCCCTAACATTATTTAGCCCTATTGCTAAGTTTTAAAAAAGCTTTCCTGGATAAGTCAGTTTTGCATAGTTCGTAGAAAGCCAAGGAAGAGAGAGCTTTCCTGACATCTTCAGGCAGACCGTTTTGCAAGGTGGGGGTTGCTACAGAGAATGTGTGTGTGATGGCAGCTGTTGATTTTGCAGGGAGGTATATTTTCAGTAAGCCCTGTTCAGATGAGAGAAGCAGATGTGGCAGAGCATAGGGAGAAAGGTGGCCCCATAAATATGAAGGTCCAAGGCCATGAAAACTTTGTATGGGATAGTTAAAACTTTGAGTTGAGCCTAATAACTGCTCTGCCTAGCTCCTGATAATAATAGAGCTGTGGCATTCTGTACCAACTAGAGTCTCCAAGCTGACTTTGAAGGAAGACCTATGTAGAGTGCATTATAGTAGTCTAGTTTTGATGTTACCATGATGTGAATCAAGGTATCAGATTATCTCTATCAGGCTAGGGGTTCACCTTCCTGGTTATTCTGATTTCTGAAAAAGCCTTTTTTACGACAGCATTTACTTGCTTCTCTAGCAGCAGCGCTGGAGCAAGTATAACTCTTATGCTCTTAAATGAGTCTGCAAGGGTCAACTGAACTCCATCAAAAGTGGTAAGCACAATGTCAATCAAGAACTCTGCCTTCCCAGTGAACATCAGTTCCATCTAGCCTGGGTTTAGTTTCAATTTGTTTGCTTTCAGCCATTTGACCACAGCTGTCAGGCAATGACTCAGGACCTTTAGTGTGGCACCAGGGAATTGGATATAGAGATATGGAACTTTGGCCATTTCCACATGCTATTAAAAAGATGGCCCACTCACTGAACTCTGGCTTTCCCCCCCCCCCACTCACTCCATACATCTCCTATTTCAAAGCGGAAGCAGGCAGTTTGGCTTCCATTTTTTTCAGCCTCCTTTGTCTGAGCAATACCAGAAACCACAGAGCTACCGTAGGAAGTTTTAGATGCTTGATTACAGGTGAACAGAATTTTCAAATTTTTGAATTCCCATTCAGCCCATTAATCCATGGCATAACACCTCTAGCAAATGACATTGATCTCTGTCACTTATTGGCTTTGCACACACTATGAATATTTTAGGGAAGGAGAAAGGCTCTCAGATCACTTATCCTTCATTTCATCATATATCAATGATGCTTATTTCCAAATAACTGAGTTTTTTTTTATTGAGGACTAAGACTTTTTCATATTAGTTGTGATTGTACATTATAGGATATTTCTTCAGCTAGACCACAGATAAAGTCATAATGCATCTGTCCTATGGAGAGCAGGGATTGTGGGAAACTGGCCTGACTAATTTTCCACTAAAAAAGTGCATATTTTCACCTAAACATGGGGCTACCAGAAATGAGCATCTCTGAATAAAGTATATGTATATGTATATGTATATGTATATGTATATGTATATGTATATGTATATGTATATGTATATGTATATGTATATGTATATGTATATGTATACACACAAAGATTTATGGGTTAAAGTTTTGTGATAGTTTTTCTTAAATTGCTTCACTATCATTGCACAAAATGTCTATGTTTGGAAAATGTCCTCAATATGCCCATCAAGAGACACAATCATGCTCATACTAGGAAGCAACAAAGAGATCCTGGGAGAATGTTTTTATTTAAAACCAACATCTTGTTAATTATTTAGTTGGTGGCTGCATTTACTATTTAACAATTAACACAACATTGAAAGGCATTATTGTTAGGAAAAACTGAGATTTCTCTGTTAGTGCATAATGTACATCAGTGAGATCTTCATAAGTTTCCTAAATAATTTAATTCTACACCTTCTGTACAACCATTTCAAGAAGAAATACAGCAAATTTTGGTATTTAACTAATTCCTGAAATGGTTGCTTCTTTGGATCCTGATCAGAAATATCATAAACTATAAAGCCAAAGAACTAAAGTTTGATTTTATTTTGTATTTTACTGGGGCTTTCATATTTCTTCACTGGATATGTATAAGTGAAATATTTGTTAACGCTTAAACCTTTGAGTCACATTTCTGATGGACTGGATGGCAAATTGATATTTAGGATGTTTACAGATCACTGTATTCTCTCAAGATCCACATTCACCATTTGGTAACCAAATGAGGCTGTGTTTGTTTAAATTCTAGCATGTACCCAGACTCATCCAGTCAAGGTCGGTTATAAATCAAACGGATGTCATTTCCCAAACACCCCTAAACAACTGTATTCCATTATCTAAATGCGAAATAGAGCTGTTAATGGGTGTCTAAGGGCTAAAATCAATTTAGCTTATAGGCACTCAGCTGCTAGAACAGTTGTGAACATGTCTGAATCTTAATAAACACTGATTAGTATTAATATTATACAAGTTTTGAAATGTAGCTACTATGACATTTTTCTGGGACTGAATTGGAAGTACTCCATCCCATCACAAAATTATTATGGCATTGTGCTGAGTTTATTATATTAAGTTATGGCAGAGCACTCTCAGGGGAAATCCAAACGGAGTTTTTCAAAGAGGTCTTCCCAAATGCAACCTGTGATTTGCAAAGAATGGAGAACATACTTGGAAAAGTGGTACAGGGGTTGTTTAACTTTTAAGGGAAGCCATGCTCACATTTGTAAAAGAAATCCTAGGGCCAAATATAAGGGAAAGCAACGTGCCTGAAATCCTCTGGCCTGACAACGTATCTAGGAATTGGTGCAAACGTGGAATACCAGCAGCTCTGAAAAGTGTCTTCATTCAGAATTGAGCCAATATTACCATTTCAGCTTCATGAAATCTGGTGTACAAGTGTTACAGGCTTGTTTTGAAGATAAAATGAGACACCAAATACTTATTGCCCCAAACACTTTCTAGGAACAGTGGAATGCAAACACGATCATCAGTCATTGGCACCAATGGCCAAATTACTAGCAGATGTTATCACTTCACTTCCTATAACATGGGATACTGGGACTGGGAAGGTCCTCTTGAAGATCCCCTCTTAGCCATGAAGCGTATTGGCAGTGCAATCCTAAACAAAATACACCTTTCTAAGCCTTTTTTTTAAAAAAAAATTATTGGTGAGTACATCATTAATACATACATTCCCCCTCCTACTAAATTTATTTCAACCCCCACCCTTTCCCTCCCCCCTCCTTATAGACTTCCAACAGCTTTCCAACCCTTAACCTATCTTATTACTTAACTTATTTTCTACTATATTCTTCTAAAACATACATGTATTGTATCTCTTAATCTAAGCCTATTCAAATTCTTTTATATATACTATATCATCTCCACTGATATATCCATTGTCTACATCATTAATTGGACTAAGTATTCTTAATAAAGTCAAACTAATAATATTACTAACTTAGATTGATTAATAACCAAATTTTACCTTTCTAAGCCTATTGAAGTCAATTATCATACAAGGGCGAAGCACTGTTTAGGATTGTAGTCCTAACTGGGTCTACTCAGAAGTAAGTACTATTTAAGCCTGCCATCACCCACTCCCATCCACTATTCCCTATCAAGGATCTGTTATTTCCTAGTCTCTTTCTTGACTTTTAAAACTTTGGTTCGGGTTTCTAGGTTGGTTAGGCTATACGAGGCCCATCTCTGGAAAAGCACAGTCACTATATTTCTGGAGTTTTCAGATAGATAAATGCGAGATGGAACTGAAGCACATAGGTACAGGTACAATCACAAGATCAGAGCTTCAAGGCCAAGAGATTGTGAGTGAGTTTTCCACTTTCCTTCCATCTCATTGGCACAAGGAACTTTGTGTGAGGGTAAGTTAATCTGATTGTGAGTACAATCTGGCTGCAGAGGAACATGGTCACAAGACCTAGCAACACCCATTGGTCAGTCAGGATCTGGCTATGCTGTAGCAGTATGGCATAAAGCAAGGATCTTAATTCTAGTTTCTTTCTCAAGTATTGCTAGTAGAAAACCTGCTGCTTACATGCTGTTCTGTGCTTTTGGCATCAGGTAGGCTTGCTAATCCACCATCCGGGGCAGGGGATCCCCTGCTCCCACCTCCTCCCCCCAACCCCACTTACCTGGCCAATGGGGGGGCGTGCCCCCCCAGGCAGTGCAGCGCACCCCCATACCCTGCAAAGGGCCCATTTGGGGCCGAATCGTACCCAGGGGGGAGTTCAGTCCATTGGCAAGCGCAGGAGCACACGCCAGGCCACCCTTTGACCCGTGTGATGATGTCACTTCCCGGAAGTGACATCATCACACACACCGGGAGCGCGAGGAGCTGCACTGAGGACTTCAGAAGGTAAGTGCCAGGCTCCCAATCCCCCTCCAGGGGACTCAAGGGATCTGGCAACCCAAGCATCAGGCAAACAAAACAGAGTGGAGGTCCCCAAATATCCAAATACAAACCAGACCGCAGTCCTAAGAGACCTAATAAAATTAAGTTAACAATAATGCAGTTTTCAATTTATACCCTAATTATTATTTTTTTTAGTTTTTGACTGTAAAGTGCAAGGTGCAAAGGTGCAATTTTATCTAAATACAAGTTCTTACATAATAGTACCCCAAATCACACATTTTCAAGAAACCAATGCATCCAAAATCGTAAATATCACTGTTCATATCCACAAAGGTCCTTTTCCTTAATTTCTTTTCTTATTTCTTTTTGTAGGCAGAAGACCATCGGTGGAAAACAGAAGCTGCATCCAATGGGGAGCAATGATCTGGGAGAGTTGGCAACCAGTGGGCTAGCAACGAAAACATGCAGTTTCACAATGCTTCTTCACATGCCACATTCAAAGAGCATCTCCATACAAGATTAATTCATTCTATGTATTGGTGATAATTCCTTTGTATTCTTTCTCAATGCAAAATTAATTCATTCTATGCATTGGTGATAATTCCTTTGTACTATTACATAAGTGCTTGTATGCAGATAAAATTGCACCTTTGCGCCTTGCACTTTATAGTCAAATTTTTAAAAAAAATATAATTAGAGTATAAATTGAAAACTGTACTATTGTTAACTTAATTTTGTTAGGTCTCCTAGGACTGCGGTCTTTGGATTGTATTTGAACCCTAGTGTCAGGACAGGCATCAGTCTAGGACTCTTGCTTCTGGATTTTGGACTTTGGAGTTCTACTAAGACTTTTGTGCCTCTAGTCTAATGTGGTAACATCTGTGTCAGAGAAACAAAGCTTATATAGCATTTTAGAGTATTTATGTTGCTTTGTTATTTTCTTTCCTGTTTTGCACAACTTCTGTTCTATTTTGCACAACTTCCCCCCGCCGCCTGCCAGCTGATAGTTTAAAGGGTCCTGCCCCTTGCAAGCGGCAGGAAAGGGCCCTTTAAATGATTAAATGCCCCTTTCCCTGCTGGAAAGGGGCATTTAAACCCCATGAACCACGAACTGGTTCATAACTAGGCCAATTCCATGCCAGTTCGTGGTTAGTGGTTCATGGAAACCCCATGAACCACAAGCCCCATGGTTTAGTTTTTTTCTGGTTCGTGCCCATGTCTAGTCTGCAGCAGCGGTTAAGTCCCATCCCCCACTTCCTGCAGTCAGCCCCCCCTCGCTTGTCAGGGGTGACCTAGCAAACCCAATTCTATTCAATGTGGCTTACTCCCAGGTAGGTGTTCTCAAGATTTCAGCCCTAAGATAGTTCATTGTGTTATTGTGGAGATAAAACTGGGGAAGACATTATTCTGAGCTCCTTGAATGAAGGATGGAATAAAAGAAATCTCATTAAAATACCAGATGAAGGGCAGTTACAGTGTAACACAGGGCCAAAGCAAACATTTATACAGAAAATGTTTATACAGGAGAAAACATTTTATTTTCCTTACCTCTGTTTTCAATTAGCTTTACCAGTACTAAAAAAACCCTATTATATGAAGGTTGCCTTCATATAACAGCTGAATGCTATGAAAAGAATTAGACTAGATGTGCTTCAGATATAAATTGCTGACTTTTTAGAGGTGATGTATTATTAACAGTGTTTGTGATACAGTTGCATGGCTGTGGTAAGAAGCAGCAATTTGGAGAAATTCTTCCAGCAAGCATAGCCAGCAATTGGTATTGCTACTATGCTGTTATCAGACATTTCTGCAGTGAAAAATGATAAGATCATTCCATCAGCTCCAGACTTTGAACACCTACCCTGAAAGCATTCATTTCCCAGGTGAAACCACCATACTGAAGACTCTGGCCTTTTCTCCAGGTAGCTCAGAGAGGCATTGAAGTAGGTTAGCCTGAGAGAGAGACTGTATTCTAACATCACATGACAAGAAGGAATGAGCTAGGAAGTCTGTGGGCTTTTGTGCTCTCTCCCCTTCATTCCTCCCCTGGTGTGCAGAGCTGAGCTTAAAGGCTTCTTGAAAGAAACGGCAAGAAGTTTTCATTTTTTAAAATTATTTTTAAATTTAAGTTCATTTATACCCCACCTTTCTTTCCAACGGGGACTCAAAGTACTGTAGTTTACATCATTCTCCCCTCCTCCATATTTCCCCTCTACAATAAGCATGTGAGATAGATTAGGTTAAGGGCATGTGACTGGCCCCATGGTCACCCAACACGCTTCCATGACAGAGCTGGGAATCTGCCTGGATCGTCCAGACCCTGGCCCGTCACTCTAAACACTATAGCACACTGGTTCTCTGACTCTACATGACTGTACTGGGGAGAGGAGAGGATGTGCCAGCCCCAGGACTTCCTGGCTCATTCTTGTTACAGACAAACTGGAGTATGTTCATGATTCACAAATATAGCCAGCCAAGAATACCTAAATGAACTTCACTGGAAAAATTAATTTTCATGATCCTTTTTTCTTGACCCTTGACCTGTCAGACTTTGCTGCTAGGATTGGCTTGACAGGATGGATGGACATAGCATGTCAAGATGTTGGAGACGCTGGCAGCCACCACTGCTTGTATGCTGAAATGTTGGTCTTGTGTGCCTTTGTTCTAGACATGCATTATGGAGCTTATAGTTTGAGCTATGATGCATTATTGATTAACAACTACAGATGATATGGCTCTTGAGACTTTTACTTGTTTATATGTTGCATCACTGTTTTATTTAGAAGAATATATATAAATACATGAACTAGTATAACAGTTTAGATGAGGACTGTGCATCAAAAGGTACCTTTGAGCCTGCTGGCCTTCAGCAATTCTTTTTAAAGAGAAAAGAGAAACTCCTACGCCTGGTACTTTGATATTTTAATGTTGTTTCTTGCTGCCATACAGTTGCCCACATCTGAATGTTCACTACTTAATAGACGCACTGTTTCCACTGAAGAATGCCAAATTATTATCTTAATTCTACAGCTGGTTTTGTTATTATCAGCTATCAATAATGTTCATAAGATGACAGGGCTCTGATTATTTTGATCCTTGTGAATGAGGTAGTATTCAGTTTGAAAATGCCACTAATGCTATTCAACGTTTAAAGCTCACTTTAAAATATTTATTTAACAGAATTATATATTTCTTTCTGTCATGGAACTCTATCAATATTCAACTTTTCAGAACTTAATTATGTATTATCAAAATAGTTAGAGAGGATGCCAAGCAGGCATAAAGGGGTTTGTTTGAAGGATATGCTCTAAATTAGACCCAAATTTGGTACACTACAGGAAATCACACCTTTAATGAGAGTGTAGGTATGCATCACGATTCATTCATTCATTGAGAGCTAGTGTGGCATTGGTGTCAGAGTGTCAAACTAGGATCTGGAGGATTCATGTCCGAATCCCCACTCTACCATGGAAGCTTGCTGGAGAAACTTGAGCCAGCTGTATACTCTCAATTTAGCCTAGCATTGCCAACTCCAGGTTGGGAAATTTTTGGAGAGTTGGGGTGGAGCTTGGGAAAACAGCGTTTGGGGAAGGGAGTGACCTCAGCAGGATGTGATGTCATATCCACTTTCTTCAGGGGAACAGATCTCTATAACCTGGAGTTCAATTGTAATTCTGGAAGATCTCTAGGCCCCACCTGGAGATTGGCAGCCATAGCCTAACCAACACCACAAGTTTGTTGTGAGGATAAACAGAAGAATAATTTAAGCTGCTTGGGGGTCCCCTTTGGGGAGAAAGGCAGAGTATACCATATTTATTTGAAAAGAAGACAACCCTAAATATATGATGACCCCCTTTTTTGATGGCATACCTGGGGAAAAACCTGGGCCGTTTTCACACATCTTAACTACCGCCCAAAATTGTGCAAAACTCACAGAACGACAATGTCTTCATCGTGCGATTTCCTGTCATGATTCCATTTTGTGGTGCGATTTCTTCTGATGTCATCGTGCTACGAAATGGAGTCATGATGAGAAATCGCACCATGAAGACACTGTCATTCCATGAGTTTTGCACAATTTTGCACGGCTGTTAAGACGTGTGAAAATGGCCCTAGTCTTTCATTTGAATAAATACTGTAAATGAATTAAATAAAGAAGTAGAGCCTTTTTATATTATTTAATTTTTGTACAGCATCCAGAAATTGGAGCCACTTCATTTCTTTTTGTTATTAGTACCCCATTATTAGTACTCCATATATTATTAGTACTCCATATGTTAAAATTTTCCTACGTAGGAGTAATCTCCTTGTAGGAGATTGCATTGTAACATATAAAGTACATCATGAGTGTTTTTGCATCAAGCGTACACTGCTCAGATATCTGTTACATGAAGCCCTGCCCAATTGTAGAACTTTGAGCATGAAACAGGCTCATATATATTTTCCTAGTCTAGTAGTTATCCATTTAAGAGAACTACAATGTGTGAAGCAGCCCCCAGAGTTAGAGTGATATCAATGAACATTTTTTAAACATTATTTATAGCCCACCTTTCTCACTTGGACTCAATGTGGCTGAGACAGTCAATAAACAACGCAATAGGGTAAGAATTGCAGAAATTTGCACTACAACTCCAAGGTCTCTTTTCCTCTTCATCTCAGCAAGTTCAGACCTCATATGTCAGGATTTTTTGTGACAATGTGCATCACCTTACACTTACTTGCACTGAACTTCATTTGCTACATTGTTGCCCACTCACCCAATTTGTGGAGATCCTCCTGGAACTTTTCAGTTTGCCTTGGCTTATACCATTCTGATTAGTTTTGTGTAGAGATGGGCACGATCCAAAAAAAATTAACGATCAAGCTGATTGTGGATCGGCGCCGGCGACGATCCCGATTTAACGACCCACACCGAGCATCTCCCGTTCCCGATCCGTGGATCAAGAATCGTGGATTGTGGATCGTGGAGGCAAAAGCAGAGGGGCGCCCCACTGTTCCCAGCAATACAGGAATGGTGGGTGATGCCAGCGGCATCTGTGTTTGTGTTTGGCCGTCTGTGTTTGGCCATCAGAGCTGCCTATCAAGGTTTGCAGGGATGAGATTGGAGTGCCCATGGCTACAGAACACCCCCTTCCCCCTCCCTCCCCTGGGTGTCTTTTCCCAACTGGTGACTGCTTTGCTGCTCCGTGGTTGGAAGGAAGCCCTGCTGATGAAGGAAAGTTGGGCTTCCATTCACGTTTCCAGGGTGACAGGAGAGCAAACAGAGCTCAGGCATTCCCCTGGCTCTGTTGCCAGGGGAATAGATTGCTGGCGCCTGAGTGTCTGGATCCCCGATCCGAGCCCGATCGCCCCGATCCAGGCTCCTCCCGATCGCTGGATCGTCGGCCGTGGACGATAACGATCCACCAGGTCACGATCGCGCGATCGCTATTATCATGGGTGTTTTTCGATCGGAATGTGGATTGTGCCCATCTCTAGTTTTGTGTCATTGCCAACCTGGCCACTACACTGCTCACCTCCAGGTCCAGATCATTTATAAACAAATTAAATAGCACTGGCTCCAATACTTGTCCTTGTGGGGACCCCCCCTTGTTTATTTCTCTCCTTTGTGAGAACTGTCCATTTATTTCTGCTAGTCCAAATTACATCAAGCATGAATGAAGCACCAAATGCCCACAGGCATGTCACATATAACTCTAGGGAGAGGTTTAGGGAGAGAAAGAAGGTAGTAAGAAAACAGAGGATTATATTACCTCTCCTTGTATGACTCTACATAAGGAAACTGTCTTGAAAAATTTGCAAGCATCTAAGTAGCTGATACCCTGCAGACCTACACTAACAAGGAAGTTTGGAGGGGGAGGGTAGTCCAGAAGGGGTGCTGGCCCAAGGCATGTCAGGATCCAAGTACATGGAAATACCCATGCAACTACAAGGAAGGGTGACTGAGCAAAAGAGCTGATATATGCAGAACAGGGCCTTGTGTGTTCTTAATGAGCACAAGTTGGGATCATGGTGGCAATTCTTAATATAGGAGCCTGAGATTAAAAAGAACAAGCCGTTTAGGATTTTCTGGGCTGGGAAAGAGGAAGTAGTATTTCGGGTGAAGTCAGAAGCAAGCCTTCTGATTGGTACAGGGGGAGGCTTGAGATGGGGAGGAGGTATAAACAGTAGGGGTATTATGGCAGGGAGTTTTCCAAATAAGGAGATCAGGAAGGAGGTTAGAGATTGAAGACTGGAGTAAAATGCATTGTTAAAGGTGAAATGACCTGTTAGGCAATGCTGAAGTAAGGCAATAGAGATGACGCCCAATGACATCTTGATTAGATTGAAATGTTTAGAATAATAGTCACAAAATTGGACGTGCCTAAATGGATCCATTTTCCTCTGGGTTCTCCACTAACCCAAGTTTCACCTTTCCTGGGTTTCTCCACAATCCATATGCTAGTACTTGTATTGGTGGTGGAGAGTGTGTTCAAGTCATAGCTGACTTATGGCGACCCCTGGCAGGTTTTTTATGGCAAGAGACTAACAGAGGTGGTTTGCTATTGCCTACTTCTGCAACCCTGGTCTTCATTGGAGGTCTCCCATCCCAGGCCAACTGTACTTAGTTTCTGTGATCAGCGGAGATCAGGCTCACCTGGGTTATCCAGGTTAGGGTTAGTACTTGTACTACCATGGCAAAAATTATATCAACCAAAATAGGCTGCTCCCGCTTATTCTTTTGCCTCACTCATATCCTTTCTCCAGCAAATACTCTTTGTAACAACTCCCAGATAAAAGCTAGTCAGAACTTTTTAAGACTTACCAAGAATGGTTGGGTTGTCACAGGCCAAGATGTAGAAATGAATGTTGACAAAATGGAGGGAGAAAGATCATAACAAAACCTTTTCTGGAAAACCTGGAAATTACATGAGCTATTTTGATTGCTGATATCTTTGCCGACTGTTTCCTAATAAATCTAGCTTTTGGCTTAACTGTTTACTAGAATATTCACGTGGATTTAATTGCCCCATTTCTTTTTTACTTCTTATCTGGTAATGCTTCTGGTCACCTTAGCCAATATGTCCTCAGGATATACCTTTTGGCTGTGTTGAGTTGTTATTGGTTCATCTTTGCACAGCCAACATGCTTGTAAGTAAAAAGAATATTGAGTTCTACTGTGTATTAAATACCATCACTCTTCTGTAAGAAGAAAGAAACAATTCGGAGAACTTTCTTCATCTCTCTTTGGCAATAGATACTGTTATTCTTATCGCAGAATAGTAATGTGATTTATGAATGTTTGCCTTTGAGGTAAAATACTAAAAATGTTCATACTAAACCACAAATTAGCATGTCAAAGTAAGGCTGTTCTTTGATCTGTACTCTGTATTTTTAGAGTGTCCAAATGTAAATGTATAAACTGAGCTGTAGGATCCAGGATAGCCAACATTCTGTATTCAGCATGAGAATCTTTGATCCCTGTTGGATATGGGCATCTGGATATTAACATTCACACCATGCCTGAAAGCTATAATGTAAAAAACAAAGCCACACTTACAAAGTCAGATTTTTCATTATGCCCTTCAGGAGCACATCATTAACACAACTTTGTCCAATTAGAGTTTATGCTAGGAAACTTAATTCTATTCTATTCAATACATTTGTGCAGAAGAAGCTGTGGTTTCAATCTGCTACAGGTTTCATGCTGGTATCTCCCAGGGTTTCTAAAATACAGACATTTAAAAACTGGTCTGTTGTGTGATGCCCTAAAGCATCTCAGCAGTGCTGAAACGGAGTCTAATTAACCTCCTGCTAAATGTAAAATGTCAGGAAGGAATACCACCAAACCTGAAAGTTTGGGGGGAAACGTACATTAGACATGGATAGAATTTATTTTTTGGCATCTTGATCCAATTTGAATGAAAGCTGGCCTAATAACAGCACGTTTATTCTCTGATGTGCCCTGTCATTTGTATATACATATATAAAAAAAGACAAGGACATTATTAGGCATAAAAAATATTTAGCTTTGCACTTATTAACTAAGTTTACTTTGCAAGCACATTTTTCACCCTAAGAGAACTTTTGATACAATGTATGAAGTACCTATGATGATACACCTGTATTTTATAAATAAGACCAGCAGGTTTCAGATGTTGGGCTACAGTTTGTCAGATCACTTGCTCTGGATTAGTCTGATTAACTTTAGAGAGGTCTCAGTAATCTTGTTTCCAGATAGCAGCAGTCTACTACAGATCTCTAAATATAATCTATAACCAACACGGAAACATTAAAAGTGCTTTGAAAGGATTTCGTGCTCAGATTTGTGCTGGTGTGACAAGTACCAGAAGGGAGGTTCCAATTTTTGGTGGTTTTGGTCAGTGTTCAATCAATTTCTTTACGAACAAGATCAAAAAGAGTCCAGTAGCACCTTTAAGACTAACCAATTTTATTGTAACATAAGCTTTCGAGAATCAAGTTATCTTCGTCAGATGCATGATCCGAACTGGTCAAATACAGAAGAGGAGGGGAGAGAGGGGAGAAAGAAGGGGACATATATCACAAGGGGACAGAATGCAATTAGCGTGGAGGCAATCAAAACATTCCTTTGCTTGGAAATGTAAACATCTCCTTTTGGTGTGCAGTCAGTTTGCCGTATTAGTTTGTAGCAGTGAAAGTATCCAATTCCTATGTAGTATAAGCCTTCAATAACCACAGCTCTCCCTGCCAGCTGCATCTGACAAAGAGAACTGTGGTCCCCGAAAGCCCACACCAGGCGTCACTGGGCTCCCCCAGACCACGCCTCTGTAAAGGGAATCTGTTACCTGTGATAATGTGATAACCATTCATAGTCTCTATTCAGTCCCAGCTTGACAGAGTCAAATTTGCATATGAATTCCAATTCAGCAGCCTCCCGTTGGATTTTGTTTTTGAAAGGTTTCTGTTGAACCACAGCGACCTTTAAGTCTTTGGTGGAATGTCCTGGTAGATTGAAGTGTTCTCCCACTGGTTTTTGGACGTTTCCATTTCCAATGTCAGATTTGTGTCCATTTATTCTTTTGCGTAGAGGTTGGCTGGTTTGTCCAATGTACAGAGCAGAAGGACATTGTTGGCACATGAGGGCATATATCAGATTGGAGGATGAGCAGCTGTAAGAGCCAGAGACAGTGTAGTTGATGCCATTGGGTCCTGTAATTGTATTCCCTGGGTAGATATAAGGGCAGAGCTGGCATCTGGGTCTGTTGCAGGGCCTGGTACCTGTGCTGGTGACTCTGCTGGCCGATTCATGATTGTAAGTGAGAAGTCGTTTAAGATTGGGGGGCTGTCTGTAGACAAGGAAAGGTCTTCCACCCAGGACTTCTGAGAGAGAGGTATCATTTTCCAGGATGGGTTGTAGCTCACTGATGATACGTTGGATGGGTTTGAGCTGGGAGCTATAGGTGACAACCAGTGGTGTTCTGTTGTTAGTTCCTTTAGGTTTGTCCTGGAGCAGACTGTTTCTGGGTACTAGTCTGGCCCTGTTGATTTGTTTCTTCACTTCATTTGGTGGGTACTGTAGTCTCAAAAATGCTTGTTGTAAATCTCTTAAGTGTGAGTCTCGGTCGAGAGCATTGGAGCAGATACGGTTGTAACGTAAGGCTTGGCTGTAGAGAATAGACTGAGTGGTATGTTTAGGGTGGAAGCTGGAGGCATGTAGATATGAGTATCGGTCTGTTGGTTTCCGGTATAAGGTGGTATTTATTCGTCCATTATGTAGTTGTACAGTGGTGTCCAGGAAGTGTACCTGTTGTGTAGAGTGGTCCAGGCTTAGGTTGATAGTAGGGTGAAAGTTATTGAAGTCCTGATGAAATCTCTCAAGGGCTTCCTTCCCATGGGTCCAAATGATGAAGATGTCATCCAGGAATCTTGTGATATATGTCCCCTTCTTTCTCCCCTCTCTCCCCTCCTCTTCTGTATTTGACCAGTTCGGATCATGCATCTGACGAAGAGAACTTGATTCTCGAAAGCTTATGTTACAATAAAATTGGTTAGTCTTAAAGGTGCTACTGGACTCTTTTTGATTTTGCTACTACAGACTAACACGGCTAACTCCTCTGGATTTACGAACAAGAGAGAGCCATCGTAATAAAACTAATAGTTTTTGTTTATGTTATATTCTTTAAAATATAACATGATATAATGCATAAATTATAACATATAATGTTACATTCTTCAAAAAAAATTGTTATATTCTTTAAAATAATACAAAAACTACTGAGCACAAACCAGACAATGCTAAGTTCTGTGGAGTCCCATTGATTTCAATGAGACAAATTTAACCATTAATTCACCCATTGAACTCAATAGAACCTACAAGTACTAGTGCTGAAAATCTAGTATTAAACACAAGTGAGCACAGGCCTTTTCTGGAGCAATCACAGCAGCAAATAAATGGAGCTATTCCAAGTAGATTCAGTCCTTCGCCATCTTCGCCCTCAAAAAGATTCATATGAAATGTGGGTCGTGTGCTCCATACTCCTAAGCATTTAGCAGATTAAAATCTATCACATCCATTCTGACTTAGACACCACAGTAGATACAGTAAAAATCATAGAAGTTGATGGAGTTACCACTTGTCATAATTTATTAGATAAATATTTCAGATTGTGCAATCCGAGTAGATAAGAACTATGGACACCCTTAGTGTGGAGCTCTAAATTGGTTACAATTGGTTACATGGGACCAGAGACCAGGGGGCAGAGAGGGGGTGTTCTGTAGCCATGGGAGCTCCAATCTCATCCCCGCAAACCCTGTTAGGCAGTTCTGACTCCCAACCACAGTCCTGCTTTTCTCTGTGAGACCTCTGGTTATAAAAGGAAGCGTGCCTCAAGCTCTGGCTTTTCAGTTTCAGCAGGCAGTGGAGTGGGTCAGAGCTGTTGCTAGCCTTTTGGGAGAGAGTCAGGGAGAGTGCATTGAAGATGGGATTTTTTCTGTGTGTGGTGGGTGGAATAGGGATCTATCCCCTCTGGTTCCAGGGCTGCTGCCAGGCCCTGCCACCAAGCTCAGTGGGCACCTCGGCTGAGGGCTCAAACTGATTATTATTATTAAGAGTGCCTGATCTGGTCAGGTTTCTGGGTGGGCTAGGGCTCTATCCCCTCCCTCTGGTTCCAGGGCTGCTGCCAGGCACTGGGGCCAAGTTCAGTGGGCACCTCAGCTGAGGGCTCACCCTGATTATTAGTGCCTGATCCAGTCAGGTATCTGGGAGTGCTGGGCAAGGGCTCTAGACCCTTCCCTCTGGTTCCAGGGCTACTGTTAGGCCCTGGGGCCAAGCTCAGTGGGCACCTCGGCTGTAGGCTCACCCTGATTATTAGTGCCTGATCCAGTCAGGTATCTGGGAGTGCTGGGCAAGGGCTCTAGCCCCTTCCCTCTGGTTCCAGTGCTGCTGTCAGGGCCAAGCTCAGTGGGCACCTCGGCTGAGGGATCACATTATTATTAGCTCCTGATCTGGTCAGGTTTTTGGGAGTGCTGGGCTAGGGCTCTACCCTCTCCCTCTGGTTCCAGTGCTGCTGCCAGGCCCTGGGGCCAAGCTCAGTGGGTGCCTCGGCTGAGGGCTCACAGTGTTCTCTCCTTTTCTTTCCTCCTTAATTCTTGTTTGCTGGCACAATGAGGCTTCGGGCGGGGGCCAAGGATGGTCATGAGGGGAAGTGCAAAGATTGTCCCAGTTGTCCCGTGGGAAGCAGTACTGGGCAGGGCTCTGCGGCAGCAGAGACTCCCACTTCCCAAAAATCACCTGTGGGGGCTGTGGAGGAGGCCAAAGGGCTCTTGCTTCCGGGGGAAGAGGAACTCGTTAAACTGTTTGAGGAGGAGGAGGACGAGGGATCCGTGGAGGAATGGTTGGGATTCGATGAAACATCCATCCTGTCCCCATCCCAAGCTCCCGGTGCTGTCCCTGCCTGCAGTCCACCCCTCACTTTGTCTTCTGTTGCCAGCTCTGCTGCGCAGCCAGTAACCCATCCTCCTCCTTCCCCTGGAACAGTTAGTGGGCCATACTTCAAACTCTCTGTATGGAGGAACTTTCAGGCCCTTCCAAATGACCCCTGTGTGGTGCGGTGCTGTGTCTGTGATGGCTTGGAGTGCAGGGGCAATGACCCGAAGCACCGGTCATCAACAGTCCTGACTAGGCCCCTGAAGACACGCCACCCAAGCCTGTGGTCTCCGTCCTCAGCCAGTGAAACATCTGGAGGGGAGAAACAGAGGGCTACCAGCTCCTCTGAGCTGGGATCAGTGGCAGGGTCATGGGAATCCACCCCAAGGAAGAAGCCTTGCCCCAAGGGTGCTGCTGGTGGGAGTGGAATGCTCAGGCAGGCTGCCCTTGGGGAGATTGTTTCATCGGGGTTGGGGATAGTGCTGTTGAAAAGGGTGAGGTCAAGGGCTCAGGAAGTGGGCATTCGTGTCATAGCAGAGACAATTGCCCTGCAAGGATTCCCCCTATCTATCATGGAGGGAGTGGGCTTCCAAAGTCTGCTCCAATACTTCGCCCCATGGTTCTCCATGCCATCACAGTGCACTGTTAGGCATCGAGTCCTGCCTGCCCTCTACCAGTCTGTGTGAGACATGGTGCTCAGGGAGCTGTTGTCCACCAAAGGCCATACAGTACACTTCACAGCCAACCTCTGGAGCGGCTGCCATCACGGCTACCGTGCCATCACCGTCATCACTGGTGGCAACCAGAGGACCTCCACTGCCCCAGGCCAAGAACTGGCACCCGTAAAAAGGTCCCATGCTTGACCCCTGGCTTCAGGGTAGTTCTTCTCCAGGCCCGGGGGATGGATGAGGTCCATACTGCAAAGAACATCGCCACCACCATAAAGGCAGCTCTGAGGGAGTGGACGGCCGGGGGTGGGGGAGGGTTTGTCCATGGCTTCATGGTGACGGACACAGGAAGCAACATGTTAGCAGCCCTGAAAGAGTCATCCAGGTGTGGTGTGCATGGTGCACAAGCTGCACCTGCTGATGAGGGACGTTCTCGGGCTGGGGAGCAAGCCAAGGGACAGCTGGGCCAAGGGAATGTTGTGGGCGTGCAATCTGCTGGAAAGCAGCCGCCGCATTGCTTCCCACTTCTCCCACAGCATCAACTCTTCCTGCGAGTTGTTCCAGACGCAGGGGGAGGGGGGACCCTGAGCACCAACTCTTTCAGGACCTGCCCACCCGCTAGAACTCCACCTACGACATATGTCATCTGATGGAGCAGAAGGGCCCGTTGCAGGACATCCTGTCATCTACAGATGTTCTGAGTAGGGGAGAGCAGCTGGGCCTCAGCTCCATGGAATGGAGAGTCCTTGCCCAGATGTCCCAGATGCTGAAACCCTTTAAGGAGGCCACCGAGCTCCCGTGCTCTTATGAGGCCAGCCTGGGTCAGGTCATCCCCCTGATCCACAAACTCGACCAGTTCCTGGCCAAAGAGCTCGAGCAAGAGCAAGAGCTGCTCCCCAGGGTCAGGGACTTTGTGAGGAGGATGCAGTCATGCGTGGATGAGCGCTTGCATCCTCTGAGCCACAAAATGCCATACCAAATGGCATCCCTCTGTGACCCCCAGATCAAGGGCAGCATTGCCATGTGGGTGAGTCAGATGCAGCGTTGGAAAAAGGAGCTCTGCACAGCACTGCTCTGTTTCCAGAAAGAGAAGGCAGGACGGAGGGAACCGGGCAGGGGCGAGGGACAGCCGGTGGAGAAGGAGGAGGAAGAGGAGGAGGAGGGGGGGAGGAGGCAGGAAGAGAGCCTTGCCAGGAGAGACCCACCCAAACGGCCCCTCTTGAACTCTGAGCCTCGTCAGTGGGCTGTGTGGTTGGCCGCAGCACAGTTGGCGCATCTCTCGCAGTAGAGGACTCGGCGGGGGCTATGGTGCGAGAGTACCTCACAGAGCCCACCAAGCACCCCCATTCCAACCCCTTGGAGTACTGGGTGAGTAAATCTGCCATATTGCCGGACCTGTCCATTGTGGCAACCAACATCCTGTCCTGCCCTCCCACCAGCGTGCAGAGTGAGCGGGTGTTCTCCCACCTGGGAGACCTCCTTCATCCCCGCCGCGCACGTCTGCACCCAGACCTGGTGGACATGTTGACCTTTGTCAAGGTCAACCTCAACCTACTTGGGTATCCCTCCGTGGACCTGGACCTACCTGGGCTCTGAGCCACCCCAAGTCTACTGTGGTTCTAGGCCAAGCTCCTCTGCAGTGGACTCTAGCCCCCCTCAGTTCTAAGGGCTGCTTCCACAGCTGGTAACCCTTTGTCCTCCTCTCCCAGACATTTTCCCGTTCCCTCTTTCAATCTTTCCCTCTCTGTATGGAACCAATACGACCCTTCCCCACAACTTGTCCTGCCCATCACATCCTCTCCCTGGCAAGTTCCTGGACGGTCCCTCTTTCAACCTCTCCCTCTCTGGATGACACCAATATGACCCTTCCCCACAACTTGTCCTGCCCATCGCGTCCTCTCCCTGACAAGTTCCCGGACGGTCCCTCTTTCATCCTCGCCCTCTGTGGATGGAACCAATAAGACCCTTCCCAACGAACTCTCCTGTCCTGCCCATCCCATCCTTTCCGCGAAGGCAGGAAGGTGGGTTACGTCAGCTGCAGCCGCCTTTGGGCACGAGGGTCTACCACGGCACTTCCGCCGCCTTGGGCCTTCCCAGTCCTGCTCCGCAATGCGGCTGTGACAAACAACTCTTTGTCCTCCTCTCCCTGACAAGGTCCTGGACGTTCCCTCTTTCAACCTCTCCCCCTCTGGATGGAACCAATACGATCCTTCCCAACAACCTCTCCTGTCCTGCCCATCCCGTCCTTTCCGCGAAGGCAAGAAGGTGAGTGATGCTGGCAACAGCCTCCACTAAGACACAGGAGGGGTGGACAAGCCTCTTCTGAAGCAGTCTGCGTAATCCTTCATGGTGGATGTTGGGGTCTTCCTTCTTGGTCCTTCTCCACAATGCAGATGTTAACCCTTGGTCCTCCTCGCCCTGTCAAGCTCCCAGTCCCTCTTTGGACCTCTCCCTCTCTGGAACTGCTCAGACCCCTCCCAACGGCCTCTCCTGTCCATCTTGTCCTTTCTGTGACAACAGGAAGGTGGGTGATGTCAGCTACGGCGGCTTTCAGGCATGAGGAACAGCTCAGCTGCTGTTGCACATGCAATTGTGTGGTACTGTGGCCCCTGTTAATGGCACCAGCTGTCCCCTCTGGGCAGGGGGGAATGGATCCCACCACAATCAGTCATGTCCTTTCTGTGAAGGCAGGAAGGTGGGTGGTGTTCGCTGCCGCCGCTGACAAAGTCAGTGAATTTCTCGGCTCATGGCTTGCAATTATTGCGGGCTTTCCGGTCCTGCAGAGCAATGCAGCTGGGAAGCCTTTGTCCTCATCTCCCTGACAAGTTCCCTAATGGTCCCTCTTTCAACCTCTCCCTCTCTGAAACCTCTCCGACTCCTGCCAACGACCTCTCCTGTCCATCCCATCCTTTCTGTGAAGGTAGGAGTCCTCCTCTCCCTGACAAGTTCCCCCAGTTCCTCTTTCAACCACTCCCTCTCTGGATGGCACCAATACGACCCCTCCCCACAACTTGTCCTGCCCATTGCGTCCTCTCCCCGACAAGTTCCTGGATGGTCCCTCTTTCAACCTCTCCCTCTCTGTCTGGATGGCACCAATACAACCCTTCCCCACAACTTGTCCTGCCCATCGTGTCCTCTCCTTTCCCTGAAAAGTTTCTAGTCCCTCTTTCAACCTTGCCCCCTCTGGATGGAACCAGTATGACCCTTCCCAACGACCTCTCCTGTCCTGCCCATCCCATCCTTTCCGCAAAGGCAGGAAGGCGGGTCATGTCAGCTGCCGCCGCCTTTGAACACAGGGGACTACCATGGCAGTGCCGCCACCTTTGGGGCTTCCCGGTCCTACTCCACAATACAACTGTGACAAACAACCCTTTGCCCTCCTCTCCCTGACAAGGTCCTCTTTCAACCTCTCCCCCTCTGGATGGAACCAGTACAACCCTTCCCAATGACCTCTCCTGTTCTGCCCATCCTGTCCTTTCTGCAAAGGCAGGAAGGTGGGTGATGTCAGCTGCCGCCGCTTTTGACCACGAGGGACAGCTCTGCTGCTGTTGCACAGGTGGTTGTGATGGCAGCAGTTTGGACAGCCGCCACCACTATTGGATCTCCCACCCCCTTCACCAGCAGCACTCTACCGTTGCTTCCAATCTTGATTTTGGCCTGAAGCGGGGCTTTTGGGAAACAGCCTCGTAGTAGAAGAAAGCAGGCGAGTGCAGCAGTGTGTAGAACAAGTGTTCCTGAGAATTGACTGCCCTTGTCCACACGCATGGTGGACTTGGTCCCAGATACTCACCTTCTATAGCACAGCAGAGGTCTGTGAGTGGGAATGCCGCACAGACGCCACCTCTGAGTGGAGCAAGAGAATGACCTATGTCCTCCTCCTTGATGGGATTGGAGATTGGTTGTGCTATGGAGGTCCTTGGAAGGTCCAGCTCCATTATGGAACCATGACATTATGGAACCACCCACCTACCCATCAACGTCCCAGGACTTGTCTCAGTGTTTGTAAGGGACCCAGGATATTGGGTGGACTTGCTCCCATATGCAGGTGTTTCCTCACCAGAAGGGAGGTTCTGGTGGGGGAGCAGGGGATGTGAATGCTGGCACTGAGGGACCAGCACCCTCACTACGGAACACGAGATGGGCAAAACTGAATATCCAGCAGCAGATTTTGTCTCCCAACAGAGCCTGGCTGGTATCCTACAGCACAGGGATACTCCCGAAACCGCAGAGCAAGACGGAGAAAGGCACGACAGGAGCCAGCACCGATCTTGCTAGCACCTTGTGGCTGTTTTGCTCCTGATCCAGATGCCAATGATACCGAGTAACAGTGCAACACTTCCACTGGACTGGAGTTCCAAGACCATCCTGTGGGTGAGCCTTGCAGATCATATGAACATTTCTTCATTTTGCCTGCACAGCAGATTGTCAGGGGATGGGATGTTTTCATCCTGCATCCTGCCTTTGGGGGATACCCACTAACCCACAAGCACTACACGATATAACTACTTTCTGCAACTTGGGGCCTTTCGATATCTTTATCAATGGACGCATGGACCAGTGAATGCACAGAGACAATGCATGGTGACGATTGGACTCTCTAAAGTATTGCCTGCACAAGAATGTTTTCAGTTTCCGGCATGCACAAGGCGGGGAGGGGGCTGCTTTGATGTGTCTCATGGCCACTCCCTGAATTGCAACGTGACATATCCCTTAAGACATGAGACAGGGAATGTGGAACTACCTGCAGGCTGGTTCATGTTATGTGGGGCTGTCACTTTTTTTTTATATTCCTGAGTATTCTACGGGGGGACCCTGCACCATAGGGGGACTAACGCCATTACTGGTCCCCTGGAAGGAAGAGATACACAGACCATTGTACTCCTGCAACAAAAGGACTCTAGTAATTGATTACCACTGGGGTCCCAGACTAGCACTAATTACCATTACTGGAGCAGCACTTTTAGCAGGATGGTCTGGCCTGCCTAGTGGCTAATGGGATAAATGAGACGTCCCAGGCACTGGCAGGACTGCTTCAAGATCTTCCAGCAACAGAGGGAGCGACACTACGAAACCGTATGGCTGTTGACTTTTTACTTTTGATATCCAACCATGGCTGTGAGGGATTTGAAGGACTGTGCTGTTTAAACCTGACTGACCATTCCCACACTGTCGAATCCCACATCAAAAAGTTGCAAGACTTTGCAGCAGAGATTTCCATGCATACCAGCTGGCTTGAGGATTGGTTTGGATGGGTGGGAGGGTTTGTTTGAGAGGCTGGGGTCAAGATTTGAAGCCATACTCATTCATGTTGCGGCAGGGATTTTACTGATAGTATGTGTATGCACTTCCATTCAATGTTTTTCTCTTATTATTTCTTGTGCACACTGTTTCATTCCAAAGCCTACACCACAGACCATGGAAGAGTGTTTGATACAAAATGAGCATGATGACCAGGATGCAGATGACCGGGCTGGGCCTCCATGTGGTGGTACCTTATAGTTGTTGAAATGTACAGTGTGCCACAGTAACATTTCACCAACACGAAAAGGGGGGTCTGATGGATATAGATTTGGAGGGTTTTTATATACTTATTTTTATATACTAAACCTATGCTTTTTCAGTATTACATCCTTTGTACTTTTTCTATGCTTAGGAGCCAAAGTAGTACTTGTAATGTAACCTGTAAGAATTTGACACTTGAAACAAGAAGACTTGAAACTCTGTAAGAACTGATATACTGCTTTTAGGGCTGCACTTATATTATATGTTATATTATTCTATAGATTCCAATAGAAATCAGTACCAGAGAGCCTTTTGTAGAAAACTGATTTGATGCAGCAAGCTGGTTTTGGCCACCTGTGGTATTATCTTCCTTAAAGCTGATAAGAAACTGGGGAAAAGGACACGAATAGGAAAACATCCCTTCCTATCCACCAGATTGAGACTCATTGGCGCCCTTGAAAGTATTATGCCCAGAAGAAAGTAGGTAAAAGGTTAGACAGTGTCCTTCCAAAATGTGGGCAGAGGAAAAAAACTGTGAAGACTGGAATTCCCCCAAATAGAGAGGCCAGCCCAGAATTGCATCTTCAAATCAGAACTGACCCTAGATATGTTACGAGCCAATAAGATATCAAATATTAAATACTGTAATATTGTTATGATTATCTGAAAGTATTAATTGCCTGTATTTCTATTGTAATTTTGATGAGCTCAGGACACAAGGAGACCACCTACTCCTGTGAAAATAGGCTCCTCCATTGTTTAAATTAAACAATCATATATTGCTTCATTCTACAGGACTCCGTGGTGTGTGTCTCTTATTGTGATTGGCGAGAGGGACACCTAAGGCACAAGTTTGTGCATAACAGTTGTACGGTACCACATGGTGCCCCCTATCCATGGCACCTTCTGTCCATGCTGAGCAGGGGGGAATGGGTCCCACACTGCAACTCACATCTTTTCCACGAAGGCAGGAAGGGGGGTCATGTCATCTGCCGCTGCTGCCCCGTGACAGTGGGTTTCTCGGCTCATGGGTCATCAATGAAGGGGTCTTCCCTATCCTGCTCCATGATGCAGCTGGTAACCCTTTGTCTCCATCTCCCTGACAAGTTCTCTGACGGTCCTTCTTTCAACCTCTCCCTCTCCAGAACCACTCAGATGCCTCCCAACTCTCCTGTCTTGCCCATCCTGTCCTTTCTGCGAAGGCAGGAAGGTGGGTCATGTCAGCTGCCTCCACTGCCCCGCAACTCAGTGGGTTTCTCAGCTCATGGCTCGCCAATGAAGGGGTATTCCTGGTCCTGCCCCTTGATGTGGCCAGCAACCCTTTGTCCCCCCCTCCCTGACAAGGTCCCGGTCCCTTCCCCACAACTTGCCCTGCCCATTGCGTCCTCTCCCTGACAAGTTCCCGGATGGTCCCTCTTTCATCCTCACCCTCTGAGGATGGAACCAATACGACCCTTCCCAATGGCCTCTCCTGTCGTGCCCATCCCGTCCTTTCCGCGAAGGCAGTAAGGTGGGTGATATCAGCTGCCGCCGCTTTTGACCATGAGGGACAGCTCTGCTGCTGTTGCTGATACGGTTGTACCCCATGGTGCCCCCCTTTCCATGGCACCTGCTGTCCCCTCTGAGCAGGGGGGGAATGGGTCCCTCCCACCATCTCTGTGAAGGCAGGAAAGTGGCTGCTGTCTGCTGCTGCTGCTTTTGGGCATGAGGTGCAGCTCAGGAGCTGTTGCACATATGGTTGTACAGCATGAGGGCCCCTATCCATGGGCACCTGCTGTCCCCTCTGAGCAGGAGGGAATGGGTCCTGGCCACAACACCCATCCTTTCTGCAAAGGCAGGAAGGTGGGTGATTTTGGCGGCAGCCTGCCTGTACTGCCTGCACAGGTAAGCTGTCTCTGAGTGGTGCAGATTCTGTGGAACTGCCATCTTCTGTAGGGTGTGCTGAATAGGCTGCCACATCCATGACGGCAGGCCGGTGGGTGATGCAGGGGGCAGCCCACAGCTCCCCATGTGGGTACCTACCTGTCTGCCCACAATCTCCTTTCCTAGGAAAACCGATGCCTCCCCCACAATGGGGGGGAAGGCATCCTCCACGGCCTCCACGGCCAGCGCGTGAGCCTCCACTTCTACATGTTAGGGGCAGGCCCTCCCTCCCTCCCTTGGTTCTTTCCTTCCAACTTTCTAATGATGGGATAACGCAGATATTTATGCAATCCACATGTCTCCCCAATATGCCCGTACACGGTATTTGTCTCTCCTGTCAGTCCAATACAGGTATTCAATGTATCCATGCATCCCTCTATCATATACACCTATCCCATACAGCTATGCACCTGTCTATTGAGAAACCTGTCTCTTCTATGTACCTAAATGTCCAATGCTCCATGTCCAGCCAGTGTGTTTGGCTAGCAACAGCCTCTGCACCACCTCTGGGAGGCCTGGCGGGTGGGCACATGGGGGTGCCATGGGTGAGTGGCCACAAACCCCACCCCCTAGAGGGGAGGTGGCCCACCACCGCCTCCCCCAGCTAGCCAGGCCTGGTGGCCATCGACATAACCTAACATTATACCTTGGTGGAAAGTTGCCTCTAGGAGGCCTGGTGGACAGTCATATGGGGGTGCTGCCAGCGAGCAGCCAAACCCTCTGCCCCCTAGAGGGGAGGCAGCACGCCACCACCTCCCCTGCCCACCAGGCCCAGCGGCTGCCAACCTAACCCACATTCCAGGCTTGGCAGAAAGTAGCCTCTGGGAGGACTGGTGGGTGGGCACATGGGGGGTGCTGCTGGTGAGTGGCCACACCGCCACCCCCTAGAGGGGAAGAAGCCCGCCACTGCCTCCCGCAGCCCGCCAGGCCCGGCGGCCACCAACATCACCCACAGTTATACCTTGGTGGAAAGTAGCCTCTGGGAGGCCTTGTGGGTGGGCACATGGGGGGTGCCACCAGTGAGAAGCCAAACCCCCGCCCCCTAGAGGGGAGGCAGCCCACCACTGCCTCCCCCAGCCCACCAGGCCTGGCATCTGCCAAGAACACCCACCATTATACCTTGGTGGAGAGTAGCCTCTGGTAGGCCTGGTGGGCGGGCACATGGGGGGCCGCTGATGAGCAGCTAAACCCCCACCTCCTAGAGGGGAGGCAGCCCGCCTTCAAGTTCACTGCTTGTACATGGGGCCAAAGTCAACTGGTGGCTCCAATTGTGTTGAATGGGAGTTTCCTGTGGGCGTAAGATTTGGGAATGTATAACTCCAAGATCCATATTGCAATCTTGACCATACTGAACACTCCCTGTGAATATGGGCTCTCTAAGTTCAATGGGGGCCGTTCTGGCCCCCACAAACAACGAACATGTTCATTAATGGGACATGTTCACTACTGTTCGTCTGTTCGTGTTCGTCGGTGGCAATGAACAATGAACCGCGAGTTTGGTTCCCCCCCCCCATTTGTGCCCATGTCTATTTATGACCTGGTTTCAAAAGAGAAAAAATGTGATTGCCCTTGTTGACAATGTTCTCCAGAGGCTGGTTAGAGTGAGTATATCCCTAGATCTTTCAAGATGAACAAATTAAAGATTAATCCAGACAAGAAAGATGCAGTTGGTGATGTGTAACCTTTGTTGAATAGGGTTGCACTCCCCTCTCCAGGTTTGCAGTAGGTGCAAACCTTCAGCATCATAGGATCATCATATGTTGGCAGTAGTGCATTCTATTGTTTGAAAATGATAAATTTCCCTCTTTCCTGCAGATGAATTATCTAGCCGTGATTATACATGCTCTGTTGACCTCTAGACTGGGTTTTCATAACATATTTTATTTATTTTATTTACTTTATCTATAATCCACCTTTCTAGCTGATGCTCAAGGGGGATGGTTTATCCAGGGGTGAATCTACATTTTTGGAGACCTGAAGCTTGAACTGTTATGAGGGCCCCTTTGCAACCAGCAACAATAGGGCAACATACAACAAGGTCCAAAGGGTCTTTCTGCCCTTACAAGGACCTCAAGGCCCAAATGGCAGAGAACAGGGTGGTGGGGCAAAGCCCTTGAAAACGGGCATACAGTGAGCCCCTTCCCATCAGCAATGAAGTCTGGGTAACCACTGTTATCTCCTTCAGTGGGGTTGTTCCATGGCAGATCACTGAAAATTTTTTAATAAGTTTAACCACTACATCTCAGATTTTGATTAAAATTGCTATACTGGGTTATCTCACATGTCAAAGGCACTTGTGTGAATAAAAATTTCCTAGGAAGTTTCCAAGAAGTAGAATAATAGAATAATAGAATCATAAGGTTGGATGACCTCTAGGGTCATCTAGTCCAAGCCACTGCATAATGCAGGAACTTCACAAACCCTTCTCCCCAGCTGCCCCAGTGACCCCTGCTCCATGCCCAGAAAATGGTGAAACACCTCCAGGATCCCTAGCCAAACTGGCCTGTGGAAAATTGCTACCTGACCCCAAGGTGACAACCAGCATTACCCATGGCATGCAAGAAAGGCCACGAAAACCAAGCAATGATGCAACCCCTTCTGCCCTTCCCCTCATGTTCTGCCCAGATTCACAGAATCAGCATTGCTGTCATAGGTCCATCTAGCCTCTGCTTAAAAACCTCCAAAGGAGAGCCCACCACCTCCTGAGAAAGCCTGTTCCACTGAGGGACCACTCTAACTATCATGAAGGTCTTCCTAATGTTTAGTCGAACACTCTTTTGATTTAATTTCAAGATGTTAGTTTGGGTCTGAGCTTCTGAGGTGAAGTAACTTCACTCATTTCCCAGAAGTAACTTCACCTTTGTTTTAAAAGATCCCTAATAATTGCACAGGTTACCAACATTTACCTGCAATAATTCAAAGCAAACCTTGAAACAACAGGATTTGTGCTGGCCTTTCCCCACCCTTCTGGTGCTGTTGCTTCTTCCTGGGCCAGACTGAACTGCTAGGTTGCTGGGAACAACCAGCCCACTTTAGGGGAAGCTACAACACTGAGCATGCTCCATTCTAAGGCCAATATTAAGTACTTCAACCCATTGGTTTATTATTCTATCACTAAAATAGCCTTATTTTCATAACAAACACTTCAAAAAACTCCATTAATTTTTGTTGAAAAATTCACTCATTAAAAAAAAAGTTGCTTCAGGGGCCCTCTGGGATTAAGGGCCCTAAAGCTTAAGCTTCATTCGTTTCACAGTAGATCCTCCTCTGGGTCTATCTGCTAATGTGGGTCTGGCTTTGAAAAGTGCTGAGAATCTACAGACTTTTATCTGTCAAGTTATTAACATGAGTTAGCCAATATGATTTTCTTATTCCAGTCTTCACTGGCTACAGTTAGTTTCTGGCCCCAGTTCAAGGTGCTAATTGAACTTTAAAGCTCTACATTAGTAATATTATAAATTCAGGACAATGTTCAGCTGTAGATATTTTTCTGTATACCACAAAATCAGTGTAATTATTTTTATTCTTGTAATTCTTATTCTATTTTTATTATTTATTCTTTTTTCCCATTGGGATAAAATTGTAGAGCAACAACTTTAGCTCCTTAATCTTTCCTTGGATTCCCTCCATTTAGTCACCAGTCAGGAAGCTATGAGCATGATTAAGAACCGTTTATTTAGATATGATTATAACAGCATGATTTGTAGAGCATGACATGTTTGCTGCACTCAATTTGTTGATATTCTTCCATCTGGTTAGCTTCCTGAGTATTGTTCACATTTAACTGTTCCTTGGTATAGGCGTGCCTTTATGTTCATGTACCTAAATGCCTTACCATCTAGAGTTATGCAAGGGAGGTATTGTAGGATACTATATTCTGACAGAATATGTGACACTCTATCATGTGACTTTTGAATGCAGTTATTTTTCTGAGGCTAGAAATCTTTAAATTTTTCCTTTGTTCCAAAATATAGATCACGTGAAGACATTGCCTCTTTTAATAGAAGATAATAGTAGATCCATCACTCTTTCAATTGTGAAATTTTATGGTGATTGATTTTCACAGCCATTTAAATGTGGTCTAGTTTTTAAATAGTTTAGTAGTCTGCTTAAAACTAATAAGTTAAGAAGCAGTATGAGGAAGAGAAAGAGAGATGTTTATTTCTTAAAAATAACCTTACGTGGCTGGGGCCAGGGAACCTTAAGGCCAGGGACAGCTGCAGGGCTGTTGCCACCCCTACATGTACGTGTGTGCACCCAGACTGCGTGATGACATCACTGCGTGTGACATCATCACTCAGCATGCTGCTGTGAGCCAACCCCATTGGCACAGCATGCAGCTGGGACGGCGCGTCAGTGGCGTCCCAGCCCTCCTGCTCAGTTGCCCCATGCTGCCCTGGCCACCTGCCATGCCTGGTCCGCAGCTGTGTGCAGGCGGCAGCAGCAGCAGCACAGGGCAACTGAGAGGGAGGGCTGGGAGGCTGCCTGCTCAGACTGCCCCGCGCTGCCGCCACCAGCACTCACTCTCAGCCGGGTGCAGCAGCTGTGGACCAGGAGCAGCAAGTGGCCGGGGTGGCAGGCGGGCGGCTTCCCTGCCCTCCTGCTCAGCCACCAGCATTGCCCCTGCAAGCTCCATGGGGCGTGCCCCCACCCCTGGCACCCCCCAGCACTCGAGGCAGCTGCCAGATCTGCCTCCATGGACGTGCCAGCTCTGAGTCAAGTTCACTACATCACTCAGGTCCTTTTCGCACTGGGACTTTAAAGCATTTCAGTAACTGTTCTGCTTCCCATGTTTTCAGGATTTTCACACTTGCAAGGTAGTCATGGGATGCAGTACCAATGTTTGTCTGCAGTATCCCCAATTTCCCCCCCTGTGGATATACTGTGATTTTATTTTGAAGCAGCTGCCAAGTCCCAATTAATGTCTCAATTAATGTCAGTATGAACTCTGTTGTCATAGGCTGGGCTTGCCCAAGCTGGTAGTCCCCAGTCTGATCACTCACACAAAAGCCAAGGGGGAGTGCAAAGTTCAAAAACCAAGTCCAGTCCATAGTCAGAGCACAAGGTAAATGCCAGGAGTGAGTCCAGAATCCAAAAGTCAAGTTAAGTCCAGTCCGTGGTCAGTTACCAATGGTGTCAGATCTAGCAGCAGGCACAAGCAAGGTACACGGAGTGGTTGCAGGTAGTGTAACATTTTGCTTCCATGCCTGGCAATTCCTCCAGGTTGGCTTTTATAGCCAGGCGTGGTTTGCAGCCAGGTGCTAGGGCTCCATCCTGATGCTACTTATCATCACTCTCAAACAACTGGCAGCAGCTCAGAAGATGAGCACTGTGTTGACTTTCCTGTAGCTCCAGCCTCTACCTTTGTTTGCAGCACTCTTTAGGCGTAGGTGAACTGGGGGGGGGGGTGATATTGGAAGTCCCTGGCTGAGCTTTCCCTGTGGCGTTGGGGCTGGAGAGTACCAGTGGCTCTGTCTCAGCTGCTGGCTGTGAACTCTGATGAACCAGCAGTGCAACTGCTGATCACCGGCTTCTGCTGAGTCAGTGCTGGCTGCACAGATCTCCTCTTCTCCTGAGGAGTCCAGGCTAGCTACACGCAGCTCCTCTCCTCCCAAGGAGTCCTCACTCTCACTGAGCCCAGACCGGGCCATGACACCTGTATTCCCCTTCTGCTTCTCTTCTCCCCCTGTCCTTTCCCCCGGGAACTGATAGGTCTGTGAGGAATTAACCAGTCCCACCCTCCTCAGCTCTCTGAACCTCTTTTCCGCCATTTTTATCAGAAAAGCAAGGTAAGGGTCATAAGGCTGCTTCTCTGTTGACTTCCTTCCTCCTAGGTATGCACACACTCTCTTATTTTTTTCCAAAGCCATGAATGATTCATAACATTGCTGCTTATTCCCTGCTGGCTTTAAAAGCTAGGAAAGAGTTAAATGGCTGCTTTTCTCTTCCTCCCTCGAGGGTATGTGCACACACTTCTTTTTCAAAGCCAGGAATGAGTTGTAAAGTTGCTATGTTGTAACGTTACTGCTCATTTCTTCTGGCTTAAAAGCCAGGAAAGGGTTAAATGTCTGCTTTCTCCACCCTCCTGGTGTCTTCTGCTAATGCCAAAAAAAACCCACAAGCATTTTGCACAGCTGTTTGCAAAACAAAATGGCAGGGAAGCTGCTGGGAGGGGATGAAGCAGCAGCATTTTAATCCTTTCCTGGCTTGGCTCTAAAAAAAATAAATGAGAGTGGAACAAGCATGAAAAGTATGTGGGCAGGCTACAGCTCAATCAGCAAATACTGGGGCGGGGGGAATGGATTCCAAGATTGCAATGTTACTACACCTGCTCAAAGTTTTTTTTTTTAAAGTGTGATGTGAATTGCTAAGCCCCCAAAGCCCGAAACTGCAGTGAGACTTCAAAGCCTGTCTAAAATGAAAAACAAGATGCCAAACTGAAACTGCCTTGGATAATGTGGAACATGGGGGTGCCATGCTGAAGCCATTGCGATTGTGATGAATGCTCATAAACAGCGGTTTAAACCGTAAGTGTGAAAAGGTCCTCAGTCTTGAATACCATGCTGTTAATTAATATGATGCACATTAATTCTAATATGATACAGCAGGCTATTTTGGGGGGGGGGGTTATTCTTCTGCCCTGTATGTATAACAAAAAATAATGTTGACTGTATTCTGCACTGAATTTATTCCTCATACATTTTTAGCATCACAGTTTGTTTATTTAAGAGATGGAAGCTAGCAATTATATCTGTTACATGAATCTTTTATATCTATATCTGTCTATATACAATGTAGGATTTTTTTTTAAAAAAATAAGCAATTCATTAAGCAAGTGATTTGTGGGGTTCATTTGCCAAACAAGCTTCTGATTCAACATGGAGGAATTATTATGTTGTGATATACAACTTCTTGCCAACAAACATCTAGTTCAAGTTCTTCATCTGGCTTCTCAGGCCTGGACAAGGCCTGGAAATGGTGTGAAATGAAGAAGGGGCATTGTTGCTGACCATTTTCAGTCTGTCACTAGAGCTGCAAGAAAAATGCCTTCTTGCTTTGCTGAATTCACTGACAGTCAGCACTGTAAAGATGAAATGCAATGTAAGGAATCATAAAAGTTTACTAATGTCATATTTCTCACAGACTCTCCCCTCAGCAAATCTTTGACTGAGCTTGATTGATCCTCCTTTGGACTGAAGGCACTTCAGGGTATGTTATTATTCATTGTAGCTTAGCTTGATTGAATAAATTAAGAGCTTCACCAACACTCCAACAGTGATATATGACAAAAAAACAAAACAAAAAAAACCCCATCTGGCTGAGTGAAATGTTTTCAGTAGAATATGCATGTCGTAACTATTACCTTTGCCTCCCCTCACCACAGCCACTTGACAACTTTCCACAAGGGGCACCACATTTGTTTCCTAGAGAAGAGCAAAGAACCTATGATCTAGAAGCAGCATGGAAGACAATTTTATATACATTTAGCAGTATATCAGTTTTCAGGCAAGGCTAGAGAGAGCTGGTTGCAAATGGAGCTGTACTGGAGATGGGTTGAGTGCTACTATACTTAAACACCAGGATCATGTATCTTTTCCTCATTCCTCTTCCCCCAGCAATCTTATCTGACCCTGGTAAAGATGATTCCCAAGGTTTGGGGACTCAGGGAGGCTGTGGAAACCATAAACTGGTGCCTGGAGACAGTTTTGGAATGGATGTAGATTATATATTGCTTTACAAACTTTTACAAGTTTCAAACATGACCTACCATGTGGCACAGAGGGTTCCTGTTTTCAGGAGAGTGTGGTGTCAAAGCTCTTTGGTGTGATAGTTGTTTGATTCTATGGGTTGCAGGCATCATCTGAAGATAAGTAACTAATTGCAGCTTTTCTAACTGTTGGCACATAAGCCCTGAGACAAATGCCATTTGAGTTCTGTTATGAAGTTTACTGTCTTATGTTGATTTCAGAGGCATCTCTTGAAAATACCTCTTCAGTGTCAAACACAAAAGTAAAATGAACTGTTTAGCTTTGAAATTACTTCTTGAATCACAGCTCAAGCAGGGAAAATACCCACTATTTTATGGTGATTCCTCTTAATCTTTAATATGTTTCAAAACCATGTAAATAAGTTTGAGTAAAACAAAAACAAAAACTCGATTTTTGCTTGTCCATATTCTCCATTAGAGGTGGGCATGCACTGGGAAAACCCCATGGACTGCTGGCCCCCTGGCCCTTGGTCCATCAATTTTCATGGACTATGGGCCACGAACTTTTCATGGACCAGCCCGGTTTGTGGACCAGTTTGTCAGTCCATGGTCTGTAACTTCCAGCAGCCCTGGCTCCACCCCTTCACACCCAGAGAGCTCAAACTCATAGAGAATCTTCAGCAGCATCTCCTCCAGCCACCCTCCAAGTTTGGTCAAGATTGCATTTTGGATGTCTGAGTTACAGACCCCCAAAGCAGCCACCCCCAGGAAACTTCCAATAGATGCTGGAGTCGCAAATGCCAACTGACTTGCATTGGCTAGCACCACCAAAAAGTTGCAATGATGCAAAATAAAACAGAAAAGGGTGGGGGGAGAGCCCCCTCACTCACCACACAGACAACTTCCCAGCCATTGCCTAGGGAATTAATTCTTGCTCCTTGCTCTATAGAGCAGAATGGGAGTGCTCTGCTTGGCAGGCAGAGCTGCCTATCAAGATTTTGAGGGCTAAGATTGGCTGCAGAATGTCCACCCCTCTGTTACCTAGGGAATTCATTCTTGTTTCTTGCTCCATAGAGCAGAATGGGAGTGCTCTGCTTGGCAGGCAGAGCTGCCTATTAAGTTTTTATGGGTTGCAAAAGGTCTGTGGACATCCTCTCCATTGCTTAGGGAATTGATAGATCAGCGCCAGGATGTCTGGACTCACAGACAATGGACCAACAGACTGGTCCAAATGGACCAAAATTCATGAAAAAGGTGAGTCCCATGAACTGTGTTTGCGAACCACGAACGAGGCTGGACTGTGTCTAATTTAGGTCTATTTTCCAGATTGTGCCCACCTCTATTCTCCATGTATCTGCTTCTTAGATTTCCGCAAATGTAACACAGTTGTTTTCTGACCCTTCAATCATGTCTCTCGCCCCATTTTACAGAATGCTCATTTTTAATCTTTGCACTTTCAGCATGAAGCCTTTGCATCCACAGAAGTTACATGAGTTGCTTCCCCTACCCTCATCTACAAAAGATTCTTTTGTGGCAACACATTGCATATGAGCCTTGCTTTCCCCAAACTAAGGATTGTATAATTATTCTCCTTCCATATACACACTTACGCAATGAAGTCTGAGAAAGAATGAATCTAACCAGGTTTTCTAATGGTAAAAAAGGAGGGACAGGCACCTTTGACCACCACAAAAACCATGTGGTAGAGGGGCTGGAATAGGGAGGGAAACTGGGTGAGTGAAAAACATGGCTGAATGCCACCCAGTATTTTTGTGACAATGAAGTTATATTTGCTAGATAAACTTAGTTCCAGATGGTAAAAGTAAAATAACTCTACAGAATCAAGATGCAACACATGGCATTGTTTAGAGGCTTTATTTTTTAAATTACAAATACCCTTACAAGATAATTAAAAAAGAATTCAGAGGAAGTCAAAGCTTTAAGTAATTCCATTGACTTGCACCCTTTTGGTGCTCAAGAATATTAAGAAACAAGAAGAATACCCACAAGGACTTGTGGGGTGGGGGTCTCATTTCCCCCTCCACCACTATTTCCTCTTTTCCTGGAAAACTCTATAGCCTCTCCCCTTTCCTTCTCTCTTTCTCACTTACCAGCCAACCTAAGTTTATCTGCCCCACCCCCATCTTCAGCTTTCCCTGCTTCTCTCCCCCTGGCAGCCTCTTCCTGGGAAAACTCTAGATGGTTCATGTTTCTTGGCCAGGCTCGTCCCGGCTGCATTATGTCGGCCACTGGACTAGACTCATTTGCATGGTGCCAGCTGCTGCACTTGGCCCACTTGCATGGCGGGGAATCTGCAAAGAGTTTCAAGGGCCACCTCACTCCTCTTTATCCCCTTCTCCACATTATTTCCTCTTTTCCTCTTCCTGGCAACCCCATATCCTCACCTTCTCTGCTTTCTTCACTCCATTCCACAACCTGCCTTTTATCTGCCCACCCATCTTAATTTATTATTTATTTATCTAATTTTTACTCCATCTTTCCCCACAATGTGGATGCAAAGCATCTTACATCATTCTCCTCTCCTCCATTTTATCCTCACAACAACACTTTGAGGTTAAGTTGGGCTGAGAACAAGTAACTGGCTCAACGTCACCCACTAAACTTCACAGGAAAGTGGGGATTTGAGTCTCTCGCATCATAGCCTGAAACATGAACAATTATGGCACATTGGCTTTTGTGGGTGGCTGCTGTTAAACACTAACAAGCACCCAGGCCTGGGTGAGTCATGCAATTTGTGTGGTATTGTCATCTCATGGTTGCTGCTGGGCCTGGCCTTGGAAAGTTCTCCCTCAAAGGCCACAATTGCACTGGAAAGGGCCCTGCCTCTTCCCTCTACCTTTTACTAACAGAAACCAATGCTAGAAGATTGGCAATTCTGCTGCGGTTGACTAGCAACAGCCACTGAGAGTATCTGCTTCTTAAAGTTACAGGTACTGCTTCTATCATTTGGAGAGGGTTAATCCTGTAGGTTTTTTTAAGATACTCTGTAGGTCTTTTCTGTTAGTCTCCAGATTTAAGTATCCACAGATTTGGCCCCACTGAGAATTAAATATATTAAAATATTAGTGGTAGTAATAAGTAGAAGCATACAATTTATATGACAGAGGGACTCCCTCAAACTGTCCACCACCTGGCATTTCTCAGGTCTTTGGCATGTTTCAATGATTTGCCTTAGGTCTGGAAATTATAGACCTTGTAGTTTTATTTTGTTCCATGTAAACCCATGAAAAGGATGATTAAAGATAAGAATAACAAAAAAAATCAGTATGATCTCAACAAAGGGAAGGCAAGTAACACTAATTTTTAATAATTTTCTTGAGTTTGTAAACAAATATATCAGTCATAGATGTGGTATATTGGCCCTCACCCCAACATTTTTCATGCCAGGATCAGGATGACTAAAAAAGACCAGCTGTTTGGTGGGAAGAGGAAGTAGTAGGAGGAACTATTGGATCCAGGCAATTGGTTATGAGTATCTGATCTGTGAGCTCAGGTGATGCAGCAAACAGGGGAACTTTGCTTGCAGCACCCATTTGTGCATTATGCTATTTCCTATCTAGTTCGGAACACAGTGGTGTAGGCCGGAGTAGGCATGCCACACAGCCTCCATTAATTGCTCTTTACATTTCTACATCCCTGATTTCTGGTCAGTTGGCACACCACAACAGGAATCAGGGAGTAACATGTTTCATCTTGTTCTCTCATCATTCACAGAGCACAACATTCCCATACACTCTAAGTAATATTCTTCTATGCTCAGAAGCTCATGATGTACCTTTCTTTCCGTTATGCTTCCTAGATAAGACAAAAGTCTGATCACAGCATATTTTGCTTAGTTGGCTGAGAATGGAATGTGTAACTTGTAACTGTTGCTATAGCCATATTTGGGCATCCGGGACTTCCTGAATACAAACTAATAAAACTCCCGCCTCCATCTTTGGAGGAACAGACTTTGCATCCAGATCCTGTCTCATGTCGTTACTACACAGTGGAAGGCCTGGTGGCTTATCATCTGTAGCAGGATCAAGGAACTGAAGTTTTTCAAAGCTTTTGACAGGAAAACTTAGCTGCCATGAGATAGTAAAACAAGCCCTTGTAGATCAATATTTTTCTAGGAAAGGGAGCAGAAAGTACGAATAGGAGAAAGCGAATGCTGCAGTTCCCCCAGGATCTGCACAAAGACTAGTGTAGAGATGGGCACAAAAATTCCGAACTGTGCAGTTCATGGTTCATAGCATGTCATGAACCACAAACCACGAACTTTCACGAACTTATCCTGGTTTGTGAACTGGTTCATTTGGTTCATGAAAACGTTACTTCCAGGTCAGCAGAAGTTCTGCAGAAAGCCCATCCCTCCCATTGCCTAGGGAACTGATTGATCGGTGCCAGGCTGTCTGCAGTGACAAACTGAAATACGAAACAAACGAACCGGGCTAAAATTCATCACGGTTTGTGAGAAATAAGCTCCCATGGACCACCGGTTCATTAACCACGAACTGGCCTGGTTCGTGACAAACTTTGGTTTGTATTTTGGTTCGTGCCCCCCTGTAGACTAGTGCCATGAGTTGGGTGTAATAAGTGAGATAGCCATGTGGGTGGATGTGACACCCAATTATTTAGGATGGAGAAACTGGAAAGATCAAGAAGAGCTCCACAAGGTGTCTCCAAACTGGGTAACAAGATTATGAGAGATGAGATTCAGTGCAAATCTGTGTAAATTGACTGGCAGCAGCTTCAAACAAAACAAAATATGCATTTCTTTGTAGCGCACAAAATTCATTATAAACACCATTGTTACAAGATCTGGGGGTGATGGCTATTTTTTAGAAAAGAAAGCTTAGAGAACTTCATGGAATATAGGCTTACCGATGGCTAATGTCCATGACAGGTCAAAATGGAATTCCTGTAAATGGAAGCAGTATACCTCCAAATGCCAGATTCCTGTCTTTCGATTTTTATTCTGCCCTCCCCACACAGGCAGGCTCAGGATGGATTACATTCAATAAAAACATTTCCATAAAATTTACATTTAAGCAGTTTAAAACATGCAACAGACAAGCACTGCTACGGTTTGCCTGAGAGCTGCCTCAGGACATCTGGCTTTCCTCAGTTAAGGTACTGGCCTTGATAAACCTTTGATCTGATCCAGCAGAACAACCTTCCTGTTATACAACCTGCTGCTCTCTGAACATGGTAGAACTTTAAACCTGTCAAAATTCTATTGCTTTTTTTTAAAAAAATGAATTTGGAAATAGAATGGTGGTTAAGTATTCCAAGTACACAGTGACATCTGTCAACGAGCTGGGGGGTGGGGTGGGGGGAATCAATTCTTTTAGTGTACAAAAAATTAAGCTTTAGAGGATAGACAAGTGGGCGCTGTAAATAGTGTATTACTTGGCATTTCTTTCTAATGGCAAGGAACACTGAAACTGACAAGGTAACAACTAGTCATTCAGCCAAAGGGGCCACATAATTTGCTGTAGCCCAGCAGCTTTTTCACTTGGAGACAAAATCCATTAGTAATGTTGACAGGGGGAATAGAGGTCAGCATATAAGGGTCTCCTCTCAAAGTTCATGGTGTTTTCTTAATAGGACAAGGCAACCTCATTAGTACTTTTGATCCTTTGAAAAACAAAACTAGGAGCAATACAATTTGAATCTATTAAAAGGTGCATGGTGGATTTTGGTAGTAAAATGCTTAAGGTTCCAAATAAAAACAGGACTGCCTAAAAGGATAAATCATTTAACAATACAAATCCCTTGATTGAAAAGATGCTGGGAGCTTGTTGCAGCAGATATCTGTTGCTACCTCTTATCTATGGAAGTTCAGTAGGGGAGATACTAAATCTTCCTCTGGCTGCCTGGCTGTGTGCTGTGTATGGAGAAGAATGGGCTGGGCTCCATGATATCCTGAGGGTGTCCTAAATAATATCACCATGTGCTGATTTGTATGTTCTCTGCCTAGGCAAATGCGGATGCCTCACTGGTGCATAGCACTGCAGTTAGCAGGGAGAGGCAGAGCTGTTGTGGATGTCATGGCAGTAGCATTCTCTTAATGGTATCGACTTGCTTTCTCCTTTGCAGTTGGGAATGTATAGGATCATGGTGATGTTATACCAGAATTATGCTGCAAAGCCAGCATAGTAGGACAGGACAATTGATTAGCCCCCCCCCCCATCAGCTCCATTATCCTCTTTCTCTTTTCCAGCCGTCTGGCATTAGTGGCAGCTAATGCTCCGGATCCCAAATGGCACAATGAAGCCAATGTGCCTCCTCCCACACACACTAGTGGCTCCAAACTACACATGCTCACAATAGATTCAAACCTCAGTAAACATCTCACACAAGGTTTTCCTCTTTACTCTAGTTCTAAGGACCAATAATACTGCTGCATAATCAAACATACAGTGTTAACATTACAATGCCTGAAAATTCTACATATCACAAAATAAAGAAAAATTATTTCATCGTTGTGAAATCTGGTACAGAGAATGGAACAAATATGAAATCTGATACAGATGTAAAGGGGCTGAGTTAGAGAATTCTATAAAAATCCTGGTTTTGAGCATGCAAATGTAAAGAATGAATAATTTTTAAGTGCCTTAATTTTTCTCTGAAACGGAAGGTGTTTTGATTCTATATTGTACTCATAGCTTTGATGCTTCTCATATATACTGATTTAAATAATCAATGACCACAATTCTTATTATGCCATATAATTCCACGGGTCACATGACATTCGAAGTTAAACATAGTTTTAATTGGTCCCAATTAGACATGGGAGCGAACGAAAAAAATTTAATGAACCCGTGGTTCGGTGCCGACGACGATCCCGAGATTGCGAACCACAACGAACATTTTCCGTTGCTGAACTGGTTCGCGGTTCACGGTTCACTGGGTGCAGAATGGCCCCCGTGGCACTAACACAGCCCATATTCCCAGGGAGTCTTTTGCAGGCTCTCCTACAGCCATCACCCAAGTTTGGACAAGATTGCAAAAGGGATCTTGGAGTTATACCCTCTCCAATCCAAGGCCCCAGGAAACTCACACGTGATACAATTAGAGCCACTGGTTGATGTTGGCCCAGTGTACAAAAGGTGGGTGTCGACGGTGGCTGCTGGGCTTGGTGGCCACGGGGAAGCAGCAATGAGCCACCTCCCCTCAGGAGGTGGGGGGTCTGGCAACTCGCCGGCAGCACCACCCATGTGCCTGCCCACCAGGCCAAAAAGGAGCACGCTGGTATTCCCTGCAACGGCAGGAATGTGGGTGATGATGGCAGCCACTGGGCCTGGTGGGCATGGGGAGGCATCGTCGAGCTGCCTCCCCTCAGGGGGCGGGGAATCTGGCCGCTTGCCAGCGGCAACCCCCATGTGCCCACCTGCCAGGCCAAAAAGGAGTGCACTGGTATTCCCGGTGCAGGCTGGAAGGTGTGTACTGGTGGCGGCCACTGGGCCTGGCGGGCACAGGGAGACGTCGTCGAGCCACCTCCCATCAGGGGGTGGGGGGTCTGGCCGCTCGCTGGCAGTACCCCCCATGTTCCCGCCTGCCAGGCCAAAAAGGAGCATGCTGGTATTCCCGGTGCAGGCCGGAAGGTGTGTACTGGTGGTGGCCACCGGGCCTGGCGGGCATGGGGAGGTGGCAATGAGCCACCTCCCCTCAGGGGGTGGGGGGTCTGGCTGCTTGCCAGCAGCACCCCCATGTGCCCGCCCACCAGACCAAGGAGAAGTGAGCTGGTATTCCCGGCATGGGTGGGAATGGACATGATATTTGGACGGGGGCCTGATCCCCCAGCAACTGCAGGTCCTCACCTCGGGGTCCCACTAAGGAAAATTTCGACAGCAGCCGACAGTACCCACCTTCCTGCCTTGCCGGAAAGGATGGGAGGGAGAGGACCTGTCATGTGGGGGGTAAGTGGGAAGATTCCCCCCCAACCTCCAGGGCAAAGAGGAGCACGCAGGTATTCCCAGAGTGGGTGGGAGATGACCTGTCATCATGAGGAGGGGGAGGGGGAATATCCCTCAGTATCTGCAGATCCTCACCCGAAGGTCCCACTGAGGAACAGTGCAGCGGTGGCAGCCAGCAGCTCACATCTTCCTGCCTTGCCGGAAAGGATGGGAGGGAGAGGACCTGTCATGTGGGAGGTAAGTGGGAAGATCCCACCCCAACCTCCAGGCCAAAGAGGAGTGTGCTGGTATTCCTGGAGTGGGTGGGAGAGGACGTGTCATTCGGACCGGGAGCCTGATTCCCCAGCCACCACGGGTCCTCACCCGAGGGTCCCACTGAGGAACAGTGCAGCGGCAGCCGCCTCCTGAGCCATCAGCCTCGAGGTTGTAAGCGGCGCTGTCCCAGACCCCGAGGGGACAACCTCCACAAGCGCAGCCTGCCAGAGTGCTCTGCTCTCACCAGCATCACCCTCAGGGCAAAGTGATCCTCCCACTGACCCCCGCTCAGAAGAGCGGGTGGCCCCCTTTCTCCCCCCAATGGATCTTTCACTGGGTGAGGAGGAAGATAGACTCGGGTGGTGCCTCTTCAGGTGCTGAGTCAGGGCCATCGAAGACAGGTGCTTTGGGTTTTTACCCCTGTGCACCAGGACATCACAGGCACAGCACCGCACCACACGGGGGTCATCAGGAAGGGCCCGAAAGTGCCTCCATACAGAGGTGTTGTAACATCGACCGCTAACTGTCCCAGGGGAAGGAGGACGAACGGTTACAGGCTGCGCTACGGGGCTGGACACGGACGACGGGGTGAGGGGTGGAATGCAGGAGGGGACACCACCGAGAGTTTGGGATGGGGACGGGAGGGATCTTTCATAACACACATACCATTCCTCCAGGGATCCATCACCCACCCACCCCTCCTCAAAATGTTGAGATACTCTCCCCCCTGCGCAAAGACCTCTTGGGCCACCACAGCTCACATAGGTGAATTGGGGGGAGCGGGAGGACTCCCTGCGGCCCCCGAGCCACACCCAAAACTGCTTTCCACAACTGAACCAGGAGTACTGCCATCGCACTTCACCCCACAACCACCCTTGGCAGCCAATACAAGAGGAAGACTCATTGTGCCACCAAACTAGAATTAAGGAGGACAGGAAAGGAGATGACTCTGTGTGCCCTCCGCCGTGGTGCCCACTGAGCTTGGCTCCAGGGCCTGGCAGCAGCCCTGGCACCAGAGGGAGGGAGGGACTAGTGCCCTAGCCCACCACTCCCACAGACCTGACCCAATTAGGCACTGATCAATAATCAATGTAAGCCCTCAGCCAAGGTGCCCACTGAGCTTGGCCCCAGAACCAGGCAACAGCCCTGGAACCAGAGGAGATAGATCCCTATCCCCCATATCCAAGCTGAATTAGTCTCTCTCCCCAAAGGCTAGCAAGTGGCAAGCAAGAACTCTGTCCCACTCCACTGCTTGCAGAAAGTGAAACCCAGTCTGGGAGCCCATGGCTATTTATAAGCACAGGTCCCATTGAGCAACGCAGGAGGTCTGTTTTTGGCCGTCAGAACTGCCTATCAGGGTTTGCAGGGATGAGATTGGAGTGCCTGTGGCTACAAGACACCCCCTCCCCCCCCGGGTGTCTTCTCCCAACTTGTAACCGCTTTGCAGCTCCGTGGTTGGAAGGAAGACCTGCCGATCAAGGTAAGCTGGGCTTCCATTCGGGTTTCCAGGGTGACAGAAGGAGCGCAGACAGAGTTCAGGCATTCCCCCGGCTCCGTTGCCAGGGGAATTGATTACTGACGCCTGAGTGTCTGCTTTCCCGATCCGTGGCTGAACACACCAAACCAGGCTTTTACCGACTGCTGGTTCATTGGCCGTTGCCAATAACGAACCATCGGATCGTGATCGCCATTTTCGTGGGTTTTTGAAGTTCGTAATGCGGTTCGTGCCCATTTCTAGTCCCAATTCTGTTTCCAGATGATTGCAGAAAAGGACATGCGTCAGCAGCATTAAAGACTTTGAATGTGAAAGCAGCTCATTCTTTGTCACAGAGGCCTTTTATTATTCCCCCCCTTCCCAATCCACAGTCCTCCTCCATTTTCTATCTCTACAGGGTCCCTTGTTCTGCAGTGGCTCCTGTGATCACACTTGGTCTGCAGTTAGAACTGGCAGGATGATTTCACCACCAACAACAATTCTCTCTTTGTCTGTTCCTTACAGTTTCAGATTCTTAATAAACTGCTAAGCAGATCTGTTGCAGTCTAAACCCATAGAAATAAATAGGTTTAGCTGGGTATGCCTCTGCATAGGATTTCTCTCTTAGTAGGCTACTACCTCTTTCCTTGACCAGACACCCAGCCCGAACATTAAAGCATATAGTATTATATTTAAAGTGTATGCAGAACAATAGTTGTAACTATATGTTCAAATTCTCTGGCAATATTTACAAGGACAACTCTATTATTTGAAAATATGCTGCCTTGATTTACTGTTATACCTATTAATGCTTACTTTTCTATATTAATAACTTAGGTCATAATTTCTTTTAAGAAAAAGAAAATGAAGGGGAGGCAAGGCTATAAGCAATATTAATTCCTTCGTTGGTTGTCTTTCCCAAACCTATCCAAGAAGATGTACTCAAACCATGGAAGAAAGATTTCCATCATAATCATTATTAAAATCATATCAAATCATATAGATGAGGGATAAGAAGTGGATTTTAGTACTTCCCTTCTGTATCTTTATTAGCACTCCATTTCCTTTTCATCCTGATGAATGACAAATTGTATGGCAGGATATAAAAGAAAATTGTTATAGGACTCAAAGTAGATTTTTCAGTGTGGAAACTGCTTGCTTTCTGTCTTCAGTGGTGAAAATTGTTTCACATACTTGGCTTTCAAAGCCCTAAGGACATTTTATTAATCTCAAGAACAGTGTATTGGTGTACAGTCTTTAAAAAAAATCTTCAGTAGTTTTGGACCCCCTAATTGACAATTCAAGAGATAGTCCTGAGGATACACATGTGAGTATTCACAGAAAGGACGCAGAGAACAGAATACTTCTTGTGGAAAGAATATGTGCTTATTAGAAAGAAATTAAGAATGGGAAAGTATGTGTGTATATGGGAGTGGGGTGCGAGTTGGTTCCAGGTTAAGATGTGACAACAAAATTGCAAATTTTAGAAGGCTAACAATGTTAAACTGGTGCAATAAACTTCAAAGAGTCAAACCTCGCACTATCTGGAAGATTGATTAGATCTCCTAAAAATATTGTCATGTCTGTGTATAGCCATGCCATGATTGTCTGTTTGTTATAATGCTTGTGCCACAATATGCTGAAGCTTCAGCTATACTGCTTTGTTACTGAATTGCTGTGTAACTCTTAAAATTTTTTTTTTAATTGTACTGATGTATGCCTTATATTGCCTCCACATACAATCTATACTTCATGTACATATACATATAGAATAAATTTAACAATCCATATATCCGATACAAACTTGTTTTCCCCCTTTTCTCCCCACCCCCTCAGGAGGAACAACCATAAGAATCAACTACTTTAAATCTTTAACCATGAGCACACTCTTTGGAGTTTTGTTAATATAATTTTGTTGGTCTCTCCTCCTCTTACCCATCTTATATATCTAGACCATTTCTTCCTTATCATTAATGTCTTATTTTCCCATGTCTTATCCTGTTTTAGTATCGATAAAATGTCTGATTGGATCCATTCATATAAATACCAATTCCATCTTTCCGAAGTCCATTTAGAGGCATCTTTCCATCCATACACTATTACAGCATGGGCAGCTATAATCATGGCTTTTAACAAGTGCTGTCTGTTTTCCTGTACTTTATTATTCCCCCAGATGCCCATAAATAGGATCTCCCCATTTAAATTTATCTCAGTGTCGCAAAGCTCCTTCACCTTTCCCAATATCATTTGCCAGAAGACTGTAACTTTAGAGCATTCTCATCATAAATGAGCATAGTAGCCTTTTATTTTATTACAATGCCAACATTCCGATTTCATTCCCTTGATCATATAGGATAATTGGGAGGGAGTCCTATACCATTTCAATATTACTTTCATCTCCAGTTCTTTAAACTTTTCCATTTTTATTACCCTTATATCTTCCATTAATTTATCTATCTTCTGATCTGTTAATTTTAACTCTTTCTCCCATTTGGATTTGATCAACCTGATCATATATTCTCTATCCTTATTCATTAAATTATATAATTTCCTTGTGATACCCTTCTTATTGACATCCTTTATACTATATAATTTTTCAAATGGGTTATCTTCCATATTTACTATTTTGCTATATCTCCTATGTTTCATAAAATTATATAGACTCATAATCTTTAACCAAGGTTGGTTTCCCACTCTCTCCAATACTTCTTGCATTGGAATCAAATTTCCTTGTGAATCATAAAAATCTTTCATTCTGTGTAAACCCTTCTGCTTTAATTCCTCCCAAAAATCCATTCCAAAATTTTTAAATGCTTCATTTAAGGATTCAATAGGGTTCCATTTTGAAGGTACTGGCAACCAGGTAGCTTTTTTCTTATTCCAATTTTTTAATGCTGTCTGTCGTGGGCCTAATGAATTCTCTATTTTTTTTTACCTTTGTTGTAAATATTCCATGCTTACCTACTCCTTTGTTTACATTATCTTCCCATCTCACCCATTTATCCAAACTTTTACCATCAATTTCCAATATCATTCTTAATTGGAAAGCTTCATAATATCTTTCCAATTGTGGAATGCCCCACCCTAGATCTTCCTTTGGTAAATCGCTTTTCTTGGTAATCTGGCTTCCTTACAACCAAATACCCACTTTTTAATTGTTTGGTCCCACATAATTAATTGCTTCCTAGATATCTCTTCCGGGAGTACCTGAAATAAATATAACATCTGAGTATTATATACATTTTATCTTATCTTCCCCAATATACTTAAATGTTTTTTCTCCCATTGTTTTCATCTTTTTACTATTTTTTCCATGTTAATTTGAAATTTACCCCTATCATATTTTAAATATTTTTTGTAATTATCACTCCCAAATATTTCAACTTTTTTGCTCCTAATTTCATACCTGTTAATTTACCTAGTTCCTTTTGTTCCTTTTGGTCGATCCTGCTAAGCATTAATTCAGACTTTTTAATATTTACTCCTAATCCTGAATATGATTTAAAGTCTTCTAAATTTATCATAAGATCTCTCAATGCTTCCAAAGAGTTTTCTAATACTAATAGTACATCATCAGCAAATAAAATTAGTTTAATTTCTTCCTTTCCTACTTTATAGCCTTTGATTCTAACACTCTTCCTAATTCTGTCTGCCAAAGGTTCCATAGCTAATACAAACAACATTGGAGATAGTGGGCATCCCTGTTTTACTCCTCTTTGAATTAATATTTCCCTGGTACGTCCGTCATTAATTTTAATCAGGGCTTTCCCTTCTTTGTAAATTTCTTTTAATGCGATCGTAAAAGGTCCTTCAAACCCAATTTTGTTTAATACCTGAAAAAGACATCCATGATTTAATGGATCAAATGCCTTATAAACATCTAATTTCAGTAGTGCAATCTTTCTCTTATTATTTGCATGGTATAAGGCATTGATGACATTTCTAATGGGGTGTCCAATATATCTTCCTTTTACAAATCCGTATTGGTCCTCTCCCACTAATCTCGGGAGGTATTTTTCCAATCTATTAGCTAATACCTTTGCAAAAATTTTATAATCTTGATGTATTGTCGAAGGCTTTCACGGCCGGAGAACGATGGTTGTTGGGGGTTTTCCGGGCTGTATTGCCGTGGTCTTGGCATTGTAGTTCCTGACGTTTCGCCAGCAGCTGTGGCTGGCATCTTCAGAGGTGTAGCACCAAAAGACAGAGATCTCTCAGTGTCACAGTGTGGAAAAGATGTAGGTCATTTGTATCTACTCAGGAGGGGTGGGGTTGAGCTGAGTCATTCTGTAAGAGTTTCCCAGGGTGTGGAATGCTAATGGCGGGAGGCTTCACTGTAACCTGAGGAGGTTCTTTTGCATATGGATTGGTGCTTGATGTGCTAATCTTCTCTGCAGGGCTATTGTCGGGTGTGGAGTGTTTTGTTGGCCTGGTGTTTTTCAGAACTGGAGCCCATGCTCTGTTCATTCTTAAGGTTTCTTCTTTCCTGTTGAAGTTTTGCTTATGCTTGTGAATTTCAATGGCTTCCCTGTGCAGTCTGACAAAGTAGTTGGAAGTGTTGTCCAGTATTTTGGTGTCCTGGAATAAGATACTGTGCCCTGTTTGAGTTAGGCTATGTTCAGCCACTGCTGATTTTTCAGGCTGTCCAAGTCTGCAGTGTCTTTCATGTTCTTTTATTCTTGTCTGGATGCTACGCTTTGTGGTCCCGATGTAAACTTGTCCACAGCTGCAGGGTATACGGTATACTCCTGCAGAGGTGAGGGGGTCTCTGCTGTCTTTTGCTGATCGTAGCATCTGTTGTATTTTTCAGGTGGGTCTGAATACTGCTTGAAGGTTATGCTTTTCCATAAGCTTTCCCATCTGATCAGTAATTCCTTTGATATATGGCAAAAACACTTTTCCTGTAGGTGACTGTTTTTCCTTGGTTGTTTGATTCATCCTGGGTTTGATTGCTCTTCGGATTTCATTTCTGGAGTAGCCATTTGCCTGAAGTGCGTGGTTTAGATGATTAATTTCCTCATTGAGAAAGCGCGGCTCACATATCCGTCTTGCACGATCCACTAATGTTTTCATTATGCCTCTTTTCTGTCGGGGGTGGTGATTGGAGTTTTTGTGTAAGTACCGATCAGTGTGAGTTGGTTTCCTGTAGACCTTGTGACCTAACTGAAAGCAAACTTTCAGTTAGGTCACAAGGTCTACAGGAAACCAACTCACACTGATCGGTACTTACACAAAAACTCCAATCACCACCCCCGACAGAAAAGAGGCATAATGAAAACATTAGTGGATCGTGCAAGACGGATATGTGAGCCGCGCTTTCTCAATGAGGAAATTAATCATCTAAACCACGCACTTCAGGCAAATGGCTACTCCAGAAATGAAATCCGAAGAGCAATCAAACCCAGGATGAATCAAACAACCAAGGAAAAACAGTCACCTACAGGAAAAGTGTTTTTGCCATATATCAAAGGAATTACTGATCAGATGGGAAAGCTTATGGAAAAGCATAACCTTCAAGCAGTATTCAGACCCACCCGAAAAATACAACAGATGCTACGATCAGCAAAAGACAGCAGAGACCCCCTCACCTCTGCAGGAGTATACCGTATACCCTGCAGCTGTGGACAAGTTTACATCGGGACCACAAAGCGTAGCATCCAGACAAGAATAAAAGAACATGAAAGACACTGCAGACTTGGACAGCCTGAAAAATCAGCAGTGGCTGAACATAGCCTAACTCAAACAGGGCACAGTATCTTATTCCAGGACACCAAAATACTGGACAACACTTCCAACTACTTTGTCAGACTGCACAGGGAAGCCATTGAAATTCACAAGCATAAGCAAAACTTCAACAGGAAAGAAGAAACCTTAAGAATGAACAGAGCATGGGCTCCAGTTCTGAAAAACACCAGGCCAACAAAACACTCCACACCCGACAATAGCCCTGCAGAGAAGATTAGCACATCAAGCACCAATCCATATGCAAAAGAACCTCCTCAGGTTACAGTGAAGCCTCCCGCCATTAGCATTCCACACCCTGGGAAACTCTTACAGAATGACTCAGCTCAACCCCACCCCTCCTGAGTAGATACAAATGACCTACATCTTTTCCACACTGTGACACTGAGAGATCTCTGTCTTTTGGTGCTACACCTCTGAAGATGCCAGCCACAGCTGCTGGCGAAACGTCAGGAACTACAATGCCAAGACCACGGCAATACAGCCCGGAAAACCCCCAACAACCATTTATAATCTTGGTTTATCAAGCTTATGGGTCTATAAGGGGCCGGATCCACCGGGTCCCTTTGTTGTTTCAAAATTGTAATAATTTCAATATTTCTCCAAGAGTCAGGGGCTTTCCCACCTTTTAAAATTTTGTTGAATAATCTCTGCAACTCCGGGACTATTATATTACTCACCATTTTATAAAATTCTCCTGTGAATCCGTCTAAGCCAGGTGATTTCCCGTATCTTAGATTCTTAATAACGTTCCTAATTTCTTGTTGTGTAATATCCTGATTTAGTACTGTCATGTCCTCTTCCTTGATTTTATTGTCTATCTCCTCCTCAAAATGATTGCTTTCCTCAACTTTAAATAACTTTTGGTAAAATTTTGCAAAAATTTCTCTTATCTGATTGTCTTTAAATATCCTATTTCCCCTTGCATCTTTCATAAACCCTATCCTTTACTTTTTCCTTCTTTTCTTCAAATAATTTGCCATTCTTTTCATGGAATTTATATTGATGCTTTGGTACTCATTTTTCACTACAATCTCCTTTTTCCACATTGAGAGGGTATCTAATTCCTGCAATTCAACTTTTATTTGGTCCTGAATCTGCTTATCATACTTTGTTTGTAATCGTCTCTGCAATTCTAATATTTCCTTTAACTTTTGTTCTCTTTTCATACCCATATTTGTTCTAAAATGAATATCTTTAATAATACAGATCCCTCTAATCACTGCTTTCACCACTTCCCAAATTATATCTTCCTCTGTGGATTGTCTCTTTTCCTTGAAATAAAGTTCCACCCCTTTAAGAAAATCTTCCCTATCTTTCTGTTGTAAAAATATTGTGGGGTTGATTCTCCACCTTCTAATTTGGTGCTCCTCATCCAATTTAATTTCTATAATAAGTGTCACATGATCAGATATCCATATTGGCCCTGTTTCGACTTTAGTTACTTCCATATTATTAGTTTCTTTTTCTAATATATGATCAATACAGGAGAATTTTTGATGTCTTTTTGAAAAGAAGGTAGGTTGTTTCTCTTCTTGCATTAAGTCATATATTTCTTTAAGCCTCCATTTTTGTAACTTTAACTTCTTATTTGACAAAATATCATTATTAAAGTCCCCTACTATTATTAATTCCCCTTCATAAAATGACTGCAATCTTTGCATGATTTTATTCAAATATGTGGTCTGACCTTTGTTTGGCGCATAAATATTTGCCAAAGTATATCTTTTACCATTCATACTAAATTTCAGGAAAATAAATCTTCCTTCTCTATCTTTGCATTGTTCCAAAATATTTACATTCAATCTAGAGTGCAAGAGAATGGCTACTCCTCTCACTTTTTTTGTTCCCCTTGATTCTATTTGTAAACTCCAACTGGGGGAGTTTAACAATGGTCTTAGATCCTTCCTGCTCTTATGGGTTTTTTGAATACATAACAGATCAATTCCTAAATCTTTTAACATTTTATTTATTCTATAACGCTTAACATCTGAGGCCAACCTATTTACGTTTAAGGAGAGTAGTCTAATTACTCTCCCCATTACTTAATTTGAGTGAAGCTCACTGGTGTGCCTACTTGTTTGTAATTACTTATACCCATTATTCTCTGGTTGTTCATTTCCCCATAGCCCGAATCAAGTCCCTTTAATAAGAGACTGGGCAGGTATTTTGCATAACCTCCCCTTTTTGTTCTTGAAATTGGAATCCCACCTACCCAATTTGCCACTCCCCCATCCCTTATTTTTTAACCCAACAACTAATACTAGTTAATAATTGTTTTCCAGTTTCCTATTGTTACTATCTTAATGTAATATAAGTTGAAATAAGAGAGAAGAGGGTGGGGGAGGGGAAGGAAGAAAATACAATGTCCTGTCTTCATTCAATCACACAAACTTAATTCAGTCTTCTTCTTCCCCCTCTAGATCTCCTCCATCTCCACTCTTCTTTTCGGCCTGTTGTGGGATGTTTCTTATATTGAAATTCTTAAGTAACTTTTCAGCTTCTAAATGATTTTTAGCTCTATTAAGTATACCATCCTTGAAAATCAAGATAGTTGCAGGATATCCCCAAGAGAATAATACTCCACTCTCATGTAACTTCTGTGCTAATGGTTTCATACCTTTCCTCTCTTGTAAAGTCTCTGGTTATAAATCAGGTCGAGGTGTGACTCTCTGACCCTGAAATTGCAAGTTCTTAATTTTCCTTAAAGTCTTCCATACTTTGCCTTATATCTTTTCCCTTGAAAAAGCAATTATGATATCTCTGGGGCTAGCTCCAGTTTTTGGCTTTGGTTTCAGGCTTCTATGATCTCTTTCCAAGTCTTCTTCTACGATATTTATTCCAAGCTCTCGAAACCATTTAATTAGTGCTTTTTCAAGGTCTTTAAGAGAGAGATCTTCCGTTACTCCTGATAGTCTGAAGTTTCTATGGCGCTGGCGGTCTGATAATGAGGCTAGTTTTCTTTCCAGTTCTTGTATTGTTTTCTCATTGCTTACAGCTTTTTTTGCAGCTTTATCTGCAACTGCTTGGGCCGATTTAATATCTTCCGATAATTGTTCAAAGTTACTCTGTAAATTTTTAATGTCCTCCCTGATATTTTTTTCCATATTAGTTATAAGCTCAGAGAGCTCTTTTACTTCTTTTTTTGTCGCCATTTTCTTTCCTCTTCTCCCGTTGTCTGGGTGTCACTTAATAGTTACTTTATAACCACAATACTGCAAGACTCACCCAGTCCAAGGTTATATTTTATTGCTTCAGCAAATTCCCTCTCTGGGCATACTTCTTTCACCTTTATTTTGCCATTATTTTGGTTGTTATTTTTGTTTCCTTTTAATCTGTTCTCGGCGGAGTTACTGAGGCGTCTATTCTTGTCAACACATGCGCAGGATCTCCTGCTGTGTAACTCTCTGATCCTCTGTAAACAATTTGCAGACCTTACTTCCTTAGGTCCCAGAAAGGGCCTCTCTTGTTATCTTAGAGAAATATGTGAGTCTCGGGTAGCCGTGACCTTGATGCTGGGAAGTAGGCATTGTATACCTAATACAAAGTCATAACTGAATAGGTTCTCACAGAAGTCTTGTAGGCTTGCACGCCAAAACCTGTCACTTGGAGGACAGGAAAAACCAACTATAACATAGATTACTTGGTTTGAATTGTCACCTGTCAAGCTCTGTGATGGAGAACAGACCTGAACTGCATAGATCCTAATAAAGCTGATTCTGCTGGAACCAACATGTGTTCACTGTGGATGGGCTTGAGGGGCTTACCTGCTAGGGACTGACACTTTTGAAAGCTGCATATTTCTGTGGCTGTATGTTTTAAGTTGCTGGCAAGGAAGGCCTGGCTGCTAGTCCTGGGAAGTAGGCATTGTATACCTAATACAAAGTCATAACTGAATAGGTTCTCACAGAAGTCTTGTAGGCTTGCACGCCAAAACCTGTCACTTGGAGGACAGGAAAAACCAACTATAACATAGATTACTTGGTTTGAATTGTCACCTGTCAAGCTCTGTGATGGAGAACAGACCTGAACTGCATAGATCCTAATAAAGCTGATTCTGCTGGAACCAACATGTGTTCACTGTGGATGGGCTTGAGGGGCTTACCTGCTAGGGACTGACACTTTTGAAAGCTGCATATTTCTGTGGCTGTATGTTTTAAGTTGCTGGCAAGGAAGGCCTGGCTGCTAGTCCTGCGACTTCTCCCTCTGCCATCTCAAATCAGTCTTGCTGGCAAGATCTCACAATGAAATCTGTGATTTGGGGTGGTGACCTCAACACTCCTCTTATGTTTCCCATTGCAGTGCTCCTTCCCACTGACAGCTCCTGTTGCTGCATACTGTGAACTCATTGTCCTTCCATGCCCATGTAACATCTCCCTTGCAAAATGCTTCTTCTCCTCCCATCGATATCAACCCATACATGTTGTGTGGCATGTTTTGGCAATGGTTCCCACAATGGGCCTCAAGCCTTTTTCTTGGATTGTTCCTAACTGATCAAAGTAATACAAAACAGTGAGCAAGCTCTCATACTCTTTCAGAACTTTTCATTAGGGCAGGTGAGAATGAGGAGGAGAGGGAAAAGAGATGCTTCCTGGTTGGATCTTAAGGCTTGCATCCTGTGTGGATTGTCAAGTGGACTTCACTGATATGATATTATACTTTTAGTCTTCTGGGAAGAAGAGATGCAAACGGTCTTCATCTAAAAATATAAAAGCCAGTATTTATTTAAAATGTTTGTCACCTTTCTACTCAAATAGGGTCCCCAAGGTGGTGAACATCAAATATTAAGATATTTCAACTTAAAAACTTTTAAAATAAGGTTTGTTTGTTTGTTTGTTTATAGTCTGCCTTTCTCACTGAGACTCAAGACGGCTTACACAGGGTGAGTTAGTACAGTTGATTTCAAGGGAATTTCAATAAATGACATAATAGGGTATGTGAATGCAAGTCTGCAAGATTTAAAACCAGCAGAAATCCAATACAGAGTTGAAGAAATGCTGTAACAGAGCAGAAGCAATTCTATAACATATTAAACAACATAGGAAGTACGCAGTAGAATCATACTTAGAAATACAGATAGTACATAATAGCACATAGTACTAAAGTCTATAGTCCCACTTCCTATCTCTTCACTGATGCATTTCTTTGAGACCACTTCCTTACAGTACAGCCCTCCTGTCTGAGTAAAAAGCCCTCTTGAATAATTCAGTTTTGCATTATTTGCAGAAAGTCAGGAAAGGGTGAGATTTCCTGACCTCTTCAGGTAGGCAATTCCATGAGGTGGGGGCCATTACAAAGAATGCAGGTGTATGTAGTGTTCCCAGACCTCCTGGTTGGGGCAGGAGATCCCCTGCTTCCAGCCCCTGCCCCCCACCATTTCTAACCTGGCTGGCATGGGGGGGGGGGACAGTGCACAGAATGGGAGCTCTGGAGCCTTCATTGTCACTCCAGGAATGATGTCATTCTTGATGTGACAATGAAGGCACCTGAGTGCACGAGTGTGAAGCATATACACATGGTAAGTTTCCCCCATGCCACTCCATGATCCCCATCTCCCGGTTTGGACCCCAGGGGACCTGGCAACCCTACTTATATGGATAGCTATTGATTTTGCCCTTGTGCAAGGTGGCACCTACAGACACATAACACATACAGTTGATCCAATTTCTCCCTAACAGAGGTCCCTTAAAAAGCTGAGATCAGCTGGAAAACATGAGTAAGATTTGATTATTTGTATCTGATCATTGACCGACAAACGCTTATACCCTGGAAATCTTGTTGATCTTTAAGGTGCTTCTGGACATGAACAGCATTTCAAAGGTGAGGAAAATCTGCTCCATTGATGGAAATGTCTTCTGCCACTCAGATTCTCTCTACAGAAGAGATCTGACATGGGGATGCTCAAGTAACTTACTTTCGGTGTGGTCTTATATTCAAGGGTACTCTGTCTCCCTAGCAGTGCAGGTATATCCTCAATGGGAGAACATCTTTCATTTGAGTATTCCTATGTAAGAAGTATAGAGACTCTCAGCTGGGCAGTGGGAGTAAAATGGAGGTGAGAGGTGTTAGAATATAGAGATATCAAACAGAACTGTAGATATCAAGTTAGCCTTTTAATTCACCTTCTGACTTAGCAGTTTTGTTGTGTGGTTCGTCTGCGATGGAAAGTGGGGAGGTACAGGAGGCTTCTTCTCTATTGCCTGCCTCTCCAAAGAGATGTACGCCCATCCTGAAGGAGGCTAAGCCGTCTTTGTAATTCTTACATGCTATAGCTAGATGTTAATAACTTTCTTTCCTTTTTCATATTTAGTTGCTAGACTTAATGTGTTATATCTTTGTACATAACTGCGTGTTCTCTGTTTTTTATATTCTAATGTAGTCCAATAAAGATCTTCCTTTGGTTAAGAGTAAACTATGTCAAAAGGTGAACTCACCCACTGGTCTACTGCTGAGCCATTTGCTAATATTTTGCGCATGTTTAGAGGTTCATCAGTTTCCATTCCAAACATTTAGTGAGGGTTGAAACCTATACATTTGGTGGTGGCAGAGAACAAAAGGAACTATGACCAGAAGGGAGTGAGACGTCCCCCCTCCCCCAGCCATAATAAATCACCTTCGGTGTCAGCAGGGCTGCAATGACATCACTTTAGGTAACCTCAGAACTGATGTCGTCATTGTGCTGGTGACATCTCTACTTCACTGGCAAGACACCACCAGAGTAGGTGAGTCACTAGTTGTCAGCCTCGTGCTGGCAACACTATTTAAAGAGATGCTGAATACAATTTTTCCCCTGTATGATACTTCTTCAAGCAATGGGATGAAGTTCTTTTATAAGGCATGTTAAGACTAAAATTGTTAATGGATTTTTAGACCCCTTTCCATTAAATCTTGTTGTGAGCACACATTCAAGCTGACAAGACACAAAGCACACAGACATGTAAGATAGCCTTCCTCTGAGATATCCTGCTTGTCAGATAGGTCTTGGGTAGGCGAGAAAGGTCACTAAGCAAAGTATAAACATTTTCTTGTTTTGGTTTTAATAATTAAAATTAATTAAGATTTTAACCTTGAATGCATTCCTTCCCAGGAGTGTGTCAAGATATATGGCTCCAGCTTCTCAAATGTTTGTATAATTCTGTTGTCAATCAAGCTCGTCAGCTACCATGTATTCTGGGAAATGTCATGCTGCATCATTCTGTGACATTCTGACAGAGTGTTTATACTAACCTTTTGATCTTTTATTCTGTAAACAACTAGCAATTATTCTGTAAACAATCAATGCTGCGAGACCGTCTCTCCCTGTATGTATCCCAGAGAGCATTAAGATCGGCAGATAAGAACCTACTGGTGGTCCCTGGCCCCAGGGAGGCTTGGCTGACCTCAACCAGGGCCACCTCAATCTGGTGGAACTCTGTCAGAGAATACCTAGGCCCGCCAAGATCTCATATCCTTTCAGTGGGCCTGTAAGACAGAGATGTTCCACCAGGTGTATGGTTGAGGCCAGTCTTTGACCATTTTAGGGGCCTTTCTACCGGTCTACTGCCAGGGGGGCAACATAATCATCTGCCTCCCTATAAGAGCAGTCACTAGAATATTATAAACTGTGCCCCCCCTTTTGTTTTGCTTTGTTTTATATCATGATTGGGGAAATTGGAGGGGGCCCACCATCTGAGATGTTGTTTTATATGTATTCGGGTTTTTTTTCTTTTTGGACTTTTAAATGTATGTATATGCTTTAATGCTTACTGAGCATTTTATTGTTACCTGACCTGAGCCCGTTTGCAGGGAGAGTAGGCTAGAAATCGAACAAACAAACAAACAAACAAATCCCTCTGTTACTGATCCTTACACATTTCAGCCTGAAATTGGTGATATGTGTCATGGGCATATTCTATAAACAATAAACCCATATTCCTTTACATAGTGCTGGATTTGGTGTCTTGATTCTGTGTGAGGTTATTGACTGAAGGGGGTTTGAATTGAAACACAGAGTACTCTAAAATAAATCCCCTTCAAAAATCTCCTTTCCAGTAATATGCCATAGAGTATAAACATAACCGTTTCTATTAAGGGGTTATAAATGGAACACAGATTCATCTGTTGTTACTGTGTGTGGTCAGGACATTTATACAGTAATGTATCGGTGTGAATATGGCCCACTTTTCAATTTGAGCCCTCAAATGCACACGTCCTGAGCATAAAGGGATGGGGAGTCCTTCTACTGCCTCTGATTCCTAAACTAAAAGAATTGTTGGCTTAGTTTCTACACCCAGCTTAAAGATGCTCTCAAGTCTAAACTGCGATCAGGGCCAACTTCACCCATTTTACCCTCTTAAGAGAACTCTGCAGCAATGAATGTGGGAGGCTCCCTTCTAAGTTGCCACACTGGTTGAAGGTAGAGATGGGCACAAACAGCAATACGAACCCAAAAAGCCATGAACAGCCCAATCTGCTGTTCATGAGCAAGCTATTTGTGAGGCCCGTTCCCGGCAAACGTGTTTGTTCCAAGCCCTCTTCATGGTGTTCGTCAGCTGTTCGTAAAGCCAGACAGTCTGGCGCCTTTCAATCAATTCCCCTGGCAACATAGGCGTGGACTGTCTGAACTCCATCTGAACTCCTTCTGGCTTTCCTTCTGGCTTGTGATCCCTCAAAGTAGCTTCCAGCAGACTCCAGTTTTTTCCACTGTGAAATGAAAATGACAGGAAAGGGAGGGACCCATGGATCATCGCTTTCCCATGGTCCAATCTCTCTGAAAATTGGAGAATATTCAGAGAACAGTGAGGACTATGTCCCCTGCAAATTTGGTGGGTATTGGACATTGGGAAGGTCAGGTTGTAACCCCTCAAAGTAGCTTCCAGCAGACAGTCCAGTTTTTGTCACTGTGAAGAGAAAATGACAGGAAAGGGGGAAACTCATGGACTCTCCTTTCCCCGGCTCAAGTTCAGCTAAGTCTCAAGGGGGCCATTCTGGCTCTCACAAACCTCCAGCTACAATGTTCGTGAAGATGTCATGTCCATCGATGTTCGTGAATCCCTGTTCGTGGATGGCAACAAACAACGAACATCGTGTTCGGGGGTTTTTTTCTGTTCGTGCCCATCTCTAGTTGAAGATAAGATGTACCCCGCCTCCACAATAATGGTGCTGACTGGGAAATAATGATAGGTGCAAGTACTGCTTTTTACTTTCCAGGTGCCAATTTCTGCTGGATGGCCACATGACATAGCCATTTGTATCACTTAGATGTTGAATTAGCCCTGGCATTAATCTATACAATAGTAGTAAGAGAATATAGATGAAGTGATACGGTTTCTTTACAAAGCTTGTAAAGTGATACCATTTCTCTACTGAGCTCCTGAGTGAAAGGAAAAATATAATTAACATTCATTAATTCATTTTGTTAATTTCACTTTTGCTTTATAAACATAACCCAAACTAATGGAGCAAAATATGTAATTTTGTCTTAAAAGCTGAAAAGAACAGAAGCAATTTCCATAAGCCAACCAGAATACAATCCTAAGTATTTATACTCAGAAGTAAATCTGATTGAGTTCAATGGAACTTTACTCCCATTGCAATGGAAGCACAATATCCAACAATGTATGGGTTTGGCATAGGTTTGCCATTCCCCAGGTGGGGGCAAGAGGTCCCCTGCCCCCAGCCTCCACCCCCTGCCACTAGTCACCTGGCCAGGAGGGGAAAGTGCATGGAATGGACCCAAGATCTCAGAAGTATGCTCCTGGGTGCTCTGGAGCTCTTCCTTTTTGCACTAGGAATGACATTATTCCCAGCATGACAAGGAAGAACTCTGGAGTTCACATGCTTTGGCGCATGCAAAATGAGTTCCCATCACGCCCCCCTGTGACTTCTCTGTCCCCTGGGTTGGGCTCCAGGGGACCTGGCAACCCTATCTAGAGCTTACCTGCATGCTCCCCGCATTGTACCAGGAATAACATCATTCTTGGCACAACAATCGAGGGCCAATTGAGTAAAAATCAGCCCCAAATTTAAGCATTGGCCCCTGGTGCAATCCATTACTTCCTGGCATGATGCAGGGTGATCCGGTGCATGTGCACACTTTGCATTTGCGCAAGAGAAGCATCCCTCACATGTGACTCCTTGCTATGCCCCTCCCATCTCCTGGTTTACCCTCCTAGGGACCTGGCAACTCTAATTTGGCCTGAATGTGAGAAAGGTCACATCCTTCTTCACCACAAGCAGCATTCGTTGCTCTGAGTGGCTTAAAGCTAATAGAACAGGAGAAGGAAATGGGTGAGGATTCCAGACATGCATCACAGGGAATTTAGCTTTAGCAGATTTGGATGGCAGAGGAGGAAAGGCAGTAGTGAGACAACAGAAGACAAATAGGCTGCATGTGAGCTTGCATTTAATCTTCTCAATTCACAGTTGTTAAGAATAGAGTGATACTGGAGGTTTGAATTCTGTTTTGAAGTAAATTACACAAAATTGTAGAAGTTGCTTCATCCCATATGACCCCAAATGTCGGGACAACCAGCCTTTTGACCAGACTGGGCTCATTGTTTGGGGGCTGTGGTAGTACATTGCCCTCAAAACTACTGGGGTTTGAGACCCTGATTACAGGTTTGGCCCTTCCAATGCATAACACTCTGTCTACAATCCAGAAACACACACCTGTGCTTGTCTTTGAGCAAGTGATGAGTCAAATGATCAAAAAGGACTATAATGAATTAACAGGTATGAAATTAGGAGCAAAAAAGTTGAAATATTTGGGAGTGATAATTACAAAAAATATTTAAAATATGGTAGGGGTAAATTTCAAATTAACATGGAAAAAATAGTAAAAAGATGAAAACAATGGGAGAAAAAACATTTAAGTATATTGGGGAAGATAAGGGCAGTTAAAATGTATATAATACCCAGATGTTATATTTATTTCAGGTACTCCCGGAAGAGATATCTAGGAAGCAATTAATTATGTGGGACCAAACAATTAAAAAGTGGGTATTTGGTTGTAAGGAAACCAGATTACCAAGAAAAGTGATTTACTCACCAAAGGAAGATCTAGGGTGGGGCATTCCACAATTGGAAAGATATTATGAAGCTTTCCAATTAAGAATGATATTGGAAATTGATGGTAAAAGTTTGGATAAATGGGTGAGATGGGAAGATAATGTAAACAAAGGAGTAGGTAAGTTTGGAATATTTACAACAAAGGTAAAAAAAAATAGAGAATTCATTAGGCCTGCGACAGACAGCATTAAAAAATTGGAATAAGAAAAAAGCTACCTGGTTGCCAGTACCTTCAAAATGGAACCCTATTGAATCCTTAAATGAAGCATTTAAAAATTTTGGAATGGATTTTTAGGAGGAATTAAAGCAGAAGGGTTTATACAGAATAAAAGATTTTTATGATTCACAAGGAAATTTGATTCCAATGCAAGAAGTGTTAGAGAGAGTAGGAAACCAATCTTGGTTAAAGATTATGGGTTTATATAATTTTATGAAACATAGGAGATATAGCAAAATAGTAAATATGGAAGACAACCCATTTGAAAAATTATATAGTATAAAGGATGTCAATAAGAAGGGTATCACAAGGAAATTATATAATTTAATGAATAAGGATAGAGAATATATGATCAGGTTGATCGAATCCAAATGGGAGAAAGAGTTAAAATTAACAGATCAGAAGATAGATAAATTAATGAAAGATATAAGGGTAATAAAAATGGAAAAGTTTAAAGAAGTGGAGATGAAAGTAATATTGAAATGGTATAGGACTCCCTCCCAATTATCCTATATGATCAAGGGAATGAAATCGGAATGTTGGCATTGTAATAAAATAAAAGGCTACTATGCTCATTTATGGTGGGAATGCTCTAAAGTTACAGTCTTCTGGCAAATGATATTGGGAAAGGTGAAGGAGCTTTGCAACATTGAGATAAATTTAAATGGGGAGATCCTATTTATGGGCATCTGGGGGAATAATAAAGTACAGGAAAACAGCACTTGTTAAAAGCCATGATTATAGCTGCCCATGCTGTAATAGCGTATGGATGGAAAGATGCCTCTAAATGGACTTTGGAAAGATGGAATTGGTATTTATATGAATGGATCCAATCAGACATTTTATCAATACTAAAACAGGATAAGACATGGGAAAATAAGACGTTAATGATAAGGAAGAAATGGTCTAAATATATAAGATGGGTAAGAGGAGGAGAGACCAACAAAATTATATTAATGAAACTCTAAAGAGTGTGCTCATGGTTAAAGATATAAAGTAGATGATTCTTATGGTTGTTCCTCCTGAGGGGGTGGGGAGAAAAGGGGGAAAACAAGTTTTATCGGATATATGGATTGTTAAATTTATTCTATATGTATATGTACATGAAGTGTAGATTGTACGTATCTGGGCAATAATGTTAAGATATTGAAGGATGTTCCATTTTTGGCTTGTAAAAGAAGATTTAAATATAAAAGACTTGCGGCTTTCCTGAGGAAATGTGAAGTAAAATATAAATGGTTGTTTCCAGAAGCCATCTGGTTCAGATACAAGGATCAAACCTACAAGATAACATCGGAAGTACAGCTGAGGGACTTTTTGTTTAACCATCAGGAGTTTCAGCAAGAAGAAAGTCCAAAGTCTGAAGGGGAGAGTGGGGGGGGGGGAGGAGGGAACGAGCGCAGCTATTGTAGCTGCGCAGAGAGAACTGAGACCGAGACGCAGGGGGGCGGGGAAGAAGACCTGATCCTGAATGTAGTCTGTATTTTATAAGATCTACCAATCTGATAGCATATTAGAAAGTTAACTTTAAAGAAAAATTGCAGTATGAAGGGAATACAAGACATGTAGATGTAGTGTGTGTTTTCTGTTTATATGTTGCTCTTCCCTTTTCCCCAGTCCCCTTTTTTCCTTTATATTTTTGTAGTTTTTTGTAGTTTTCTATGTTAGAAATTAAAATAAAAATATATAAAAAAAGAAAAAGAAAAAAAAGTATAGATTGTACGTGGAGGCAATATAAGGCATACATCAGTACAATAAAAAAGGACTATAATAGAACCAACTGTTCTTTTATATGAGTATGTGGTATAGGATTAAATGCTATTGGTATCTTTGCAGACACAGATAGCATTACAAGAATTGGCTGAATTGGCTATCTGCACACACAGATAGCATTACAAGAATTGGCTGAGGTATTGTTATGGCTGTAATTCTAAGGATGGTGTTCTGAGAGCAAGCCCCATGGAATAAAGTTTCAAGGGAAGACTAGCGGATTGCTTCTTCCTCCCTGTACCTTCTTCTGCAAGCCATCACTGAGTTCTTTGCCTGAAACAATCCTGCCATCTACTGGCAAAGAGTTTAAGTTACAATCCATGGTGCTTACACACAAGAAACTCCATGCTCCACGTCTCCTAATGCCACATAGATATTTTAAATTTTCATTGTAAAAGATCAGAGGTTTTCCGCAAAGGTCCATATTTTTTAAAAGCATTTAGCAGTTGGGACTCAGACCATGGACAACTATCTCTATAAGCTTTATAAGAATCTGTTTTCAGAGAGCTAAATGCAGAGGGTTAACAGAATGAGTGGCTCAAGCCCCCAACAAAATTTTCCAGGATGATGATGTCTGGGGTTCCAGGTAGCATGAGATACACCCAGTGGTTTAGTTTGTATCTGCTTCCTCCTAGCTTGAGCTACCTGTAAGCACAACAGGTAGAATCACAATGGGTTCCCTGTGATGTTTATGTCATGTCTAAACATGGGCACGACCTGCATTACGAACTTCAAAAACCCACAAAATTGGCTATTGTGCGATGGCGATCCGGTGGTTCATGATTGTCCACGGCCAATGAACCAGCGTTCGGGAGAGGCCTGGTTCGGTGCGTTCGGCCGCGGTTCGGGAAGGCAGTCAGGCGCCAGCAATCAATTCCCCTGGCAACGGAGCCGGGGGAATGCCTGAACTCTGTTGGCGCTCCTTCTGTTGCCCTGGAAACCCGAATAGAAGCCCAGCTTACCTTGATCGGCAGGTCTTCCTTCCAACCACAGAGCTGCAAAGCGGTTACAAGTTGGGAGAAGACACCCAGGGGAGGGAGGCGGAATGGGGTGTTCTGTAGCCATGGGCACTCCAATCTCATCCCTGCAAACCCGGATAGGCAGCTCTGATGGCCAAACACAGACCTCCTGCATTGTGTGCTGGAATGCAGGCAGGGAGTCTGCCACGAGCCTCTCTGAACGTCCGGAGTTCAACCAAGCCGACGGGGGAGCAGGCAGGAAGTGTAGTCCAAGGAGCCGAATGCAAGGGTCAGAGCCAAAGAGCAGTCAGAGCAGAACTGAGTTGCAGTAGAACTGGGTGGGTCTGTGCACAGGTGCTTCTGCAACGAGGGAAAGGGCGTCCTGGCTTAAGAGCTCTCACCTGCAGGGCAGTGCTGCACCCTGTTACAACTCAAGGTCGTTACGTCGTTGTTTGAGTACCTGAAGCCTTGCACTTTGCCTCCTTTCCTGTGCAGCAAGACGCTGTCTCCCTCTGTGCTGCCTATCAGGTTCAGGGGAGCTGGGTGGAGATTCTGCCCTGGACTCAGGAGCTGGTGCAGGTAAGGGAACAGCCTCTGTCCCTGAGTCTGCCCTGGATTCCTCAACCAGCTCTGGCAAGGGTTCCTGCTGCTCCATTCCCTGCTGGTCTTCCAAGCAGCTGCCTCTGGAGGGGCTTGGAATATTCCCACTCCTGTCGTCCTCCCCGAGGTCTTCATCCTCTGAGGACTCAGAGGCCACAACATATTGCTCAGTGGGACCTGTGCTTATAAATAGCCATGGGCTCCCAGGCTGGGTTTCACTTTCAGCGAGCAGTGGAGTGGGACAGAGCTCTTGCTTGCCACTTGCTAGCCTTTGGGGGGAGAGACTGAGAGTATAATTGAGCTTGGATTTTTGTGAGAGTTTCCTGGGGGCCTTGGATTGGAGAGGGTATAACTCCAAGATCCCTTTTGTAATCTTGTCCAAACTTGGGTGATGGCTGTAGGAGAGCTTGCAAAACACTCCCCAGGAATATGGGCTCTCTAAGTGCCATGGGGGCCGTTCCACGCCCCACAAACCGCAAACCAGTTCGGTAACGGAAAATGTTCATTGCGGTTCGCGACCTCAGGATCATTGTCGGCACCGAACCATGAACCGCTGGTTCATTAAATATTTTTGGTTCATGCCCATGTCTAGTCATGTCCCCAGTTCTACATATGTAAACATGATGCTGACTTATACTAACTCAGACTATTGGTCCATCAAGGTCAGTATTGACAATGGCAGTGGTTCTCCAGGTTTTCTTGTTACAATCTTTCACATCATCTACCGCCTGATCCTTTTAACTGGAAATGCTGGGGACTGAACCTGGGACTTTCTGCATTCCAAGGGGATGCTGTACTACCGAGCCACAGCCCCTCCCTTCTCTTCCTGAAAAAAGAATCATGATTGGTTCCGGTGGTCAAAAAGGAAGATACTGGCTCGGCTTCTACCTTAATCTTTGAGATGTCGAGTTCATCAGTGGCCTTCTACTGGCCATAGTGTTGTGGATGCTTCCCTGTTCAATGATGTATTATCTGATAATTGCACCATGCTATGAAGCTATGAATATTTTACTAAGTATGATAAAATACATTGCAACACAATTTTCTCTTAATAATTAAGTTGTGATGGACTATGATTGGAATGGCTTGTGGGAAGGAGTGAATGGTGGGTACATACGGCCATCTTTGATTTCAAGTTATTGAAGCCATGACATACTACTGAAATGTATGTCATCTCAAAAAAGGAGGAAATTTCAGAGGAAATTTCAATTTACATTCATGCTTCAAGGAGCACCAATTACAAGAAATACATTCAGTGTGTAAACATTCTTGCAACGTGTACATTGAATATCAAAATATTTGATTCTTAACATGGCCAAATCAGCGGATACTTAAATTTAGAGATTGATGTCAGGGACAGAAAAAGCAATTTTTTTTACAAACCTGAGAAAAGTCCCAGGTCTGAAGAAAAAATTGAAAAGTAAACACAAGGGTTTTAAAAAAACCCTCCAAAATGATAGAAGCAGCACCTGTAGCTTTAAGAAGTGAATGTCCCTAGTAGTTATTGCTAGGCAATCACAACAGTATTGCTACTGCCATCCTTCAAACTTTGGTTTCTTTTGGTAAAAGGCAGGGGAAGGGCCTTTTTCAGGGCTGCTTTGGCCTTTCAGGGAGAAGTCGTTGGGGCCAGGGCCATCGGCAACCTCCAGGGAACTCGATACTACATGATTTGTATGACTCTTCCAGGCCCTCCTGCTTGCAATTGTTCAAGAGCAGTCACTTCCATGTGCTGCAGTGGTTAAAGTTTCAGATTAGAATCTGGGTGATCTAGGTTCAAATCTCCACTAGGCAAGGGAAGCTTGCTGGTTAACTTTGAGCCAGTTACATACACAGTATAGCCTTCCTCACAAGTTTGTTGTGAGAATAAAATGGAGAAGAAGATAATGATGTAATCTGTTTTTAGTTCCCATTGTGGAGAGTCAGGGTATAAATGAAATAAATATATCCAAAGATGGTGTGTGTGTGTAGGGGGGCTACAGGGGGGCTAAAAGGTAGATTGGTTTCTGTGTGGGAAGAAGGAAGGAGGGAAAGATGAGCACATGAAGTTGCCAAGAGGAAGGAAAGAGGAAATAGTGTGTGGAGAGAGATACAGGGGGAAATGAGGTGCCCCTTCAAGTCCATACGGGTTCCCCACTGCTCAACTGGGCTGTAGTTTGTCCAAGTAAAGGCTACAGAAGTGGAAAGGAAGGAAAGCTAAAGACGGGGAAAGATAAATATAGTTTGGCTGGTAGATGGGAAAGAGAGAAGGAAGCAGGAAAAGAATGGAAAGAGGAAACAGTGGGGGAGATGAAAGTGAAATGCCCCCTGCAAGTCATTGTGGATCCTCCACTTGTTGCTTCTAACTGGCATTCACTACTTCCTCAAAAAAATTATTTATAGAATTGGAAGCAGCCTTTGAGGCCATGTGTCATGTCTGTACCCCTACATCCATGCCATTGTTCTATGTGTTGAACCATTGCTAATGCTGTACCTTAATTTCATTTTGCAAATGCTCTAATCATCACTTTTGTTTCTCCCTCTAGCAGCCTGAGAACGCAGCTATCTTTTTTTTTCTTTTGAAGCTCACAGCAGTGACTTTGTACTGTCTTTGTCCTGTCTAGGTTGATGTATAAACTCCAGAAGAAGTTCCCAGACCTTTTCCCGTGCAAACCAGTAGGCTAAGTGGGAGGGGGGAAATGATTATTTAGAGCTTTGTTTTCCTCAAGTTCCTATTCCTATCAAGGAAACGTGTACTGCTTAGATGCTTTCTTGCCTCTGAGTAATTCTATGGACATATATATGGAAATGATTGGATTTCTGAATAAAACCATTTAACCAAGAGCTTGGACTTCTTGTTGCAATGGTACAAGGACCTGTCTATCATAATCTGTCATCCATAGCCTGACAACATGTAGTTCAACTCCCTGCTCAGTGCAGGATATCCAAAAGTAGATCTTGCAAGATAGATGGCTCTGCAGATACTGTGTGAAGACCTCTAGCAATGGAAAGCCAATCCTCTCCCCAGGTAATTGTTCTATTGTCCCCTTGCCATTCACAATATTTTTGCTAGGTTGCAAGCTTGGTAGAAGATAAGGGACAATGTCAGTTGAGAAGTTCCACCTTCTCTTGGTCACCTGCTAACATTTCACCATCCTCACTGAACAGACAGGCCTACAGTTTCCTTCCTCTTGGATCATAGAAGGGTTTCGTTGTTGCTGTTCTCAGCATCCCATGCCATCATCAGTTCTTTTTCAGCTTTAGCTTTTCAGACACTGTCTCTATAAATCTGAGCAGCTTATCAGTATTTTATGTAGCCATATTGGCTTCTTTAGACATCACCCATTTTAACTTTCCATTATTTACAATTGTGCCTTAAGGAACTTTTTGGGAAAATTCTTGCTGCAACAAAACTCTGTTTTTCCTGATTATTCTTTGAACTAGTTTTTTTTATCCCCCCCCCCCATTTGGACCCAAGTTTAGTTCTCCCCATTCCCGGATTTGGCTCTACTCCTCCCCCCCCCCGGTGACAGGAGAGTTACTCCAATCTAAGCCAATGAAATCAGATCTGAAACCTTTTGATAGACGTTATACTCCTGGTGGTAGGCTTTCGTTCATTACAATGACAGTGCAATCCTAAACAGAGTTACACCTTTAAACCCATGGACTTTAACACCATGACCTGGATACCCCAGGCAATCTACACAGAGGCAGGCCATAAAACATCAATGATCACCACCACCACCTCTACTCAGGACTAGGGGTGTGCATGCTGAAAATATTCGGATTTCCTCCTTTGGGTTTTCCTGCTTTGGCGAAGTCTCCTGCCCTGCCTGCTGCAGCTGACAGCAAGAGCCCAGAGGGGGTTCGCAGGCATTTGCCTGCGTTCCCACCGCCGCCACCTTCCGCCGCAGACGGGGCTGGGGTAGTCTCCGGCCCTGTCTGCAGCGGCTGACAGTGAGCACCTGGCGGGGCCTCGCAGCCATTTGCCTGCATTCTTGCTGCCGCTGTCATCCACCGCAGACAGGGCCGGGGAAGTCTCCGGCCCCGTCCGCTGCAGCTGACAGTGAGTGCCCGGCGGGGGCTCGCAGGCATTTGCCTGCATTCCCAGCGCCGCTGTCATCCACCACCAGGGAAGTCTCCGGCCCCGTCCGCTGTGGCTGACAGCGAGCACCTGGCGGGGACTCACAGGCATTTGCCTGCGTTCCTGCCGCTGCCGCTGTCATCCACCACAGACGGGGCCGGGGAAGGTTGCTCGCAGGCATTTGTCTGGAGCTCCCGGTAGATGGGGGCAGGGAACAAAGGGCAAACGGAGCACCTGGTGGGGGGGATGCAGGCGTATGCCTCCATCCCCCTGCCACCTCCTTCTCCCGCCACTGACGGGGCTGAGAAGTTTCCTGGCCCCGACAGTAGCACCGGCACTAAGCTGCTCATTGCGGAAGCTCCCGACGAGCAGCTGATTCCGGGTTTTAAATGCCCCTTTCCCTGCTGCTCACAGTGGCAGGGAAACGGGCATTTAAACCCAAAGCTTCCCAAAGCATTACGAATGCTTCGGGAAGCTTTGCTGGCCCCGATTGGAAAATCCCTAAGCTTTCCGGATCAGGTCCAATTTGGGTATTTTAGCCGAATCGGATTTCCGAAGCGCACACCCCTACTCAGGACTGCTCTAGGAATGTGTCATAAGAGTCCTGCTTTGTATTCTCTGTGCTGTGTACGTTTGTCAAATGTGCCTTATTTTAAAAATCTTTCTTTGTTTCAGATAGGTAGCCATGTCGGTTTGTAGAACAGCAGGATTTGAGTTCAGTGGCACATTAGAAACCAGTAAGATTTTCAAGGTATAAGCTTTCACGAATCAATGCTCCCTATATCTGAAGAGCTCTGACCTGGATAGTCCAGAGAGCCAGATCTCAGAAGCTAAGCAGGGTTGGTCTTGGTTAGTAATTGAATGGGAGACCTTCAACGAAGACCAGGGTTGCAGAGCCTGGCAATGGCAAACTACCTCTGTTAGTCTCTTGCCATGACCCCCGCGATTGCCATAAGTTATTATGACTTGAGGGCATGATTTCATTTCATATTTGAAGAAGGGAATGTAACCCTCATGAGCTAGTTGGTTTAACCCAGTAAAGTGGAGCAGGTATCTGGAATCAGGCAGCTGAGGAAAAGGCTGGCTGCTGGGGAGCTTGATAAAATATTATGTGTACTTACCACCTTGAATAAGGTAATTGGAAACACATTGCATGTGAACAATAGTGAGCAAAAGTGGTGTATGTGTGTTATATTTAGTTTGGTATTATTACTGGAATCATATTATTACTGCAGGGCTGTAATTTCCAAGCTGAAACAAGCCTGGGTTCCAGTTTGTTCCATAATCAATAGGACTGTAGCAAAGGGCTCTGGCACTTGGTTTGGACCTGTGAAGGTGGACCCTGCTTAACTCTGAAGTGATTTCAAAAATCAGTTACTTGGCTGAACTTAAAAGACATTATTGGCTGCAAGTTTCTGTTCTTTGTTGCTCCTGTGAATTTGGTTAAAAATAGTTTTTTGTTCTAATTGTCGAAAGGTTTGGTTTAAAAATTTTTTCTTAACTGACATTTGTGTTGCAAGTTTGGTTCCTAAATTACCCTACAGAACTTAAACAAAAAAGAAGTTGACTCTTAAAAGCTTATACCCAGAAAATACTTTTGGTCTCTAAGGTGCTTGGGATATAAAGACTCAGGGATCTCCGCACTATATCTGAAGAATGGAGCTTTGGCTCTCAAATGATTATACCCAGGGCTTTTTTTGAGAGGGAACACTCCAGAACGCCGTTCCAGCAGCTCTAGAATCTGCCCACGATTCCTTCCTCCTTCAGCCCTGTGGGCTCTGCAAAGGAGACTTAGCTGCTTTGAGTTCATTCTGCATTTTTTCATTTGTGAGTGAGTGAGTGAGTGAGAAAGAGAGAGAGAGAGAGAGAGGGGGGGGGGAGGGAGGGAGCAGAGCTGCTGGGGCCGGCTTGAAAGAGAAAGAGGAGCTGCTGGGGCCAGCTTTCCAGAGGAGGCTAAGCTGTTTTGATGTATTGTCGAAGGCTTTCACGGCCAGAGAACGATGGTTGTTGTGGATTTTCCGGGCTGTATAGCCGTGGTCTTAGCATTGTAGTTTCTGACATTTTGCCAGCAGCTGTGACTGGCATCTTCAGAGGTGTAGCACCAAAAGACAGAGATCTCTGTGTCACAGTGAAACTGTGCTACACCTCTGAAGATGCCAGTCACAGCTGCTGTCGAAACGTCAGGAACTACAATGCTAAGCTGTTTTGAGCTCATTCTTTCATTTCATTCAGGTGTTTCTGTCTCTGTGTGTGCTGCTTTGAGTTCATCCTTTTTTTTCTTTCGGGAGTGGGTGGAGCTGTGTGTTTGTGTGTGCTGCTTTGTGTTCATTCTGCTTTCTTTTCATGGAGGTGTGGGGGTTGTATGTGTGCGCATGCTGTTTTGAGTTCATTCTGCTTTCTTTTCATGGGGGTGGGTGAGGCTGTGCATGTGTTGCTTTCATTCTTTTGTTGACTGAAGTTGACATTGTTATGGTTCCCACAGCTTTTGAATGCAGATTGGTTCTGTGTTAGTTAAATATATCAGTTCTGGTTATTTGTGTTAGTTAAAATATCAGTTATGATTATTTCAGTTCTATGCTAGGAATGGATAGCTGTATCCAAGTCACAGAAGGCTTTCATCTATATATTCATCAGCATATAGGTGTTCTTATGTCTTAATAGCTGTAGCTCAAATGGTTCTCCCCACCCTCAGCTGATTAACATCACTGAAATTGCAGTGGACATATGGGTGTTAAGGAAGTTTTTATTAATATTGTTTGTCTGGGACATTGGAATATTTATGAGCATTTCACAATGTCACAACAGCTTAGCCATTGGTAAGGTAGAGTTGGCAGGCAACAAAAAACCCCATTTTAAACTAAGTATAAATCGAATGCAGCTAAAGTTAATTATCTAATTCTGAATTGCTCCTGTAAAGCAAAACCCTCCCTGAAAATTCAATATTAATTAGATTAGGAATTTTGGACTCTGTGGCATTTTGAGAAAATAATTTTCAATTTTTTTTTTACGCTGGCAGAGAGAATCCGTTAGAATTTAAATTTGTGAGATGGGTTTTGGATTTTTAGAGGCTCTCTCCTTGCATATTTTAAAACATAATTCCAAAGAAATGAAATGTTTAGGAAAGGGAATGGAAGATTTCACTTTTTGTAGAGGATACAGAATACGTTTTCTCATAATAGAATACACTTTCTCAGAATACACTTTCTGATAATAGTGTAATTTCCCAAGCTTACTAACATTTATCTTGTTGTAATGCATTATGCTGGGTTCCAGGAAGTGGCGTCACTTCCAGGAGAGACGTCATCACACATTTCTGGGAAAGTGTACGCGTTTTGCACATGCACATGTGATAATAGAGAGTTCCACCACCTCTTTTCCCAGAAAAAAAAGCCCTGATTATACTCAAAACATCTTGTTGGTCTTCAGAATGTGCCACTTTATTTATTATTTATGTCATTTATAGTCCACCTTTCTCACTGAGTCTTAAGGTGGATTAGTACAGTCAATATCAAGAATATGCCCATAAATAATGTCACTGGGCTGATATTCTGCTGTTTCTTTATAAAGAATGCCAAAAAATTATAATTCAGGTCTGTTTCTGCTGCTGAGAAATGCAGGGAGAGTGACTGAGCTTTTCTGAGAGAAAGGAATCAGGGTGAAATTCGCTTCTGCTCAGAGTAAGGAAGTTGCAGTCCTCCCACTGCACCAGAATGGGGCAGCAGCAGGGTGAGCTGGTGGCAGCAGTCGCCTTCCCGCTTAATGGAGGCAGGCTCCTCCTTGCTTGGCTGGCTCTTGGTGAAGATCCAAGGGCTACAGTCTTAATAGTTCATAGCGAATTTGGTTTCCGACTACAGCCGCCACAAAGAGTCCTTAATGTGCTGAACCCAAGCTTGCAAACCTCCAGGTGGTGGAATTACAACTGATTTCCAGGTGAAAGAGATCCGTCTCCCTGGAGAAAATGGCTACTCTGGATAGTAGACTCTACAGGATTATAACTTGCTGAGCTCCAGCCCCTCCCCAAACCCCACTCCCCAAATCTCCAGGTATTTTCCTACCTGGAGCTGTCAACTCCCCAAACCTCAACTCAACCGCCAGGGCTAGACTCTCCCTTTAGCTGTAAAGCTTCCGAAACAATCTCGCACCGGGATTCGAAACAGGAGGGGCGCACGTAGGCTTCCGTGCCTTTCAAAACGGTGTCGCAGGCCGAAATTCAACAGGAACATCTGCTCATAGGCAGAAGCAGCAGAAAATCAGCGGGTGCACACACCCCGTCACTGTATCTCCATGCGGATTAAAGTCTGAACCTGATGGATTCCAGCCTTTCCGCGACCGTCGGCTTTCCATTCAGGCAGCCTTTCCTCTCATTGGACCCCACTAAAAACTGCAGTTTGGACAGGCAGGATGGGGGTCGTCGAAGTAGCTCCGAGCCGTTTGTTCAACGATCCCTTTCATTTTCAGTCTATCGCTACTCATAGGTTTATGTGCCACATTGTTAAGGACCCAAGGATTGGGGCCCAGCTCTGGCCTCCCTTTCTTATAGAGGCGGCCGCTTTCGCCAGCGGCAGCAAAAAGAATCAAGAATCTAGCGCCGGGCGCAAGACCGGCAAGATATTATTTCGGCCTACACTTTCGCCCAAATAATATATATTTTTTAAAAACTGCCTCTCTCACGCGCAAACGCGGGAATCTGAACACGAACCGAAGGTCTGCTTCCGATTCAGCTTGGGGAGAGGACGGCACACGCGGCCCGAACGAAAGCTCTGCGTAGAACTCCACTATATTGGGGGGAGGGGGTACCGGCCGGGTTAAAAGCAAGACTCTTTCGCCGCTGGCCGCGAAAGGGAGCCTCTCAGCCGGTCTTGTCTGCTGCCATCTTCATCTACCTAACTCCCCCCGCCCCACACATGGACGGCCCCAACGGCAGCCGGAAGTGAAGGTGCCGCGGAACTCGGGCGCTGGCCTTTCGGGTGGTTGTGTGGGAGGGCACTTTGGGAGGGCGCTGGCGGAAGTTCCGGTGCGGCGGAGTCCCGGAAGGAGCCGGTCATGTTGCGGTTGCCGGCAGTGTTGCTGGGCTAGGGGCTGTGGTGCTTTTCGAGCGCCGCCGAGGGAGGCTCCAGCCGGGCTGTATGGGCCACTTTCTCTCGCGGAAGGGAACCGGCCTGAACGCGGAGAGGAGCCGCCGGCGCAGCCGCCCCCTGAGGGGGAAGGTGCCTCCGTCGCGCCGCCGGAGCTGCTTCCTGCGCGGGCCCTGCATGCTCTGCTTCCTTGTCCACGGCGCCAGCCCCTCCGCCCGCCCAGACCCGCCGCCGCCGGCCCGCCGCGGCTCCCCCCCGCCTCTCCTCTACGCCGCCCTGCAGGCCCCGGAGGAACGCGCCGCTCGCCGCCTTCTGCGCCTGCCGCCCGTGGCCACCGCCGCCGCCTGGGAAGCGCGGGGCCGCCGTTGGCTGCTCCCCGGCCTGCTGTTGCCGCCGCCGCCGCCGCCTCCTCCGCGGGGCTTCCTGGCGCCTGCGCTGCAGCCTGGCGAAGCCGGCGCGGAGATGGTGTGCAAGCGCAAAGGAGTCGGCGTGCACGCTTGTCCGCCCCGCAAGCAGCCCCGCTGCGCTGCCGCCGGAGCCGAGAGCCCTTCGCCGTCCCCCGAGGCTGCCGGCCGCCAACAGGGCGCCTTGCCCGACTCGCACCTCTGCCCGCTGCCCCGCGCCTTGGATTACACCGAGCTAGAGGCCTCGCCGAAAGAGCCGGCCGGGGAGGACGCGGGCGAGAGGAAGGCAGCGCCGTCGGAGGACGCCCCTCAGCCGCCTGAGCCGGGCGGGAGGGAGAGGCGCGAGTCCCGCGAGCCTGACTGTGAGGAGCCACCCGAGAACCCCGGCGACTGTTGCCCGGAGCCTCAGCCGCCCTCCCCCGACATCAACCAGCTGCCCCCCTCCATCCTTCTCAAGGTGGGTTTAGCTGGCCCAGGAGCCGGCGTGCGAGCCATTACCGAACTCCCGGGGCTAACCCGGTGTTGGCCCCTGTGCATCTTTTTCCATTGGGCAGCAGTACTTGAAGTCACATAGTTATAAGAATGCTGCTGTGGTCATGCTTCTGCGGCTTCTGCTGCTTGCACTTCTGGATAGGAAGGAATCAAGAGTTGCATGATTTATGGAACAGGCATCCTGTGCACACTTCACTGGAAACAAGCCCCATGGAATAAAGTGGGGACTGACCTGCGTAATGCATAAGATTGTGCTGTTAAAACATTACATTGTAGTGTACCTGAAAGTTCAGTCATTCTCGGTTGTACCCATATAAACTTAGTGTGAAACTCAAGTTTTCTGATTTGAAAGAACTTGTAGTGCCTTCACATTTCAGTTTAATCAGTTAATCCAGAGAGCCAGTTTGGTGTAGTGGTTAAGAGCGTGGGACTCTAATCTGGAGAACTAGGTTTGATTCACCGCTCCTCCACTTGAAGCCAGCTGGGTGACCTTGGGTCAGTCACAGCTCTTCCAGAGCACTCTCAGCCACACCCACCTCACAGGGTGTTTTGTTGTGGGGATAATAGTGATATACTTTGTAAACCAATCTGAGTGAGCATTAAGTTGTCCTGAAAGGCGGTATAGAAATCTAATATTATTTTTAGTAGCAGTAGTAGTAAAAGCTGAATTGCTGTTAGTATATAATTGCTAATATAGCTACAAATATAGCTGCAAACAATTACTGAAAACTGTAGAAAGTACTACTACTTGGTAATTGCTCTTAAGCAAAAAACGTGTTATCGAAATAGCGATCATTGTTTAATCCATGTTAATTCTTTAGTTTTGGTAAAGTTTCCCTTTCACAATATTAGTAGATCACTGTTGTAATGGAACTTCTGGGATTGGAGTTGGTCCTGAACTACATCAGAATGCCTCAGGAGAGACATGCCAGAATATGTTCCCAGGAGTGCAGAATCTCTGAAGCCTTTTAAAAAATCGTTTAACCATATTGAGAGTCCCTTTCATGCTGCTAAGTTGCTAGGATCTTTAAAATTAATTTTTCACATATTGCTTCCTCAAATCCATTCTTTTTTCCTCTTTGAAAGATATGCTTGAGAGCTGTGAAAGGGTACTGAAAGTAGACATGGTTCTTGCTTCTTCCTGCCCCTAAGTCTAAGAGTCCAACTGCATTGCTATCTCCTGGGACTGTTGCAAGGCTGCAACACTACTGGTTAACAATACAAGATGTAAAAACAAACATCCCAGGGAAGAGCAAGAGAAAAGGTCTACTTTGTAAAGAAGCCAAGGAATGTGGTGTGGTGAGGAGTGGGGGCATTTTAGAAGAGAAAGTATATCTAAATGTTTAGGAAGAGCCAGGTCATATTTTCCCACTGAATTTTATAAGGAAATGATGTGGTCTTCCATTATGTCCCCTGCAGGGTGTTGTGCTCTGCAGACAAGCAACTGCTGGTGGTCCCCAGCCCAAAGGACATCTGTCTGGCCTCAACTAGGGCCAGGGCTTTTTCTGCTCTGTCCTGGTGGAAAGCTCTTCCACTGGAGATGCGGGACCTGTGGTACCTGTTATAGTTCCGCAGGGCCTGTAAAACGGAGATGTTCCTCTGGGCCTTTGGCTGAGTGCCAGCGAGTGTCCTCCTTTTTCCATCTAAGACCACCACTTTTTCTGGGACTGCCCTCAGCCATCTGCTATGCCCATATACGGACTCCCAATATTTGTTTAAATAGCCTGCATCTGGACCATTTTAATGACTTTAAAAAATTATTATTGATTTTATGGTTTTGTAACTTTTAATGTATTTTTTGAATGTTGTTAGCCCCCCTGAGCCCCTCTGTGGGGAGGGTGGGGTATAAATCAAATAAATAAATAAATAAATTTTGTTTTTTAAAAAATGTAATGTTTACAAAGAGAAAGCTACCCAGTTTTGTGGAATGGCTTTATATTATTAAGCATGTGTCCTAAACACTGTAGTCATCCAAGATACCTCCCTTAGAAAACCCCTTAAGTTGGAAGTCAGTAATTGCAAGCCCATCCTGGACCAAATCTTATATTGAAAGAATGCTTTCTAGCTGCTAAACTAGAAGAAAAACAGCAGCAGAAAAAATGTCTTGTGTAGCAACAGAATGTACTGGTAGGCCATTGTTTAATTTGGATGGAGGCACTCATCTTCCCCTACTCAATTCTTGAACTGCTTCTCCACAACAGTTAGTTGATGACTAGGATCCAGACCCTCTGACAAACACAGTGTGATGCTGTTCATCTGCATGGGTGTGATATAACTGCCCAATATATAGCTCGAGTGTAGTTCTGTAAGTTAAATTATTATTTTTATAATGGGTACGATGTTAAAAGTAAGTGGACTAGCTGTGAGGGACTCATAGATAAGCAAATGTAAAGAGTTATAAGTGTAAAGAGTGTAAATGTAAAGAGTTATAAGTGTTCAGTTACTAGAAGGATATGTTAGTAGAAGCAGTTTCAGGATATCTGATGTAATTTTTTTTATTTCCACAGATATTTTCCAACTTATCCTTGAATGAGCGATGTCTTTCAGCATCTTTAGTTTGTAAATATTGGCGTGATCTCTGCTTAGATTTTCAGTTCTGGAAACAGTTGGATCTTAATAATCGTCAGCAGGTATGAAGGAAGCTATATGAAAAAGCTATTTAGTAATTCAAAACTGTTCCTTTTTCTCTTGCTGATTAAAGTGATGCCATTTGGCAGACTTGTGTTAAGTTTTTATGGAACAAAAGGGTGAATTTTTCCTCAGTGCTTCGTTTTAGGCCCCAGGTCGCTTCTGTATCTTGGTGATGGACACTTCAAAAATGCTGTGCTGCTCAAATATATCCTTAGCCTCTGTGATTAGAGAATTTGGTTTAGTATGGGGTGGGTATGACTGGAGATTTGTGGAATTACATAATCTGTAATGGTCCTTCTCAGTGACCTAAGAACGCTGTTGTAAGCACTAAGGTAGCAGCTCTTAGAATTAGATGCCATATCCATTACATACTTTACTGGATTAAGCATCCCGCATAGGCACAGGCATCATTGGCGGTTGCATTGAGCAGGTTGTGTTTGGGGGCGAGGGGAGTGAATTTTAGAGATGGGATAACAGCAGGAGGGAATATAAATTGAGGCCAGTGTAAGTGTTGAAATGATCCTGTATTTTTTGAGCAGACACAGTGTTGAACTAGGATTATTAGCATTGGGAAACAATTTGGAGTTTTGTTTTGTCTTTGGTTGTTTGTGTGTGTATAATTAAAAAACAATAAGCTATGGGAATATTAATGTTACGAACTGGACTTTGTTGACAGGTCACTGATGAATTGCTGGAAAAAATTGCATCAAGAAGTCAGAATATAATTGAAATCAATATTTCAGATTGCCGAAATATATCAGATACCGGAGTATGTGTGCTTGCATTTAAATGTCCTGGACTTCTGCGGTATACTGCCTACAGATGTAAACAGCTGTCCGATGCATCCATAATTGCAGTGGCCTCGCAATGCCCTCAACTGCAGAAAGTACATGTGGGCAACCAAGACAAGCTTACTGATGAAGGACTCAAACAGGTAAGCTTTACTCAGTGAAGATATTTTTTATACTCAAAACATTCTATTTTTAAATTGGTTAAGCTGCAATTTCATCCTTCCTTATGTAGTAGTAAGCCATTTTGAACATAGTGGAAGCTGTTTATGAGTAATTACGTATACAATTGGACTGTTAGTGCCAAAATGAAATGTAAGCTGTTGCTTTGCTTGAAGGTGTTGACGATAATGTATAATTTGAAAAAATAGCATTGCAAAAGGATTAAAAGACAATCTGTTCTACCAAAAATTTCTAAGTGTTAACTTGTGCATATATAGCTGCTCATGAGTGCAACTCATTCCTGTAAGTAGCTGTTTTGTGTCTGGGCAAATCCTAATTTTAGTACTCAATAAACTATTTTTGGAGTCCTTGTGGTTGACAGTGAGTAAAATCTAAATTATTTCCGTACTGGTTTTATATTTGTATACTGGATAGCATTAGAGTACTTGTACATGAAAAACCGGAGAATACAGATCCAGGTTTCAGGGAAACAAAAAAGATCCAGGTTCCCTGAAATCCGAGTGAGATTCTCTAATCCAGATTGGCAAGATTAGAGAAGACCAGATTTATTTGGCCATTATTTTCTATGGGGAAACCTAGGCGGGGGTGTAAAGCTGGGGGCGGGGGTCATGTTTCAAGCAAACTCCACCACATTTTCAAAGAACCTACTCTGACCTCTAAAGACCCCCCCCCCCCCAAGTTTCAGGAAGATTGGACCCTGGGGTCCAATTCTATGAGCCCCTGAACAAGGTGCCCCCAGCCATTCTCCATTGTTTCCTATATAGAAAATGTCAAAGTTGACTCCCAATGCAGAAACACACGGGGGCAAGGCTGCCATGGCCGTGCACACTCCCAAATGCCGGTTGAGCTCATCCCAGAGAAAACCCAACAGAACCAAACTGCCTCCCCCCCCAAACCCAGGTGCTGCTGAGCAAGCTGGGTAGCTGCTCCCTTGTTTCCTAAGGTGGGAAAGTTTCAAAGGTGGTATCCAGGTAGAAATACCCTAGGGTGTAAGGCTGCCACTGAACAGAAGCACACTCCCAAATGTAAGCTTAACCCAGAGAAAGCCCAACAGAACCAAACTGAAGCAAGGAAATGGAATCATCCCAGAACCAAAATGAAGCAAAGGGACCAACAACCGACATCATACCAGAGAATCATGTCAAAGTAGCAAATTTCACCCAAGCCAAATTGAAGCAAGGGAATGGATGGAATATCCTCAGAACCAAAGTAGAGCAAGAAGACCAACAGCAAACCAGATAATTAAGTCAGAAGTGCGAATTCCAGCCAAATCATACTGAAGCCAAATTGAACTAGTGTCACTCACAGAAACCAGGCATACAGGAGAGCTCCTGCGCAGATTGGTCACTCACTCCACCCTCCTTGCTCCACTCCCCATCTCTTCTGCCTTTGCTTCCCTCCCTCTTTCCCCTCCCCTCTTGGAAAAAACGCAGATGAATTCCAGGAAGGAGTTGATCTAAGGCTGAAGCAACATTTCCCAGATAAACTTGGATTAACTTGGATCTTTCCAGGGATCTGGATTCAGGTTCTCAGATCCAGTCCAGGATTCTTTGATTTGATTCAGGAAGGCTGGATTTAGACAAATTGGCAAAAATTCATTTTTTTCCTGAATCCTGGATCCAGATCACGCACTCCCTACACGTAATGTAGATTCAAAGCAAATGTAGGTACAGATTGTATATTAATGTACACATTAACTTCGTTTGCAGCTGGGCTCCAAGTGCAGAGAACTGAAAGATATTCATTTTGGGCAGTGCTACAATATCTCAGATGAAGGAATGATTGTCATAGCTAAAGGTTGTTTAAAGCTACAACGAATATATATGCAAGAAAACAAATTGGTAAGTATTTTGTATTTAGATTAAAAATGCCTGTCCCTTTCCCCCTAGTGTCTTGTCTTCCAAAGCATTATCATTGTATGTTCTGCTGATTTTTGGAGGGTTCACTTTTCTGAGTGTTCTGCTAAGTGTATGTGGTGATTCATAACTGAATCTCAAAAATGGCATATTTCTTTTTTGAACCAAAACTACATAAGAACTATCTAGATTTTCAGAGGCTTATCGGTAGCTGCATAACTCTTTTCTTTGTGCATTGTTTAAGTAGTCTGTGTAAACTTACTCTGCTGGAAAACCTTTGTTGGGATCTGTTATGACCTTACTTTCTCTAGGGTAGATTTTGCCTTTAATCTTTCCCTTACACCCTCTGGGTAGATTGCTGCCACCAGGAATATTATATTCCAAGATCTTTTATTTAAATTTTCCCTTCTGTAACGTGCCTAAGCGTCAGGCTCCTTTGTGGTTCTATGTGGCCCTGAGGATAGGAATGGGATATAGCAGTGACAGCCAGCCACTCTGGGATATAACAAAACAAAATAAACTTTTATTTTTTCAAGAAGCGTATCAGTTTCATAAAAGTAGTTCTCGTTTCTTAAAGTTACTTCATTTAAACTCATTCATACAGATCTCTTCTAAGGCTTCATACACAGTTAGCCTCTTTCTCTAACTCAATATTTCTCACAGACGTGTTTAAAGTTACTCAGGCTGCACACAGCTTGCCTGCTTTCTCTAGACTCTATATTTCTCTCACAGAAATATTAAACCTGCTCAGGCAGCACACAGCTAGCCTCTCTTTCTCTGACTCTCATTCACAGAAATATTAAACCTGCTCAGGCAGCACACAGCTGGCCTCCCTTTCCCTGACTGAGTGTCCTTTCACAAACATGCTCAGTTCAGGTTCCATGCAGGTTATATTTCTCTCAACATACTCAGGCAGCGCACAGGTAGCCTGCTTTCTTCTGACTGAAACTTTACTCTTCACTCCCAGTCTAAACTGCCTTCACTCCACCCACACTCTCAGTCATCAACCAATCATATCCCTCTCTTTCACCCCCACTCTTCACCTATCTCACACCAAGCATTTAAAGATACATGCACACATTTACTTGAAATCATTACAGGATCTAACTTGGCAAGGCTGCTACTTCTAAAATGAATTCCTATACAAAAAAGTTCTGGTGGTTATTAAAGATTCTTTAGGCAGTACTGTAGGTTTTTTGTATCACAGAGCATTTGATTACATTAACAGCTTTTTTATGAGTTATATTTGATTTATGTGATGATAAGGTGTAGAGCCTGACCACAAGAAGTGTAGAAGGTTAAACTAACTCATGCAGTCTTGTCAGCAGGCATTAAGCAAGATAACTAAATGAGACTTCATGTATACAGAAAAGAACAAGAGTCCAGGAGCACCTATAAGACTAACAAAATGTGTTACTGTTCTTCATGTATAGTAGATGACGGGAAAAACACCAGATGTCCATTGCTACCACATACTCCTTATTAGCTTCCAGGGTGACTGCTTTTGTGGCAGAGTAGGTATTGAACCTGGGCCTCCCAGATACTGGTCAAACCCTTTAACTGCTATCATAATGGCTCTCATTAGAGAACAATACACTTAAAAACAGACAATAAAGCAGGATTATAATGTTGGAGACTAATGCGTTGAAACATGCAGGGCTTTTTTCTTTAAAAAAAAAGTGTTGGTACTCATGATGTTTGGTGCCTTGGGGCCCCAAGTCCTCCAGCTGAAAGAGGGGTTGGTACTGTGGAAAGAGGTGCCAGTACTGCAAACTATTGCATACCATCAGGAACAAATTCCTAGAAACATCACATATAATAAACAATAAAGAGAAATAATAAGAAAAACAATAGAGGGTGTCTTACATTCATGTAGCATGTAATATTTTGGAGTGAGGAGGAAATCATAGCTAAACATCTTCCATTTTAGTTGGCCATAATATCCTTAACGTACAATATGATGTATTAGTACTAAAAATGCTACGTGTTAATTATTACCTGCCAGTATTCTATGGAAACACTATTCTATTGGCCTTTAGGTGGCACTATTGACTTTAGAGAGGTTAGTAACATGCCTTAGTGTCCTAGGTACAATGGTGAAATGCCTGTCAATCTTAGATGAGTTGTAAGTGCAATAACAGTGATCTACCGAGTCATAATTCTTAAAGTTTATTCATAGTGGTCAGTGTGATTTTTCATAACAGTACGAGTACTGTGCAGCTGACTTTAAAACTTCATATCTACTTACCTAATTTTAAAAAAATTGGTTATTTTACATAGGATTATTGCTATGTCCTTTGTATGAAGAACAGACTTTTAAAGATAATAGCATATTATGTATGTATGTATGCAGTTATTATCATTTAGCTTTTTAGAGTTAACCGTTCTTAAATGAGTTGGACATGAAGAACATTAGTTCTAATAATTTCATTAGCTGGAAACAGGTATAACCATAAGTCAGGGGTCCCAAACCTTTTTGAGCCTGCGGGTACATGTGGAATTCTGACAAAGTGTGGTGAGCACAGCAGCAATATGGCTGCCACAAAATGGCTGCTCTAGGAGACGGAACCAGCCACAAAATGGCTGCGACAGCTTACCTTCAGTCATACAGTGAAAATCTTGTGCTTTGTAAACAGTTTTGGCAAAAGCAGTGTTTAAAAATCTGCACAGCCAATCAATACTTCAATGGCTAATCAGAAGCCATGCTCTGCAAAAGCCCTACTTGCTCCTACACACTTTTAAAAACACTTGGTGGGCACCAAAAAAAGTGTCAGCAGGCACAGTTGTGCTCAAGGGTGCCATATTGGGGACTCCGCTATAAGCTGTTAGAGGCCATTCTAAAAACAAGTTACCTATAGGAGAAAGAACAGTAGTGACAAAATGTAGCGAAGTTAAGCCGTGAAAAGCAGTGGTGAAAATGGTTGATTCCAAGCAAAGTAGTGGTTTTATATTGAGTTCTTAGAAGATAGCCCAATCTGAGTGCAAACAGAAGTCTTTTTTTTAATTCACTGAATAGCTAACAGCATAAGCAGCTGCAATGCAAGCTCTTCCGTTCTACCCTATCCCTTCTCTAGCGACACTTCTACAGCCCTGTCCAGTGCAGCCTCTATGCAAATGCATCCACCATGATAGTGGATAAGTATATCTTCCCTAAATCTCCAGTTGGGCTGTAATTGTCAGTTCATTTCATTGTGGAAACCTGTCAGATGCTGGAGACTTTTACAGTGTTAGAATTTAAACTTTATGGAGTAGAAGGCTTGAGCTATTTTACATTGTACAGAGTTGAAAAGTTGAAAGTTTTTTTAAATATTAGAATGGTGTGTAAAATTACAATTCTTCCATGCAGTACAAAATGTTTTACCAATAGGATTATTCTATTTTTAGTTGTACAACTCTTTTCTAAATGGCCATTTGATGAACAAATCTAGCTCCTACAATATCTGAACTAAGCATGCCTGTGTGTATTGGTTACTTTGCTTGTCCAATTATGCTTTAAAGATTTTCTTAGTAAGCGCTAGTATGAACTAATGGTAAATGTTCTGTAACGTTCAAATTGCTAAGTATTGTACATTGCCAGACTGTTTTCTATTAAACTTGAGTGAACACTAGGGGTGTGTGATTTGGGTTTCCAATTCGGGTAAGAATCTAGCCTTCCAATTTGGACCCTATTTGCAAAGATTTGGGATTTCTGAACCGGCCCAGTATGCTGGGCCCAATTCAGAAACCTTGAATCAAGGCTGGCTGGAGGAGGGAGGGGGGAGAAGTTTGAAGGGAAGGAGGCTCTCGGCGTGCCGAGATTCTCCTTCCCTTCAGAGTTTCCCTATTCCAACCAGCTGGAGGAGGGAGGGAGACTTTGAAGGGAAGGAGCTTCCCGGTGCTGCTTGTAAGCGGTGCAGAGATCCTCCTTCCCTTCAAAGTCTCCTCCATTCCAACTGGCAAGCCGTGCCGAGATCCTCCTTCGCTTCAGAGTCTCCCCTGTTTCAACTGGCTGGAGGATAGAGGGCTGGGGCTGGGGAGTGGGGGGCTGAGGCTGGGGGTTGTGGGGTTTGGGGTGTTTAAAGGGCCCTGCTGCTTGCAAGTGGCAGATCCCTTTAAACTATCAGCTGGCAGCCGGCAGGGGGGATTCCCTTTAAACTTATTCCATACTGAAAAGAAAGCAAGGTTAAATCCAAAGAGATCCTGCAATTTAAAGTTGGATCCAATATATTAATAATGCTTTGTTGATGCCCTGCTTAACCTCTAGATTGAGAAAATGACCTAGGCAATTAACGGGATTGCTCCTAGGTGCTCTCTCTCAGGTCTAAGATTCTGGACATTGCTTCGGTTTACTGAGGGATTGCAGATGATGACAAGACAATGGAGATGGCTATAGCAACAGTAGACTTAGGATGAATCAGACTAAGCATGGTCTGGTGCTCATTTTAAGTCTCATCTATGGCAGCAATGACAGGAAAGTAAATTATTTCTCCGCCACCATTGCTTCTGTGTAATGTAGAGCTGTGGAACTCTTTCAGGTGGTCAGGGGCCTTATGGGCTTTGACCTACAGTCCATTGTGAGCCAGCAGTGGCCCTTCCTAGGCCAGAAAGATCTTACTACGGTAAGGCTTGCCCTGATAACATCTAGATTAGATTATTGCAGTGTACTGTACGTGGGGCTGCCCTTGAAGACTGCCTCGAAGATGTTGTTGGTACAGAATGCTGCAGCCAGAATGAGGTGGTTATTGGGACCATATCACTCCAGTCTTGTTCCATCTATACTGGATCCCAGTTTGTTTCTGGATTCAGTTCAGGGTACTAGTATTGACTTTTAAAGCCTTATACAACTTGGGGCTAGAATACCTTATGACTTCTCAAATAGTGATAATTTTTGGAGGCCTTGCATAAGGTGCTGCCACTAACTAAGGCAGACGTGGAAACTTGAATAAAGGCCTTCTCAGTCATGGCCTCAGAACTTTAGAACTCTCTCCCCAGGGTGATACATCTGTCTCCCTGTTACATCTGTGATTTTCTTATGCCCTGGTGAAGAGTTTTTTGTTTTGTTTGGCATACTCCAGTAACTGTTCTTGGCTCTTCTCCCTGATTTTTATTGAATTATTTTATATATTATTTAAAATGCTGCTTTAATGTTGAAATGTTTTAAAGTTTTGATCTTTGCCACTTGAGGGATCCTGTTTGGGTAGAAAGGCAACATAAAAATCTTTTAAATTTTAAAAAATTATTTCATTGTAAACATACTTGCATATTATAGAACATAGTTAATAGAAAAATAAGAGTAAAAGCTTTCCTCTTATTTTTCTAATATGGACCAGTCAGTAGCTTTGAAGTGTTATATTTGTATGTCTTTATGTTACGCCTTTTCAAATAAGATTTTTCCCCATCTCTCCCTCTCCTTCAAAAAATTTTTCTGGGTGATAAAATGTTTTAACATTTTGTTTGGTATGATGATGATGATGAAGGCAAGTAAAATCAGTTTGCTTACACCCATTGGTACTCTGAACAAAACTCTTTATGTGCCATTTGAAATATGCTGCAAATTTCAGTGCTTTATTTCACTTACATTTCTATACTATATATCAAAAGTTATTCCTACATTTAAGAGCCCCTATATAGAGAAGTGATCACTGGTGTCTCAGACAACTTGCTTCCCAAGCATTAAATACAAACCTCCACTTTTCTTTTGACTACTCTCCTGTTTGCTTTTTGATTGTTTATTATACAGGTCTTTTATTCTCTATTTTTAGAAGCTACTTTCAGTTCTGTATTGGTTTGTGCACTTCCTAAAATGTCTTGGTTCCTGAGCACCCTACAGACTCCCCCACCCCCCGCCCATTGTATTGCAATCTCTCCAATTTGCCTTAAAATTATTCTTCATGTATAGCAAATCTACATGATACAGGGAAAGTAGTTGTGATGGCTGCTGCTCAGATGTGGATGGAACTCTATTCTCTAAGAGGTGGACCCCAAGTCCAAATTAGAGCATTTTCTGAAAGCATTGCCAGAATGCTTGGCTTGAAATTGCTATTGGTGATTGTAGAAAGCATGTACAGAGTTACTTAAGTGTATAATATGTAGAATACTGAAATGCACTGCTGGAAAGCTCGTTGGGTTCCTTGCAAGTTTATTAGAGATTCTTTAGTGTGAAGAACAGTAATTGATATGTTTCCCAGAAAGACAGCTTGCCCACTTACTGCCTTTCTCCTGCAGATAGATACAGATAACTTTATTGCTTCAGCACAGCCATAGCAATCAACAAAACACAAAAAGAATAATACACTAATATTAATACCAAATTACAGTATCAATCCAATGCATTGATAAATGATACTATAATACAAATTAATATAACCCTGTCAATAAGTCTAAATCCATTGAATCCATACAATCATATATGATATAATTAATCCTACCAAAAGGAACATTAAATGAATTTATTTATAAATATAATTTACTTTTATGATCTTAACTGTATCTTGGTAACTAATGCTACAAACGTTGTCATTTGCATTGTGATCCATCTGTTCTTATTTATCTGCCAGTAACAAATAATTTAGTTTGCTCTAACCTCCCTGGCAAATGTTGTTAAAAATTTTTTTTTACAGTTACAAATCTTGGACATCGAAATGTAATATAAGTCAGATCTTCAATAGATTTGTGGTCACAGGAGCAGACTCGATCATCAGATGGGATCTTACTGTAGCAGCCCTTCTCTAGTGCCAATTGCAATATATCAATTGGAGCCCTAGTAAATGCCTTTCTATATTCTATGACCATTAGGCCATCAAGGTAAATCGGGCGAGCTATAGGAAAAGATCTAAGACATTTATATAGAGTGGCTGAACTCATGGTACTAATTAACCCATGAACTACTTGTGAACTTGTATCCAATAATCTTTGTTTAATTCTAATTTAGCCAGTAAAGACAGTACATGTGATCTCCATGATATGTATTTCATCTCTTCATATGCCATTATTGTTAGAAGCAATGCTTGGGAGAAAAAGATATTCAGCCAGAAATATATAACTATTTTTTAAACTATTATCAGTATTGGTAGCAAATCAAACTCTGATTTCACCATAACTGATGATGTGGAATATCATACATGCAAATTTATTTTGTATAACTTCTAATGGTTATAGATTTCCAAATCTCCAAACTGGAGCACCATACAACAGCCGAGGGAGTAATTTAAATTTAAAGATTTCTGGGGGAGGGGTACTAGTGAACCACCTCTTGTTCTATAAAATCTGTATGAGCTAGATAATATTTGATTAAGTTTGTCTAGTTAAGTCCATATGTGTCGTCCAAGATCATGACTGATGAAAAATAATCCCTAAATATTTAAAGGAAGTCACCTGTTGTAATAAGTTGCAATCTATTGAGTGCCTACAGTTTGACCTGCCCAGTATTTCTTTTGAACTGAGTATGTACCCTAGAAAATGATGAAGAATGCTCTGTAATTTGCTGGAATTCTGTGATAAACGTAAAGGTGTTGCTCAGTAACTGAGATAATATGGAAAATATTGCCTGAAGGTAGAATATTTAAGAATTGCTGGTATACTTGTAGGTATTTCATGTTAAGTTTGTGTGTGCCTATTTCTCCCTGTTGAATGGTACCTGTCCAGGACCTTTGTGATGGTGTCACTTGAAAAAAAATAAGAACTTCTGCAAACTGCTTTTCCAGCATCATTTTGATAATACTGAATGATATTTCTCTTTCTTTAGCCTGAACAAAATTCTGTATTACTTTGAATGAAGTGTACCATTGATACATATCAAATGGCATATGAACAATTTTTGTACAATAAGATCTGCTAATAGGATATTTGAAGTAGGTTTATAAAGTGGCTACTTGTTTAATAAGCAAAAGTAGGTCTCAAGTTAAATGTGTTTCAAGCTTGTTTACTATGTAAATTCTTTGATTAACAGCCCAGTCCTAACCCCCCAGGCAGCGTCGTCGCTCGTGCACTGGTGTAAATGGGGCACCGCTGCACGGCTCCCTATGGACTTTTGCAGGATAGTCCTGCCAGCGCCTGAGTGTGGCGAGATGCAGCGGCCCCTGGGAGGGTCCGCCCACCATTCCCCTGACAACCCCACTCACACCAGCCAATGGCCACACCCCTCCCCTGACATTCAGGCGAGGTGCAACCAGAGGTGCAACCAATGGGGAGGGCCAGGCTGGTGGGTGCAGCTTGGTGCGCCTGCAAATACCTGCTGCCACTGCCACCACCAAAAGAAAAAGGTTCCCCCTCCCTGAAAAGTAGGGCCAGATAGTAGGGAGCTGATCACTGTTGCCTGGAGATCAGTTGTAATTCTGGGAGATCTCCAACTACCACCTAGGGACTGGCAACCCTAAGTAGTCTCCAGGTTCTGGAGAGGCAGGTGGGGGGGGGAGGTGAGGCTGTCAATGAGTGACAGGAACGCCCATTGGGAACCATGTGGGAGGCCAGGAGGCCGATTGGAAACGAGGGGAATGAAAAGCGCGCTCAGACTTGCTGCTGCACAACTTGAACACATCACTGCATCTCTACAAAGCGAGAATGGGGGCTGGACCTTGACAGCCATGTCCCAGTACTGGGGAGATGCCCCCCCCAGAGTGAACTGACAGACCCTCCCCACACCAAGTCCATCCCTGCTTCCGTAAACACATCCCCCACCCCCTGACAGCTGCTTTCCACCTGCAGCGACTAGTTTCCTGGCTTATCAGATGCCAGCAGCTCAGACTATCAGAGAATGAAAGTCCTCAGTGCCACTCCCCCCCCCTGCAGACATTCATGGGCCACAGTTCAATTCCCACCCCTCTGCCTGAAGTTACATTGAGGGGAGGAAGGGGACAGGGAGGCTGGATGGGGTGCCGCTTGATACATTTGTGCGGATGTGTGAGTGGACATGTGTGACAGGGTGTTGAGCGAGGGGCTAATGACAATGTCAGGCATGCAAACACAGAAGTTTGTTGTTTTTCAACACATTTTATTAAACTGGAAAATGCCTTTTGAGCAGCCCTCATTCTGCGCTCCCAAGGGTGGGACGGAGATGCGGACTGCCTTGAGATACTGCTTCCTGGGCTGGATCTGAATGACACTCGCAGAGGATTAGGGGGGGGGGCTGAAGCAGACATGTTTGGTTGTCTCCCGGATGGGTCATGATGTGCCTGCAAGGGAAAGACACAGATGTGCAGCAAGCAACTCAGCCGAGCCAAAGCCAACATCTGAGAAAATGCACATACTAGAGAGCAGCAGCGGGAGCTCCACAGGTGCAGCTGGCAACCAGCTGATGCAAGACCCTCTGGGGAGGAAGCGCTCTGCCTTGGGGTGATTTTACCTTTAAGGGAGAAAGTGAGCAGGTTACAGTTACAAACACCTGGTCAAGAGTAGTTTTCTGGGCATCTGCCTCTGGGGCAGGCAGGGGCTGCCGCCACCATCCTCTCCACCCGCCAAGGCTAGCGGTCAGGCGAGTTTAGGTAATGGGGCAGCCAGCACAAATCAGCGAGCCGGCTTAGCCACAGTCCCATCTCCTTCTTACTGGCAAGTGCTACCTCGCTCCTTACTGAGATGGAACTTCAGAGTCAGGTAACCTGCAAGGAAACATGAGTGGTTATTGTTAGTTAGCCAGCCATTCTGGACTTTGCCCTTCTTTCCTTGAGCGAGTGCAGAGTTCTCCCACTTGTCTCACAAAGTCCCCAAAGTGCGCTCAGTGCCTGCCGCCGTGCGTACACTCCCACCTTGTGCTCAAAGTACCCATGGCAGAAGTCTGAGGGACAGAGCCTTTGGCCGCTTGCTCACTTACCTGGGGTCATGAACTGCACAGCTGGACGTTTTGAGGGGTGCGTGAGCAGGTGATTGGGGGGGGTCGTCCACCCTGGAAGCGGACATGGATTGGCCACCATGGCAGTTCTCATCCTATGCTCCTTCAGGCCTTGGGGGCGGGTCTGGGTGCTTGGAGAGGGGACCCGAGTTTTCCCTGACAATGGGCCTCTATGGGCTACACCACCTTTTTCTGTGGCGTAGCTCTTCTGTGCCACTGTGGGCGTTCCCATGCCTGGCAGGGCTTAGGGAGCAAACTAACTGGCCCCACCCTCTGCACCGCCCCCTCCTGCGCTGCTTCTCTGCCTCAGACCGCCCGCCAAGTGTTCCCGCTGGCGGTGGCCCGGCAGCGGTAGCATGCCTCGTATACCACTGGTGGAAGGGCATTTGTGGCCACGTAGGAGCTACTTACGCCCACGTAAGCCTTAGTTCTCTCCCTATGCACTTCCCCCCCTTCTTAGGAAAGGGCTGTAAATGCCACCTTAAAACTCTGAGTTTTGAGAAGAACCAATAATGCTTTAAGCAAATCCCTGATTAAAGATGCTTTTTTGTTTTATATGCTCATGCTGATCTGGGTGTGGAATACATTTTTATTGCCAGTGTCTTATGACATCAAGGTTATGCAAAAACTGTTCAAAATCAAATCAATCAAATCAAATGTGAAGAAAAAGTAACAAATATGTGTTCTATTTTTTCTACAGTGCAGTTGTACACCTGCTATCTCAATGTTTACTTATACCAAGCTCTGGTTATTTCTAACTATATATGGGTTTCACAGTTATTTTACATGTATCACTCACTCCTTCAGGCTAAATAAAACAGCACATTATTCTTGGCTCTTTACTGTGGGACTGATACTGTTCCAGTTGATAAAATGTTTGATGATCAGTCTTTAATCATTACTCTAAACTTTGCTGCA